>NW_020167526.1:1200000-1683714 GCF_001641265.1 Pseudogymnoascus destructans
AGGCTACAATGAATGTCTATAGACTCTATGCCTAGGCCAAGGCTCGTAGAGAGGAACTTAAGGATCTTAGTAGAGAGGAACTTGAGGATCTTAGTGAAGACACCTTAGAAAGAGATTGAGAATGCATTATAAAATCTTACCTCTTCTTCCTCTTCTTCTTCTACAAGGCGTTCTTCTTGATATCTTTCATCCTCAAAAACGAAGATTACTATTAATAGTAATAGGGCTAGACCATGGCTCTATTAGAGGTAGTGAAAATATGTCATCCATTGTAATGTATTAGTAATAGATTACTATGGCCATTACAACAGATCTACGGTTTACTATTTTTTGGAAATAGGCTCTACTATATAGTGTTCTTTACCTGACCTAACCATGTTATGTGAGTAATACAGCCTTAGCAGGGCTCGGCTGACCCCCCACTTAATAAGTGGGGCATTTCTGGGTCAGCCGAGGCTACGCCCCATGGTCAGGTCACCTACGTTCTGCTATATGAGAACTTGCGAACTGAATTGAACGCCCCACTTATAAAAGCCGAACTGAACTGAGCTGAGCCGATTTGAACTGATGAGCCGATGAACTATTAGCAACACTGCTTGATTGCAAGCGGGAGTGAAGATGAATCACTGCCTGACAACAACATAGATCCTAATTTGGTTTAAATAGTTTCAATTTGTTATTTACCTATCTGTACGAGATGGCACACTTTGCTTTCGTGGCACACTTTGCTTTCGCCTCTAGGCGCTGGTTTGGAAACCAACGATTATCAATCAGTTGTCCCAACGAAAGAAACGCACGGGCCTTAAACTGCCGCGTCAACAACACCACGCGTCTATTGCGGCTAAGTGAATATCAACAAACAATGAATTGAGCAAACTGCAAACAAACCGTTTGACTTGGGATTATAGCACTGAAGAACTATTTGAAATGCTGTTGATAGTGCAATCCACAGTATTGGTTGGGTTCAGAAATCAAAATATTATGAATGTGGCTGTTATGAAGCGCCACTCGATTTCTAGACAAAACTCACTGAACTCACTCACTATGTCGATGTGGCAGTATTGGACATGCACATCATCCTTATTTAGGCCTCCCGTCCATTCCATTTCTCCTCTGTTTTGCCAACATCGTAAGGCTGTGGATGGTCAGTGGCCAGTTAAATAACAACAAACCAGGGTCGCCAATGAGAACAGGCAGAAAAGCGGGTCTATTACGTGATACCTTAATATTGGTGGCTGAGGCGTACTTCCTCAATTTGCCGAGCCTGATTTGCTGCCCTTCAGCCTCGTTTAACTCGGCGATCGAGCGGATCAACTCGAGGCTCTGTAGCCTTCCCATTCAACAAACAACTCTCATCGCCGCCTTGTCACCATCAGATTTATACCTGAGACCGTTCTCTTACTATTGCGTTTCATCGAGTGTTTTCGACTGTTCTCGTCGATTCTACAATTGACACGATCCAAACTGCAACTCCTGTTCGATGGAGCCATTCACGAAGAAGCGGCGCCTTGCGCCGAAAGTGACTGAAAATCCAATCCAGGACCAGGTGAGTAGATAGACAGCACTGTGATGATCTTCTTGAGCTAACTTGATTCATTAGGCACAGAATGAGCAGATTTTTGAGTACCAGGCGTCGTCGTCGCTCCAAGACGCGCTTCAGCCTCCCCCTCAGCCTTCACCCGACCAGGCGGACCTCGAACAATTCGCGCGACAACTTCAAGGTGCTGCATCCGTCATAGAGACTCAAAACAACAGACTTCCGTATAGCAGTGCATCGGTGTTGCTGTTACGCTGGGAAGATGACTTGAGTGCCGCCGACGACCTCTTGGCCCTCCAGAAGTTGTTTCGCGAGCGATACAATTATAGAACAGAGGCGTGGAGCATCCCCACTTGCCCCAACCCAACCTCTAAGCTATCGATTCAACTCGCACAGCATGTTGAATACGCTCGTCCTGGACACCTCCTGATCATCTGCTATGTTGGCTACAGCTATGTAGGAACAGATAATCAGTTGTACTGGGCATGGTGAGATGGCATCATGACTGTCAGATACTGAACCAACTGACTCTTTTGCTAGCAATCCGAGAGAAGATTCCTCTAAGGCGAAGTGGGATAACATTAAAAGCCCTTTGGAAGATGCACCGTCCGATATTCTGCTCCTGCTCGACTGCTGTGCTGTCCTGGAGGCACCAGACAGTGGCAGCAACGGATTGAAGCAAGTAATTGCTGCATTTGCACCAGATACTGCAGAGCAAGACCCGGGACCACACTCGTTTACCTATCATCTCATCGACGCTCTTCATAAACTAAGCTCTGAGCCGCCATTTACGGCCCAGCAGCTTCATGACGAGCTAATTGTGTCATTGCGCTATTACAGATCGTTGGATCATAATGGCCTTACCAATGGTTCCGGGAAGGCAAATAGCACGTCCGAAAGGACTCCGATATTCTTCACATTGACTCCAAACTCATCTCGCGCCATACTGTTGACGCCAGTTCCCCCTACTGCCATGGGGGCGCCACATATCGCGTCGCCTTCCGGCGCAGCAGATGGGGATGTTCACCAAGCGCTCACCCACGGAGAGCAGGCCTCACAGGATGCATCCAGACCGGGAATGGTATTTGAAGAGCAGAGAGCCCTTGTGAGCATCTTATTCCATGGCGAGCCTGATCATGAAATGGCATCTTTCAAGCACTGGTTAAACAGCACGCCTGCAACTGCGGCCAAAGTTACAGTTGAAGGAAGATTCCAAGGGCCACCGACTGTTATACTCATTTCGATGCCTCTTGATGTCTACAACGCCATTGCGCAAGACAAACAGTGCATTTTACTGGGATACATTAAATCTCATAACTTGTTGAGAGAGCATCAGAGCCTTGTTGACCTTACCGCCATCGCCAATCATGCATCTTCCAAGAATTTGGAGGATGGAAAGATTCTTCTCGAGGCAGCGGATGCACTTGCGGCGGCATCGAGCCCTGGCGTAGCAAGGAACGACTCGCTGGCCGGATCGACTTCCAACATCACCTACCAGCACGGACATCAGTCCCCTCACAGCCTGCCTCCGCCGCCGCCATTAAGCATGTCGGCACCGCCCGAGCCAGGTCTTATACCTGAACACAAAGATCATGTTGAGGATTCAGATGAGATGCACGAGGCTGCCATACAGCTGAAGGCGCTTAGCCACGTCCGGCCAGTCAGCCACGACAGCAAACGCCAGGACAGAGGCGCGTCAAATATCCTAGCCGGCGAGTCTCCCAGTTTCCAAAGCCTGAGACAACATTCCATCTCTTCCCATGACGGTGGCGAGTCCGGCATGGAAGACAACATCTACTCATCCGAGTACAACTCCCCCGCCTCCCGCCCCAAGGCCCGCCGCTCAAGCCAAAAGGCCGGCCCAAAACAAGACACCCGCTGCAATATGTGCAGCCACGCACCATTCAAAGACTCCTCCTCCCTACGCAAGCACATCGCTGCCGCCCACACGCGCCCCTTCCCCTGCGCCTTCTCCTTCGCGGGCTGCACGAGCACCTTCGGCTCCAAGAACGAGTGGAAGCGCCACATCGCGTCGCAACATCTGTGTTTGACCTTCTACCGCTGCTCCAGCTGCCCTCAGAGCACCGTCGAGGGCAAGGGCAACGAGTTCAACCGCAAGGACCTTTTCACACAGCATCTACGGCGCATGCACGCCCCCTTTGCGATCAAGAAGGCCCTCGCCAAGGGCGATAGCAAGCTCCAGGTCGAGTGGGAGACGCACGTCAAAGACATGCAGGCGTCGTGCCTGGTGATTCGCCGCTCGCCGCCGCAGCGGAGTGCGTGCCCCAAGGCTGACTGCAGTAATGTGTTTGAGGGTACCGGCAGCTGGGATGACTGGACGGAGCACGTTGGGCGGCATATGGAGAAGGGTGAGGCGGGGCGGTTGGGGGTTGATAAGCTGTTGGCGAGGTGGGCGCTTGATGAGGGTATTATTGAGAGGAGGGGGGATGGGGAGTATAGGCTTTGTGGGGCTGAGAGGGAAGGCAGTAATGGAGGAGGGTATTACTCTGATTCTGCAGCTGCGAAGAGGGACGAGGGTGATAAAATGGAGGAGGCTATCATGATGGCCGATGAGGCGCTGAGGTGATTCACGTCGCCGGGGGGGGGGTTTCATATGTTGAGTACCCATGTCTTTCGAGCCGTTCTATTTCCTAGGTCCGCACTGTCTGCCGTTCTGAGCAACGTGAAGGAGTTGGGGGGTCGATTTTGCCATATATTTTTATCTCATGGCCTTACCGCTTGGTGGAGCCTTCAGGACTGGGTTATGTGTCCGATTCTTGTTTATGGTTAGGATACTCTGGTTTTGATGTACTTTACATATCTCTCTTTGCGCGAGCTAGCTATAGTGCATTTAGTACGTTTCTATGGGCTCATGGTTTTGAATTGAGTGGTGATTGTGAAGAGTATTGTGCCGCCTAAAAGTTTGGAGAGAGATCGTGCATTATGGCAGGTTCGTGAGCCACCCAACTCCTATCACAGAGTCTGAACTGACACCTAACTAGTCCAAACTCAACTGAAAGGGGGTTGATCCTGCCACCCCCTCTTACTGTCGCCTATTTTCTGCCTACCGCAAAACCTGCAAGCTGTAAGGCTAGCAATCTGCTGCAAGGCTAGCAAGCTGACGGCCTCGCTCAGTTTGCGCAGATTTGTCCAACAGGGGCCAAATTTGCGCAAAAACAGCTTGCCGCTCCTCACCGCGGTAGTCGCCACTGCCTGCCGCTGTCTGTCGCCGCCTGCTATCGCCTGCCGCTACCCACCTACCTCATAAGTCCAACTGCTACCGGGGTAGCGGTCTGCTAGACTAACGGTTAGTCTATGGGTCTAACCTTAGCTTTTACGAAACTAGCAAGCCACTGCAAGTGCTGCTAGGTTGCAGCAAGTCCTGCATACCGCTGTCGGGCCTGCAAACTGCCTCGCTTCGCTTTGGCGCAAATTCGTCTCAAGGCGGTCGAATTTGCGCAAAACGAGCGTGCCGCCCCTCACCGAGCTCTACTGCCGCTAGCTGCCGGCTACTCTAAGTTTGAAAAGCTGCTGCAAGCTGCCGCTGCCAGCTACAAGTGTAGCAAACCACCTCGCTTCGCAGTTGCGCAAATCCATCCTGAAGAGTTTGGATTTGCGCACAAATCGCTTGCCGCCCCTCACCGACGGCGCCGCTGCTGCCTGTCGCTTGCCGCTTGCTATGAGTCTGGTAGACTACTATAGGTCGGGCAAAGCTGCTGCAAGGGTAGCAAACAGCTACAAGGCTAGCAAACCTACAGCAAGTGTAGCAAGCCACTGCAAATCTAACAAACGCCCTACAAAGCCACTAGAAGCCCTGTGAAGCTACTGTAAGCCTAGCAATGATGCCAAGCCTTTGATTATGCGCAAATCCCACCTGCAGGCGCCGAATTAGCGCAAAAGGGGTTTGCCGCCCCTCACCGGCCGCTGCCGCCACCTCACGCCAGCTGCATCTCGCCCCCCCTTATTAGGCCAAACTGCTCACAAAGCTGACTACCATTGTCCATCGGCGAGACAAACTGTCTACATAGAACCCCAACCTCTAGCTGCTATATGAGTAGCTGCTATGAGACATAGGAGGTGCGGCAAGTGCTGCACTTATGTTTATACACAAATCTACCCGTTGTTAGACCACCGGCCTCACTTTACCTGCTTTTACGCAAATCTGTCTAGCAAGGTGCAGATTTGCGCAGAAGGGGCCAAAAATGAGGCCGGTGGTCTACGGGGAGCAGCGGCAAGGCAGCAAGAGGCGGCAAGGTTGATAATCGCCCCCTGTTACCTTGCTGCTGCGCTAAGCGCTGCTGTTGCGCAAATCCAGCTATAGAAGGCTGGGCTTGCGCAAAAACGATACTCCCCACGAACTACAGGGGGATCACAGAGGTCGACAGTGGTTTACAAGGCTGACGGGGGGTCACAGGAGCTGACGAGAGGTTAGGAATGCTCTTGAGGATCGTTCACTAAAGCTCATAGGGGTACGGCGAAGCATGGGAAAAGGGGGGGGCGGCAGCACGGGGCAGCAGGTGCCGGATTTGCGCACTTTTGGTAGAATGGGGGCGCTTTTGCGCAAAATGGTTCAGACGGGGTCAGACCTCTCTATAAGGGTGGACAGACGGACGCCTTATGGCGGAAAGCCACAGATATGTTAAAAGTCAATAAAAGCAGATAATGGCTCACATTGTTATATCCTAATTGTATGATGCGTTCATATACCAATCCCAAGTTTCTTCCCAGCTATGTAAGTAAGTAATTTTATGTCCATCCAAGTCCCTCCCAAGAGGCTTCCCCACCCCCATCTATAAACAAAAAACCCCTCCCTATATCCCCCCTGCAAATTACTGCCCCCGCCTCTGCCTCTGCTTCCCCAGCAACTTCTCCACATTAGCCACCCCCTCCCCCCATCCCTCTCAATCCCAATAACCGCCCCAATCAAATCATGATTAATCTGTTCCCCCACCACACTATCCCCCTTATACCCCTCATGCCTCTTCACGAACTCCCTAATCCACCTCGCCGCCGTCCACAGCGTGCCATCCGCGCGTCGGCGTATCAGATCCAGATACCGCTGTAACTCGCAGCGCGTCTCAACATCTACATTCACGCTGCCGAGGTAGGATTCTACCAGCGGAATCAACCCCGGGAACTCGGAGCTGCCGTTCACAATCTCATCAACGCTCATCTGGGCATACTCGTCCTCCACCGGCCCAGTAGGGGTAGGCGGGCGCGAAACAACAGGTGTAGACGCCCCGCTCCCCGCTGCGTTGTAGGGCCTTGGTAAGCGCGTAGGGAGCGGATTGCGACGGAACCAGAATTTATCCTCCAGCACTGCATCACGCTTATGCGCCGTCTCCATATTCTCACTAACCTTCTGAATCGGAATGTAAAAATTGAGATCATAGCTGAGGATCGCGCGGGTGACAAGCACAATAAACACCGCAAACGCCGCGTTCTCAAAATCTGTAATCTGTATCTCCATCGGCCTGAACTCGACGCGCCACCCGATATCCACGCCCGCGGGCGGCGGCTTGAAGCGCATGTGCTGCCAGTTGGTAGACTGCAGGTTCTCGAAGTGGTCCGTCTTGGAGAGGTCGAGGGTGGTGAGGTCCTCGGCGAATATGACGATGGGGTCGCGGATGAAGAGGTGCGCGAAGTGTGTGGCGAGGCGGGAGTCCATGCCGCCGTCCATGAGCTGCTGTTTGATGTCTGGGTCGATCACGAGGTCGGGGTCGAGGTATTCTTTGCGGAGGCGCGAGTCGTTGGAGATGTAGGTTGAGTTGGAGGCGTAGCGGGATTTCGGGATGCGCCAGCGGTCGTGCTCGAGGGGCTAGGGGAGGGGTTAGTTGGTGTCATTTTGGGAGGGGAGGAGGGGAAGGGGGAGGGGGGCGAACCTTCTCGCCGAGTTCTTCGGCTGTTCGGTCGTCTACGGCTCTGCTGATCTGGTTCCACCGCACGTCTGTATCGGCGAGAAATCCCTTGTACACCGGCGTAGCAGCCGTCAAGGCGAGCAGAATCGGGGCCAGCGGGCTCAATTGATCGTACATCCTTCGTCCCTCAGTAATATTCTTAGCCTGGAACGTGATCTGCAGACAGCAGCTGCCCATTCCAAAAGCCATCGCATCCATGTGAATAAAGTTATCCGGCGCGGCGCCGTTACGCACATCGTCGTCCTCGGGCCAGTTGTGCAGGTCGTAGTTGACGGTGGGGTCCTTCCATGGCCAGGGCGTGTTCACGTCTTTGTAGATTGGGACGTTGACCTGCACCTTGCGGCCGCGACGGGAGCGGATGTTGGCTGCGAGGGTGGGGAAGCGGATGTGCGGGTTCGCGATCTCGTCGGGCACGAATTGGGATCGGAGTTTTTCGCCGGAGGGAGGGAAGTAGGGGTCGGTGAATACGCCTGGTGATCCCAAGCGCGGGTAGGTTGTCAGAGTCATGGGGTATTCCTCGGGCTTCATGTGCTCTTTGGCAATCTTCCGCCTATGTCTATCAGCAAAGGGGCTTAAGCATTGGAAGTGAAAGCATACCGCCACTTCATGTTCTGCTCCACATCAAGGAGATCCTTGAACCCAATCCCCCATGGCTTTCCTGGTGTCGCCTCGAGCATGAACCTGCCGAATTCGGGGTGGAAAACTGGGAGAGTATCCCCGCTGCAACTTGTCAGAATCGCTCCAGCACCAGAGGCGAAGAGAGCCCTTACTTCGCGGAAGCCACATCTTGCAGATCTGGCACACACCCGCCCTTCGACTTCAACTCATCATCATGAGCAAGCGAGTGCAGGATATCGGCCTGTCGCAACGACAAAGTGACCTTGGGGTCATTCTCATCGTAGTTGACGACGATATATTCAACCTTCCCCATTGTAAGCCTTACTCCCTCAATACCAGATGTGTATAAATGCCCACCTCGTCTCCCCACAGCAGAGCATCCCGCTCTTTGCCCTTCGCCTTGTTCCATATCGCTAGTAATTGCTGCACACAAGTCAGCCTCTGCCACTCGCTCATCCACGAATCAAATTTATATGTATACCTTAATCCCCCAGTCGCGAACATGATCCGCATTCTTCTTTGCCTCGGGCCACTCCAGCGGGGTCCCCAGGGCACTGTAAATTGAAACCAAAAGTCAGCCTTCGCGCCCCCTCGCAACTTCACCCCGCACAAGGTAGCAGAACGCAAGAAAAACTCACAGAAGGCCCATCGCAGCGCAGCCGTCCTAACCCCTCTTCTATTATCGTTCTCGGAGCGCAACTCAGTCTCAGTCTATTCTCTGGCGGCGGGCGGATAAAATATGTGTCAATGGAGGGGAGGGCTCTTTCCGAAGCACGGCGCCGCCTTGGTGGGGTGGGCCTTGGCAGTAGATATTTCTAGCGGACGCGCTCCCGAGGCAGCGAGTGTGATGACGGTGTGAGGACGAGGGTTGATTATCAATCCGGGTTATGATTTTGGCAGAGGAGGCCGGTGAGGGATGTGGATGAAGGGCGGGCGGTACTTTGAGGATTTTCAACATACAAGCTTACCAATCCCGCCATCTGCCACTATTACAATACCCTTCTCTCCTTTTTTCTTTTCTTTTCTTTTCAGCGTCCAAGCGGCAACCCGCAGTAGAGTAGCGGGATAACGTCATCATCCCTGATGTGCAAAAAGCCAGCCAGCCAGACAAATCAGCGTCGGCCATAAACCCAACATGAGCCCTGTACTGTAGTCGAGATCGGTGTCTGGCGATGAACCAGAGATGGAGCTAGGCCGCCTAACACCGTGATAAGTGTGGAAGGGGAACATTTGTCTCGGAATATATATCTCAGTCACTCACGCACTCACGCACTCGCGATCCTATTACTGAAACCGCCAGGAGCAGTGCGATCCTATGTACTGAACCCGCCAGGAGCAGTGCGGCTCAGTTATCACATATCATCAGAAGTCACACACGTGCCAATGACTCGCATGTCTCTCCCTCACCTCACCCCCATCCCCATCCCCATCCCCATACCTCCCCCTCTCCCCCCCTCTCTCCTCCCCCTCTCCTCCCCCTCTCCCCTCCCCCTCTCTCCTCCCCCTCTCTCTCCTCCCCCTCTCCCCTCCCCCTCTCTCCCCTCCCCCTCTCCCCTCCCCCTCTCTCCCCTCCCCCCCCGCATCCCATCTCATTCCCGCCCCCTTACCTCCCACCATCCCATCCCATGCTTGCCCCCCCCCCTCGCGTCCATCCGTCCGCGATTCCCGAAATCGTAATCCCGCCCCCCCCCTCGAGCGACGGAGACGAAAACGAGGAGAGAGACAGGAAAACGCCACACGGCGAGCTGCTGATGCCCGTCTTGCCCGTCCTAGACTTCCCGGCGCAATGACCCCCCTATCCCGACGACGAGGTTCCTGGCACGCACCACCGAAGTTTCACTGCGTTTGGGGGGGGTCTTGATTTGGGATGGGTAAGCGAGTTTGTGTGAGATGCTGGGTAGGCGATCATGGGGGGTGGAGGCTGATGGGGAAGCGATGTTGCACGTAAATTGTTTGTTGCACGCGGTTTTGTGCTGTTATGTGTGTCTTGTGCAGGTATCGGGGGATTCAGATCGGGGATCACGAAACCATCAGGGGGGGCAGTCCCCAGTCCCTCTCCATCTCCCATCCCATGAGCGGAGTCATCACCTTGTGGGGGTGGAGAGGGCGGAGGGGTAGTACGAAGGTGAGGCTATAAGGTGATGTGATGAGGCCATGGTGGTACGGCGGGTGGGAGGATAAGATTGTGGTGGGGGTTGGTAAGCAGATGGGGGTGTTACACGGGGTTGGTTGATGGGGGAGCAAACAGGGTAGGAGAGTGGAAGGGACAAGGGAAAGAAGAAAGGGCGGAGGAGGTTTGGAGGGTAGAGGGTAGGCAGAAGGAGGTGGGGGTGGTGAGTAGGAAGTGAAGGCAGAGACATAGATGCAGATAGACATAGAGCTGAACAGTGTGATATGGTATAATATAATCCGAATGCAACCGATAATGGTATAGTATGTTACCCCCCCCCCCTTTTCCCCCTTTCAACCCCCCCCAAAATGACATACAAGAACCCAACCCTTAGAGTAAAGTAAATCCCGCTCAAAATAACTCCGATATCTCCATCCCACCCCATCCCATCTATGCCTCCCTTCCCCCCTCCTTCTAATAACCCCCCTCGGATATATGACATAACAGTCGCGCCACAACGATACGATATGTGGTGCACGGCGTTATACAGATGCGTACAAACAATGCTGATAATAATAATAGAATAAGTGTCATGTGTGAATCCTGGATCCTGCAAACAAAAAATATGGTATCGAGGTATCAGTGTCGGTGGTAGTAATGTTGGTCGGTAGTGTCTAATCCAACCCGTTGGTGTGTCTGGTTGCCGTCAAGGCTGGCATCGCTGTGATGCGCTGATGTGTGTGTGGCTGTAGTATGCTCCAAGGCATCTACGCCGTGAGCCGGACCCAGCCCAATTTAAATCGCTCAAGGCGGTCCAGGCCAATTCTAATCCCCATCGCTCCTTCCGTAAGTCTGAGGAGCTCCGTCTATCGAATCCGTATATTGATTACCCTCCTCCCTGTCCGCATTCCTGGCGCCTGAGTGTGTGCAAAAGCACTTAAAGCTCTTATGACAACGGCGACGTGCCATCCAGCGATTTCGGACGGAGTGATGTTTCTACCATGCCTTGTGTCTGCTTCGTCCCGTTCCTCCTTGTCAACTTCGCGTAGTGCAGTCCACACGCATTGCATAGCGTACGCGCGCCATCTGGACCGCGTCGCCACTCGGGCGTCTCGGCGCGATTACAGCTATGGCAGCGTCCTGGTGGTGCAGCGCGCTGTGCAGTTGTCAGCCATATTCTTCCAAACAGAGATAGGGACAAAACTTACACCTCTCCTAATCTTCTTCGGATCCGGCCCCGAAAACCCCTGCTCCTTATCAACCCCCCACTGCTCCTCCTCGCTCCCATACTCCGGCCCTGGACCACCATTCTGGTTGCGCTGGCGATGATCGTCGAGAATGCGCTGCTGCTGCGCCATGTATTGCTTCACATTATGGAAGGCCTCGTCTAGCTTGCGCTGGCATCCGAGCATAGGGTCGTGGAAGCGCATTACGGGGATGCCTTGGGCGTCGGGGTCGCGCTGGCTGCGGCGCATGGTGTCGAGGATGTCTTCGGAGATTTTGGAGATCTCGGTGCCGCATTGCTGGAGCTGTGGGGAGTGTTATGGGGGTGGTTTTCTTTTGGGTGGAGAGAGAGAACTTACCTCGCTGAGCGCCATCTCGAAATCGTGGTTGCGGAGGTTGTGCTGGAGGGTCTTCTGGAACATCATCGATGGCTCAGGCTCCCCATTCTCTAAGTCGCGCTTTATGCCCCTGGGCTCGTCGCGGTTGGGCTGGCCTTGGCCATTGTAATATGGGAGAGAGCGAGGTTGCGCGGAGTACTCGGGTGTGTATCCCGTCGAATCGGCGGTAGGGTAGCCGTAATATGGATCGTTGTGTCGTCGCGGGAGGTGGTTCTCTGGGCGCTCCCCAGGGCGCGGGGCTTGCTCGTATCGGGCTTGCTCAGGCTGGCGCGCCGGGAAGGGATTCGTTTGTGAGGGTAGGGCGGTGCGGAGTGATGGGAGTGATGGGAGAGATTGGTGTCTTTGGGCATCGGGGTTTGGGGCGCTGAAGTGATTGTAGCCGGGGTATGAGGATGGCGGTTGCAGAGGTGGTGGCGAGGGCCTTTGCGGGTATTGGGAGTGGTTCGGCTGCTGTGTCGAATAGGGTGGTCCTTCGCTGCTATATGACCGCGAAGTAGGCGTTGGAGATGGGTGGGCGAAGGGATTCGGGTTTGCGAACTGCTGTGATGGTGCTGGGGCTGCGGCTGGAGGTTGCGAGGGGGTTTGTGTGCTTGATCTGGAGAAGAGCGCCTCTGATATCGAAGGCAGCGATTGCCGTTGTTGTGGAGCGTATTCGGCAGGGTCGTCGGATGTTCTCCTCGACTCTGCTGCGTTCGAGATTGGAGGTGATATTAAACCGGAGACGGAGTATGGGCTAGGTTGCGCGGACTGAGGTTGTGAGTATGGAGAGGGTGGAGGGCGGCTTCCTAGGGAATACGGTCCGCAGACCTTTGCGGGGTTCATGGTTGCAACAGATGCCATTGTTTGGTTTGTGGGAATATATGATGATATAATAATATATGGTCGCAGTGAAGATTAGGCCCGGAATTGTCTTGTTTTATAGATACGCTGCCATGGAGAGTCAGCAAAATGGGAGAGCCTTGCGAGGAGGCGGGCGTACCTGTGAACTTGCTTGTTACGCTTCCATATCAACGTGCTTTGGCGCTCAAGTAGGTGGTAGTGGAGGGAGATTCTCTGAAGGCGACTGGCGCTTCACTTCAGCCAAGATCGTGGATATGGCGCAACCACAAATCCCAGGTGATCCGAGTGGGTGGATGTTGGCTGTGAGGGGCGCAAGGCTGCCTTGATAACGACGAGGTCGATAATCGGAACTCGTGGGGGATTATTTCGGCCGCGGATCCCTTAATAGAAGAAATGTCCGTTCCAACGAGGCCCTTAGCCGGCAATGATGATTGGAGAGGTTTCGAGGAAGTATGCCCGAGTTTTGGGGGAAGAGGGGGGGTATATTCTGCACTTGGATGAGATCTGATCTGAAGCCGATCGCCAGATTCGCTCGCTAGGCTTGTCCCAGGTGACGGATGGGATGGGGAAGGAGACGATAGGTAATCGGGGGAGTGCAGATGGTATACCTATAGCAAGGAAGCTATAGAGGGCGTTATGTAGTTGACCTGCGGGTTGGTCTCTGGGTATGAGGTCTGTATGGTCTGGGAGGGTATGGTATGTATGGGTATGTAGGAGTGAAGTGGGTGGGAGTAATTATATGAGGGGATCAGGAAGGATGATCGATCGATCGATTGATTATTTGATTGGTCTTGAATAGAGTAACACTTGACTTGAACGAATAGGGTATTTGGAGGGGTCCCAGGGTCTTTTTTGAGAGACGGCCAAGAAGAATGAATGGGGGGGTGGAGGGGGTGGAGGGGGTGGATAGTGTAGTTGGTGAGGCGATGAGAGAGCAAGATGGTTAGAGGGAGTTGAATTGAAGTCACTTTTGTATAATATAAAAGTACACATAGTGTTAGTGAAGTGTAGGTAGTATAGTGGAGTTAGTGGAGTTAGCAGAGTTAGCAGAGTTAGCAGAGTTAGCAGAGTTAGCAGAGTTAGTATAGTTAGTATAGTTAGTAGAGTCGTAGACTTAGCATAATCTTAGTTATAGTTAGTAGAGTACCTGGTAGTCGTCTATTTAATGCAGTCTACGCTACCTAGTATAACTTCAAAAAGCGGATATGTTTACGAGTAGCAGTATAGTGGCTGTTATACTGTGGTATGTAGTATAGTACCTGCTATAGTGCCCCCTAAGTCCGTGCTATAGGTAGTATAGATTTACTTGGGATTTCTGGGGCAGGAGAGAGACGAATAGAAGAGTAGTACCTCCTAGTAAAATAAACGCGGTAGCTGTAACTTTAGGTGTAGAGAGAGTAGACTGGCAGAGTAGAACACTACCCTACACTACACTGCCCTACACTACACTGCCCTACACTGCCCTACACTACCCTACCCTACACTACAACATGTACGGAGGTCAAGGCCGTTGGTCAACCCACTGGTAAGACCGCTGGTACATACATTGCCAGGGCTGGGGATAAAGACAAAAACTACACAATCTTGGGGGGTGTTTCTCATGGTTCATGGTCTCTGGCTGTCTCTGGTGTCTCTGGTGCCGCCCCATCGTTCCCACCCCATCCCATGGGGGGTGATAATGGTCCGCCTGCCCATTACCCCTATCACCCCCTAACACTGCCCATCACCCCCTAACACTGCCCATCACCGCCCATCACCGCCCATCACCGCCCATCACCGCCCATCACAGACCTCACTATGCACAATACTTCCTTGCTTCTCCCATCCCGAGCTGACGATCCAGTGTCACCCTGCCATACATACGTATGCCTACGCGACAGGATCATCATCCCCGCGCTAGAGAGGCTGGAATATGCTTCTGCCTGCCTATCAAACAGAATCTCCGCCGCTGTTTCCGATCTTGGAACTTCTCACCATGATGCTCACTGGAATCCAAACTAAAAAAGGTTACTCCACTGACTCCACTGACTCCACTATCTATGCACATGCACACTCTATGCACTCTATATACGAACCGTGTATCCTCACTAACTACATCCCATCCCATCTAGGCTACTATGCTCACGGCTCTTCAGAAGAAAACAAGATGCATCCAACTGGAGGAAGTCTTACAGTAGCTCCATCTTCTCTCATCTCGCGACCTCTCCTCTGGTAGGGGTGGCGTCCATTGTTCCCGATCCTCCCAATCTCTTTTGTGGCTACTTAGCTTGGGCTACCCAACCGAGGTGGCGGACGCATGATGGGATCCCTCTAGCCGCTGCCTCCCGAGAGTTCTGATCGGCGGGAGAGTCGCTCGTGGCCGCCAAGCGATGGCCGTCCCTGATGGTGGGGTGCTAGGGTTGGGGTGGAGAAGAACGGAACAAGGGCGGGCCATGGTCCATGGGGCATGTGGCATGGGCATCATCCTCCCCCTCCCCAACGCCACCACCAACAGTGCCATGCATTCAGACGATTTGTGAGGATGAGGTGAGATAGGTTGGAGTGACAAGAGACAGACGGAAGCGCCCCTTCCTGCAAGGTTCATCCGCATGGGCCATCAAACATTGTCGTGACCTCGGAAACCAACTTGGGGATTGGTGATCGGGGCTGTCAAATCTTCTCGGAGCTTGTGGCATGTACTCCGTGGAACAAGCGTACGCGTGCTCCTCTACCACAGATCGGAGAGGAGGATCTCAGTGCTCTCCCGACAGATTGACAAGGGGTCATCCAGATGCTGAACCCTTTGTTGTCATCAAATCCTTGCAGCTGGCAAACCACCGGGCCCAAACGCATCGGCCACTCTTAAAATGCCAAATGAGGGTACCGCGTGTGTGAATCAATCATCGCATACACTGCATGCCAATTTGTCGTTGCCCATGGGCAAAAGAGGGCCAAAGAGACATCGCAGAACTGACAAACGACAGAGCGATTCATACCGAAGGTACGTATAGATCACGGCTTCCTCGTTTGAGACAGAAGCAAACAAATCGCCGTTGTACAGACGGCCTCACATGGCAGCAGCGGTTAAACTCGAGTCAGATTGGTCTCATTTAGAAGATTCAGCAGTCGTGCTGGGAATCGGCCGCGGAAGGATTCCATCAATCTCATGGCGCGCATGAATCCATGACCTCTTCAAGATGCCTCCTCATCATCCTATCAATGCGAGTCGAAGGCGGTCCGCCTGACTGCCTCGCTTCCATCGTCTTGGCAAAAACGTGTCGGGATGTGTTCCTATGAACGAATATCTTCCGTTCTCAGCCTAACCAGTCATACAGCCACATTATTATGCACGCCGCATGTACAAATTCAATAGAAACACGATTCAGAGCCAGCTCTTCGTTGGCAACGGGATGCGGTAAGGATACGAGAGCAAGATGGTGGGCTGCCCCCATGTATCGCTCGTCACCATTCGCTCCGATGGACCGTTTTAGGTGATTACACACCAACTCCGCCTCTTAGTGCGTGCGAGCAGGGATACTGGTTGAAAGCTCTAGCCGAGCATTTCGTGGCCTGTAGAAGCTGCGATAGTCTAGAATGCATACAAAGGTACAGTACGGTCAGTGGAGGTGATTGTGGCCCTAGTCGATGAGATGCCCACCGCCGTTAGCCGATCGGCAAGGAAGAGCGGAGTTCCAAGGTCGAGGAGTCGACAAACGCGAGGGTGACCGCGTGTCTGACCTGACAGGTCTCTTTACCAACAATTCTGACAGTCAAGCACAGCCAGCCACTTTACCGCATCAATGACAATGGGAGAGGCGCCTGCAAACATCCCCCTATCCTTTGCGACAAAAGCCGCCATTCCTCAATTTGGATCCCGACGGCCCGGAGCCACCTGCCATGCGACGGCCACGCGCAGAGATACGGTAACTTACGATCAGAACTCGCGCCCATCTGTCCCCAACATTGGAATAAGTCTACCAGACTTCTATATCTCCGCCAATAGCATGTTATCCGTATATATACGCCACAAATGGTGCACCAAAGAGCGGGCCAAATTGCAGCACAAGACGGGGCTCTTCGGTTTGAACAAAGAGCGGAGAGAGACGCGCTCCAAAGTACAGTGAGCTACTTGAGATCATCAATCTTGTTTGCAAGGGGCGAAGTGGGACTGTTCGCTAGACCCATCGTGGATTTTATGTTGGTGGTACACTAGGCCTGGTTGGGCATTAATGTACCCTCCGCTTCCCACTCACAACTCTCGAACTTCTCATCACCTTTCGGCGCTCTTACGTCGGCGTTCCTGCGGCGACGCCGAGGTTGGGATTATTACAGCTATTTTCACCGACGAAAGCGAGAGACACGGCAGAGCATCCTTACCTTCATCGCCCAGAGAGGCTCTATCTCAGAGACATTGTGTTTCTAATTTTTCTCGGCCACAGCGGAAGCGACCAAGAGGGCCAGGTAACAATGCACAAAAACACAACACATACATACACGCCGTGCATCAAGTGCACAATGCCTTCTGTACAATCCCACGCAGCTTGCAGTTGCAGTTGCAGTTGCAGTTGCAGTTGCAGTTGCAGTACAACCTTTTGAGTACTAACTCTGCCTGGCCAATGGAGGACCCCCAGAAAACCCGACTGGCCAAATTAACTCCGCCCCTCACATCCTCCCCCAGTGCTATGGCTAACTATGGCGAAAGTGGGCTTGAAACCCGCCCACCAGTCGGCTCCGACGTGATAGCGCATCGGCGATCGGGCAGCAGGGCGAGTTGAGCTGATTGCGATTCGCTCAGTGCATGCGGTCCTGAGTACTCAGGGTTCATGGTCAGCGACAAGCGTGGAGCTGCAATTTGCGCTCCTCCCTATCTGATACTGTACGCTACTACACTGCACTATGCTGCTCTGTGCCACTGCTGACCGCGAGCACTGTTTACCGAAGTATGGTCCCGGCCTGCATACCCTGTACATACCATGTACATGTCCTTGTGCTAACGTCAGTGGGATTGCTCCTCGCTTACTCTAGTATACAGCATGCGTGGCAAGCCAATCCAATCATCAAACGGACCGAAGCTCTGGTGTTGGAACACTGTGGGGGGAGGGGCCTGATTGCGACAATCTCATCTCATCTCATCTCAATCTCAATCACGATCATCGGAGCAGCCAAATACGAGACTATCGTCCTCGCTAGTCTCCACACATCACTTTCATAACCAAAGATAACTCTTGTCACCTGGCTGCCACAGTTCGGTAGATGATGATGATGATGATGATATTTATTTACGTCTAGCGGCAGAATGCGGGTGTAACCCGCGGCCCTAAGACCTCTCGAAGGGTATGGGGACGTGCTAAGCTATGGGTTTTTATACAGAGTATGACCTTAGAGAGCAGTTCTTGCGTGTTTGCGTGGCTGTAAGGCCCGTTAACTAAGCGCCTTCCCTGCTAATTAGGATGGTGTTAGGTTTGCTAGTAGAGGGCGGTGCCTCGGAGGTTCTCCCGAAAGGGGGTGTAGGCGGGACTGGTTGGTGCGAGTCTAGTGTGTAGTGTGCCCTACGGCCTTGCTACGGAGTTGCAGCTCTATAGCTTGGTAGTAGGTGGTAACATAGTAGGAAAATTAGGAATAGGTGTCTTTGAACAAAGTGTAGTGTCGTTAAAGGGAGTGTAGGGGTGTTTAACCTAGACCCCGACTGCTAGTTTGCGAAAATATAGAGTAGATATCCTCTAGGACTATGTCCTGTTAACCTAGAGCCCCTATAGGGCTAGCAGAAGCTATGGCTTTCTTAGGCTATATAGGGGTAAGTTGTACTAGGCTAGCCTACGGGTGTAGATTTTTGTATAGAACTCTATGACCTAGTTTAGCCATTAGGCATAAGAGATATTTAAGGCCTATAGCATTGTTGTCTAGTAGTGCTGCTAGTCGCTAGGGCTAGCAGCGAAATGTAGATGTTATAGTAGTCTTCCTATGTACATGATGTAGTAGTTAGGCGTCCTTATAAGCGAATTTTGTATAGTACTAAGAGAAGTTGCTATAGGCAGAGCATATTGCAAGGAGCTATAGAGTGTGGCCCTAGGGAGGTCAAGCTCTAGTGGTGATTTCACGTAGTAGCTAAGGTTCCATTTCTTGTACTAGGTAGAGAGCTTAGTGCTATGCTAGGTCTACTAGGACTGCTATGCTTCTGTCTAGAGTTCCCTAAAGACTATACAGATTCTGCTAACAGTAGGTTGTAAGGCACGAGTTGAGGTATCTAGTGCTAGTGCTATAGCCCTAAGGTCAGCTAGCTTGTCTACTGCTTCATTGCCCTTAATGCTAGTATGTCTAGGAGACTAGCGGATTCCATTGCTTCCTAGTAGGCTAGGAATGCCCATTAGGATAAGTAGGAGGCATCGCCCTATAATTCATAGCTAGAGGCGCTGTTGTCTAATACCTAGTAGGAGGCATGTCATACTGACATTCGTTGCACTCAGTTTGCTATCAAACTCAAGAGCAAACTTAGAAATCTCCTCCTCAAACCTACAAGTCACTATACATATTTTGGCTTGTCACACCAACAACAAGAGCAATACTACTCAACGATTGCTACAACCCTCTATGATTCATTACACGTCATTGCTCCTTAGATACCCACAAGATTGGTTAAGTTATGACATAATTTGTCTATAGGGGTACTCTGACCTTGGACCTCCTTTCACTTCCTATAGGCTAGGAACCTAGGAGATGGTTCTATGGGATTCTCTTACGTCGACTACAGTTAACAAGCCTGGTTAGTCATGGAAAGTCTTGGAAAATGAGAGAACTACACTCCTTTAGCATAAATAGGATTGCCCTTTCCTTAAGAAAGGGCAAGCAGACAATACAGTAAATCGACTATCACATACTTCCACGTCTTTTCCAAGCTTCCAAGTATTGATCTTGTTACTCCTTGTTTCTGAAAAGTCAGTGAGGTGCTAACCTCTGACTTATCCCTGAGTTCTCAGACTCAACATTTGTTACAACTTGTCTAAACCACTCCACTATATCATACACCTGATTGCTGCGTTGTGGAATAGTCTAAGCTACGACCCTTTGGCTATCTAAGACAGTGTGTTGTCTTAGTAAAATCATCCCTTCCTTGGGTGGCTAGATTCTCACATCCAGTGTTGCCAATAGTGCGGCTTGGCAGTATATTGCTAGGAAATTCCCATATTGTATTGCCACAATACGGCCAAAGGCCATATTGTATTGTCACAATATGGCGCTAATAAAGCTTGGCAATACAGTATAATATAACAATATAAATATAAACAATATAAACAATATAAACAATATGGACATCACGTGACAACAATAGTGCAGAATATCACGTGTTTAAGTTACCCCTATTGCTTTTATAGTACTACTTATTATAGTACTATTGTTTTGATAGTACTACTTATTGTAGTACTATCAACACCTGTTATGATGTTAAGCTATAACCTCACTATTTTGCCCTTCCTTTCTTCTTTCTTCTTTCTTCTACATCGTTACTATATGCAAGATCAGTAAGTACGACAATAGTACTATCTATAATACTATTAATTACTATTTTATGTTATATACTAACTTGAAAATAGGCAAATATGGCACCGCCATCAAAGTTTCCTGCTGTAATGGCACAACCACGCATACTAGAAGGCCCTCCTGATATTTCTCTAGCCGACTTTCAACAATTCAAAGGCTCTAGAAAGAGTCAAGCTTTAGCTGAAATGGCTCATTCTCGCGCTGTTGTCGCCCTTGCTGCTTGCTCCCGCTGCATGAAAGGCACAGTAAAGCATGAGTTTGCTTGCTGCACTATAAACACTACTGCCCACCCTGATGGCCGCTGCACCAACTGTGCCCACTTTACGGGTACAGGGTCGTGCTCTTTCCTTGGCGCTGCTGGTTCTGGTGTCGCTGCTGGTCGTCCTCCTCCTGCTGCACCCCGTCTTGTCATCTCTGCACCCCGCCCTGTTGGTGCTGCTGCACCCCGCCTTGTTGTCTCTGCGCCCCGCCTCATCGTTTCTGCGCCCCGCCTCGTCGTTGTCATACTGACATTCGTTGCACTCAGTTTGCTATCAAACTCAAGAGCAAACTTGGAAATCTCCTCCTCAAACCTACAAGTCACTATACATATTTTGGCTTATCACACCAACAACAAGAGCAATACTACTCAACGATTGCTACAACCATCTATGATTCATTACACGTCATCGCTCCTTAGTTACTGGGCCGATATTACCACATAGCATATCTCTACAACCCTCTATGATTCATTACATGACATCACTCATATTACCACATGACATATCTCTACCAACTAGAGGCCTAGGAGCATGAACAATAGCTCTAAAAGCTCCTACGAACCTCTATGATTCATTACATGTCATCGCTCTTTAGTTACCCACAAGATTGGTTAAGTTATGACATAATTTGTCTGTGACATAATTTGTCTATGACATAATTTGTCTATGACATAATTTGTCTATAGGGGTACTCTGACCTTGGACCTCCTTTTACTTCCTATAGGCTACGAACCTAAGAGATGGTTCTATGGGATTCTCTTACATCGACTACAGTTACCAAGCCTGGTAAGTCATGGAAAGTCTTGGAAAATGAGAGAACTACATTCCTTTAGCATAAATAGGATTGCCCTTTCCTTAAGAAAGGGCAAGCAGACAATACAGTAAATCGACTATCACATACTTCCACGTCTTTTCCAAGCTTCCAAGCATTCATCTTGTTACTCCTTGTTTCTGAAAAGTCAGTGAGGTGTTAACCCCTGACTTACCCCTGAGTTCCCAGACTCAACATTTGTTGCAACTTGTCTGAACCACTTCACTACATAACACACCTGATTGCTGCGTTGTGGAATAGTCTAAGCTACAACCCTTTGGCTCTGTTTTCTAAGACAGTGTGTTGTCTTAGTAAATTCATCCCTTCCTTGGGTGGCTAGATTCTCACATCTGGTGCACCCACCATTACAGTCGTCTCTGCGTCCCGCCCTGTTGGTGCTGCCTCACCAGCATGGGGCCCAGCGAGTTTAGAAGCGAAAGATGGGGGAAATGAGGGAGATGAGGGGGATGAGGGGGATTGGGGGGAGAAGGAGGTAGAGATGGTTGGAGCTAGTGGTGAGAGACAGGCAGTTTTGGGTCTTACTTACCGTGAGGCTGAGGATGAGTGGCTTCAGGCTGGGTGTCGCCGCCTCTTTGCTCGGGAGATTGCCCTAATCCTTCGGATTAGGCGTGATATTCTTGGCACTGACGCTGGCTCATTAGATGCCTTGGCTGAGGCCCTTCAGAGTTATGAGAGAGAGTCCCATGTTGGGGATCCTGACCTCCTCAAACCCATCCTTCCTAATGGGGATGATGATTTATTCATCATTCCTCAGAGGTCGGCTCCTCGTGCTTGTCAGAGTGTAGAGGAGGTAGAGGAGGATCAGAGGTTGTTACGTAGAAGAAGTTTATAGTACTATAGTACTATTAAATGTCACAAACCTAGAGTGACGCTTGTGTAGTTGGTGCAGTTAGTGCAGCTCGTGTAGTTAGCATCACTTGACCTGGCAAATTGACTGTGATGCCTGTCTGCGCCATAATACTGTAGACAGTAAGGTATTATGCTGTAGTATACTATATATAATAATTTAGAAACTAATAGCATTAATATAGAATGAAATAGTAATAGTACTACTCATCATCATCAATCCAAGAATTAGTCGAAAGATTTAGCCATTGTAATGGTGGGTGCACCAGATATGAGAATCTAGCCACCCAAGGAAGGGATGAATTTACTAAGACAACACACTGTCTTAGGAAACAGAGCCAAAGGGTTGTAGCTTAGACTATTCCACAACGCAGCAATCAGGTGTATGATGTGGTGAAGTGGTTTAGACAAGTTGCAACAAATGTTGAGTCTGAGAACTCAGGGGTAAGTCAGAGGTTAGCACCTCACTGACTTTTCAAAAACAGAGAATAACAAGATCAATGCTTGGAAGCTTGGAAAAGACGTAGAAGTATGTGCTAGTCGATTTACTGTATTGCCTGCTTGCCCTTTCTTAAGGAAAGGGCAATCCTATTTATGCCAAAGGAGAGTAGTTCTCTCATTTTCCATGACTTTCCATGACTAACCAGGCTTGGTAAATGTATTAGAAATCAAGTGCGACCCACAACTAGCTTGCTAATCATGTAGTGAACGTAAGAGAATCCCATAGAACCATCTCTTGGGTTCCTAGCCTATAGGAAGTGAAAAGGAGGTCCAAGGTCAGAGTACCTATAGATAAATTATGTCATAACTTAACCAATCTTGTGGGTAACTAAGGAGCGATGACGTGTAATGAATCATAGAGGGTTGTAGAAGCTTCTAGAGCTATCGTTCATGTTCCTAGGCCTCTAGTTGGTAGATATATGCCATGTGGTAGTATTGGCCCACCCCCTTAAGGAGGAGATTTTCTTAATAACTTGTTCAATGAGTGTTCAAATGATATGCCGTGATGTATGTAGCATAAACAGATGTAGTAGAAGAGTTTGCAGCAATCGTTGAGTAGTATTGCTTCTGTTGTTGGTGTGATAAGCCAAGATATGTATGGTGACTTGTAGGTTTGAGGAGGAGATTTCTAAGTTTGCTCTTGAGTTTGATAGCAAACTGAGTGCAACGAATGTCAGTATGACATCCTTCAATCTGTAATTGTGATCTTTGCCCCTGAGAATAAACGTTCAGGCTCAGCACTCATTGCAGGTATTGATAAGATATCAAGAGCCATCTTTTGGAGGTTTGGATATGCTATCCGCTGAGCGCCTTCCATCCACCAACCCTGAGCATCACATTCAGGGGTAACTGGAGCTTGGCAGTATTTCAAATACTCATCTTGAATAGCTGGTTGACGGCGTTTTTGTGTAGCCCACTCCTCAAATGCGCTCTTCTTATTTTGAGGTTGAATTGCAGCTATAATTGATGGTTCAATTGTTGGCTTGTAATGCTCATCCCATAGTGATTGAACAGCTATCTTTGCTGGTGTTACCCAGTTAATAGGCCAATTCTCTTCGCAATACTTCCATTTTTGACTTGGAATGAGTATTCCAGCAGCAATATACGCAGAAGACCTATAAAGTGTTAGTACTATAGACTATTGATAGTACTATTACATACCGCTCAGTTAGTGCATAATACTTGTCTATAACCTTCCAAGCTGAGTTGAAACATGGGCTAAGTATTATATCGTCTTGAAATTGTTGTTTGCCTTTCTCTAATTGCTCGAGAAGGAATTCCATAGATAATAATACCTGTTCTAGTGTAGCTTCTCGGCCTTCTGTAGCTAACGTCACTTCATGAAAGAACTGGAGGCAGTCATGGATGTGTGATAGTATTATCCAATCACTCTCTGTCAATTCGTCTTGGCTTAGGTCGTAGTACTCCTTGTGACAGTATCCATTGATAGCTTTCTTCATATTGTCATCAAGAGCATTATGAAGCATCAAGTACCATGAGTTCCATCGAGTCTTGTTATCCCGAGCAAGCCTTTTACCATCACTATACTTCTCAAACGTTGCCTGGCGTTGGGGAGAACGTTGAATATACACTACAATATTATGTAGCTTCCCTAGCGGGCCTGCATTCCTCCATGTTTCAACCTGTACTTGTGATGCTTCTTGAGAGTTGTTATCCATCATGAAATACCCAACTTTTGATAATATACCATACTCTTCAAGTACAGTATATATTAATTGGGCTTGATTGTCACCTGTATGCTGTCCTTCTAGCTCTCGTAGCGATAGTACCGACTGTCGAAGCCCTTCATTCTCCCCAATGTAGTGTGCAATTAGACCCATTAATGCCTTTGTGTTTGGAGATGTCCATAAGTCAACGGTAAGATGGATCTTCGACTGAGATGACTGCAAAGCTTGCTGAATCTTGACCCTCTCTTGCTTGTATCTTCGAACTACCCATTCTCGTATAGTACTATGGCTTCGAGGTAAAGACTCTTCACTATTAACATTTAAGAAATGTATTAAGTCTCAGAATTCAGGGCGTTGGACAATTGTGAATGATAATGAGCATCTAGCAATAAGTCAGACAAGTAGCTGCTCAAATGTTGGAGCATCAAAGTCGGTATCTCGTCGCCGTTTATATGGGTTACTTATTCCACTTGAGAAGGCGCTTGAAATACTCATCTGCATGTTCTTAACTTGTAACTCCTTTGAAGTATCTGTCACTTGGTGTAAATCTGTCAAGTGCTTTGCTGGAGCAGCTGTACCACCCGACCCTTTGTATTGTTTAGTACAATATAAGCATTGCCAAATGCACTTGTTAGCATCCTCTATTAATGAAGGGCTCTTATTGTGTTGCCAAACCCATGAGGTTCGTACTCGTTGGGTTGTTGATGAAATTGAAGGTACTATAGTACTATCAAGGTCTAGTTGTGAGGACTGTAACTAGAACACATCAGCATTGTCTTGGAAGCTGCTAGTATTAAGAGAAGATAAATTACTAGAATCTGCATTTGTTGAAGCCATAGTACTACTATATAATAGTAATAGTACTACGCGTGCAGAGTTTTCAACGGCACTTATCTACTAGCTTATAGCTATATTTAACATCATTATCATCACGTGTATTATAATAAGCGATATTGTTTATATTGTTTATATTGGCAATATAATGTGGGGCATATCATATTGCCAAGGAATGAAGGAAGGCCATATCATATTGCCAAGCATATTGTTTATATTGCCAAGACTCATATTGCGATATATATCGCAATATACTGCCAAGAACCAATATACTACTGGCAACACTGCTCACATCTGATGCACCCACCATTACACCTCTGACTTATCCCTGAGTTCTCAGACTCAACATTTGTACAACTTGTCTAAACCACTCCACTACATCATACACTTCATTGCTGCGTTGTGGAATAGTCTAAGCTACAACCCTTTGGCTCTGTTTCCTAAGACAGTGTGTTGTCTTAGTAAAATCATCCCTTCCTTGGGTGGCTAGATTCTCACATCTGGTGCACCCACCATTACACCTATGCATGTAGGGGCAATAGTTAGGACTAAGGCTAGGGTGAGGCTAGTGATTTTAGTGCTAAGTTCCTAGTGTAGTGCGAAAGGTTTAGGTCGCTAGAGTAGAGCACCCTGCTCTACTTGTAATGCTGACTTCTAAATGATAGAAGACATAGAGGTTTTGTAAGGATGCCTGTCCCTCAGTGACGGAAAGGATCTGAGTCGGGCAGGTTACGGTCACATGATAAGAGTAAAGGCAGGTTAGCCGAGTCGGGCCCGTTTCGGATACTTAAGGAGATTGACCCAACGGGGGTTCCTCTCTTCATCTTTTCTGTATCCTTCATAGTAGACCTATAGGATAGCATCCGTTTAGCCTCCGACTCGCACTCTCATATGCTATTACTGTGAGCTGGGTGCCCTGTGTCCTTACAGGTTTCTTGTATAAGGTTGACTTAACAGAGGAGGCAGGGTATTAAACACAAAGGCTTTCTAAGTAACATGTTATAGTATTGTAAAGAATACTATATTAAGTTGAGCACGAAGCTCCTATCTAAGGGAATACTATCTACTTATATAGTGGCGTCATGCTAAAGGGATATTAGAGATATCATAGATAACAAATATCTAACATATCCTCTGCTATCCATCATGTGAGGTTGTAGCTGTAAATGCTAGCTGTAACACTACTATAATAAGGAGTCTTATGTCCTGCTTTAGAGCAGTCCTATAGCTATAGCTAGAGCCTATAGCGTAGAAGGTTACAATAGCTGCTCTGCTGCTAGAAACGGACGAGGGACCCTAGCTCCCTAAAGAGAAGCCCCTAAGTTTTTTAGGGTCTTAGCCACATCCGCCTAGCTAACAGATTTCGGCCCTATAGAGGTAGCTGCTAGTGAGGGCTAGCTTCTAAGGTAGATAGGGGCATAGTTAGAAGTTTCTACATATAGAGAGGTAGTGAGAAAGCTGACTACCTTGTTATAGAGGTTGTAGGTGAAAGTGTGCTGCTCTAGTAGCTTGTAGGAGGACACAAACTTGTCTACTATGCTAGCAAAATCGTACATAACTATGTGCTATATCTTAGCTTCCCTTTCGATGGCATTAAGTTGGCTACTAATGGCTGATGTTGCTTCGTGACTGTTAGGCGCGCTTTCACCTAAGCAAGGCGTAGAGGAGGAACAGTATTAGTACTAAGTGTCCTCTGCTATCTCTTAGAAGTGCGGTTGAGGTTGGATGGTGGTTGTGGTTCCTAGGGGCCTAGATCTAGCCGTTAGGGGGTTGAGGCCTCCATTACCACCTAGGGATGCTCGAAAGGAGCATGAATGGATGGAGATGGGAGTTATAATGCGTAATTGACTGGAAGTATAGCCCTGAGGGTCTGGGGAAAAGTTGTGAGCAATTTGTCAATTTGAGAAAATAGTTGTAGGTGCAGTTCGGGACAAGATTGGGTGGTGAGGAGGTCGAGGCAACCCATAGGCGCCCGCGCTCCCTGCAAGATTGAGTACGTGGGATATGATACTGCAACCCGCAGCCAGAAGCAAAAGAGCAAACGGAAAGTTTACGCGCAATTCCTGTACAGAGTACCTAAGTGCAGGCCACTAAGCCAGGATCGAAGCTCAGAGACTCCCCCGCCCGCTCCTTGTAACTTACCGGCAAAGAAGCAAAAGAGGCGTCGCCCGCAAATTAACAGATCCCTGGCATACCTCCCCAGTGTGATCGTGCGCACATGGCGGCGGCACCGCTGAAACCCAGAGCCTAAAAAGGGGCGCGCGGTGGGCGAGATTGGGTGTGCAACGGCCGGTTTCCGCACCACGAGGCTGCGGGGATGTTCTGGAGACGACTCCGGGCACGAGGGGAGATTTGCGTACATATTGCGCTGTATATTTGCAGATGAGCACACTGCACAGGACGCACAGCACTCTAACTCACCGGGACACACACGTTTTCGACTTACAAATACTCGACATACTCGAGTATCAGTGGCGCACCATTGTGCAAGGGTTTCACAGCGAAGGGGGCGAAGAGTGCCCTCGGGTGCGCTGTACTCTCCAATTCTGTGCGACAGACGGAGACGCACAGAAGCCCAATATTGCACATGCGCCATCTGCCCAATGTATACTCTACGAAGACGAGCACAGTACAGTCCCCTAACCATCATCTCTCCTTCCTAACAATAGCATCGAAAAGGGGCATCTTTTCATTACCACTCATCCCACGGATGTACACCCCATCCCGCGGCCAACCGAGCCTCAGCACCCGACAAACTCCCGACCACCACCTCTGGCACCCACCCGGCCCGTGATCAAGATCGGATCTCGATCTGCACCACGACCGCTGTGAGGTCCCGCAAGTCTGGACTATACCGCAACACTAAAAATGTGAATCCACACCCGTGCGCGCGTATAGCCATTTATTTACTCAGCACCGCCATCTCGGCACACCCTAACAATTGTTGTATTCCAAGCTTTCGAATTATGCTTCCATATGCCTCCTATTCCTGAAACATCGATTCCTTGTAAAGCTCGTGGCTTTTTAGCTTTTCTAATAAACCAAGGTTGGATTCGGTCTTCTCCTGTTGCGTTCGTACATAAAATACCCATTATTCGTGCTTTATCCTTCTTGACGCCTAGAATACTCTGAAAAAGGAGACCTCCCGAGGGTCTCATACGCTAGAATAATCCAGTTTCATCCATGTTATATATATCCTTCTCTTCATATTGCTTTGTAATAAGCCGTAGCCCTTCCATCGCTACCTCTACATTAGGAATTGACCCTGCTTCGCTGTGTTGAAATCGTGCTCGAATACCATGCCGTTTCTTGAAATTTTCAAGCCACCGAGTACTAAATTCTAGCTCGGGTTTCTCCCTATAATGAGGGAGTTGATGCTAGACCTCGAGCCTTTTCTCGAAGGATTTCGCCTATAGTAAACGCCCCGTTTGGTTCAACTCGAAGCTGCTAATGCCAAAGGACCTCTTCGAGCTCAGGCCAAAAGCCGGAACGGATACGAAGGGCAGACGTCGATATAGCTCCGGCTTCAGTATCTAGCCTCTCAAAAGTGGCGCTCAAGGACTCAGAAATAGTAGACTGGCTTACTTTATGGCCGTACATCTCCTGGAACCACTGTATACAGGCTTTCTGTGTAGGCGTAGGGTGCTGTCGATGGGCCCATCGACGTAAGGCACGCCGTTGCTCAATTGTAATACCCTGCCGAGCCATTTTACACATACAAAATATAACGATTTTATTACATATCACGGAACGATATCGTAGTATTGTAAAAGGAGTCAAAAATTACATATAAAAAGCCAGCGTGGCCTCAACATTATCGCTATATAGGAAATATCGGCTAATAGGAGATCGCTATAACAGGGGTCCTACTGTAGCACGCGGCACGTGGTTGGGTCTTGGCGCGGGACGAAAACCGGGGTGTGTAAGTGTAGGGGCCGGATGGGGGATAGAGGGATTGGAATTGGTCCAGTCTCTCTCCCGCTCTCTTCCCCTTGCCACATTTCCAACCCGTACCGACACGGCCAATCGCCGGGCACTTAATCGTTGGTTCTCAAACCACCGCCTGGAGGCGGTTGGCGAAAGCGAACTGGGACGCGAAAGCGATTGTGGGACACTTCGGGAGCGGACTCGCGACGCGACACGACCGACCATGAACACGACTGACAACGTAACAATGCTGTAAATATATATAAGTTATAGAATTAAATAATTAAAAAAGATTTGGATCAATATTGTCAGGCAGTGATTGATCATCAAAGCCACCGTCACTTGCATCGTGAATCATGTCATAGTCCAAGCCTGCAAAGTTCACGTACCCACTCTCCTCGATGGCTAACAGTCGGCCCGCCTCCTCCTCCTCCTCACGTTTCTTCTGTGTAATGTCCGGGTCAATGATTTCTGTACGTAAGCCAATTGTTGGCTCCGTGTCTGGGTTACTTTTTTGAAATTCATGTAGGTCCTTTTTCCGTGTACGTTCTGCCTTCCGTGCATCGATGCCAGCACGGAGCTGCATCTTACACTCAACATTCACCATGCGTGTTCTCTCTCTTTTCTCCCGTGCTTCTTCTAAAAGTTGCTCCTTTACCTTCTTCTCATAAATCCTTTGCCGTGCATGTTCAACTGTAATAGCACCACCTTTTTGAATAGATTTCCGACTTCTAACCTTCCGCTGTCGTTGCTCGGTCATAATAGTAGTAATTTGTACAAGCTCTGACTGGAACAGCTCAGCCTCTGTTAACTGAGTTTGGATTTCAGTATAAGAAGACGCCCACTTTTGCCGTGATGGTGAACTAAGGATCTTATCAAATGTTTGACTCCATGTTGAAAGATCATAACTTGCTTGAAATGCGCATTGTGGTGTTTCTAAAACTTCTGGTTTTGCATATATAGCAACCTTCTCTTGAATCTTTTCATAGTTAGGTGGCCAAATACCTGCGTCTCTAAAAGACTTGATACAGTTACCCTTTGTAAATGTCTGCTTACGGATAGTAGACAAGTCTCTAAAGAAAGATATAACATTATAATCTGTATCAAAATTCCGGATTGCTTGTTGAATTGCACGTCGGTGCCAATGTTTATATTGTGCAAACACAGTAACATCTAGCGGTTGTAGAATATGCGTAAGATGAGACGGAAACACATGAGAGTCCATTATTAACAATTTCGTTCTTATAGACGGTGTATGTTGAATAAAATGCTGTAGACATTCCATTGCAAGCTCAGAGTTTGTATATCCATTCCATGTGTAATTTTCCTTGTATAATAAGGAACGGTGGAAGTGCAATGCCAGCAGCTGAAATTGTCTCTATAACTGTAAGACTTTGTCTGTTCTCTGGAGCTTGTATATAAAGCTATAAATATTAGAATAATATAAAGTAAGATAAGTAGAAACAACTTACCTCCTTTACTGCAGATGGTACCAACACATGTTCACCGGTGCTCATTCCTACACGGAATCCAACTTCATCAAAGTTGTAGATATCACCTGCAGTAATATCTAGTTGATTACACACATCTTTAAATTCATAAAACCATTCTTTAATAGCTGATACTTCATGAGATGCAACCCGTGCTGCTTCAATTGGCCGGGTTTTTATTGTATGGAAGTTGTGTTGTTGTGTCTTAATCCATGTCTGGAACCACCGTTGTGATGGTGGTGCACGTGTTGGAGTTTCTGCTGCACGTAGTTGGCAGATGGCACTGAACACCATAGGCTTAGTTGCACCGTACCCATTTTCGTACGAGCGTTGGATGTATCTTTGTATAGCTGTAACTTGTACATCAGACAGTACTCTGTTCTGGCCTCCGCGTGGCACAGCGGTGCGTTGTGGTGATGCGCGTCATTGTCGTAGTCGTATAGTCCGGAGCGTACTTGGGTTTACTCTGTACATCCGTGCTACTGTAGCACTCTTCTCTGTTGGGTTTTCATTTAAAAATTCAATGGCATTTAAAAGAGCTTCATTTTTATTTACTTCAACTACCGGCATAGTTGTGGTTGTAGTTGTGCTCGTTGTCGGTCATGTTCATGGTCAGTCGTGTCGCGTCGTGAGTCCGCTCCCAAAGTGTCCCACAATCGCTTTCGCGTCCCAGTTTACTTTCGCCAACCGCCTCCAGGCGGTGGTTTGAGAACCAACGATTATGTCAATGGTTTGCAAGTGGGACACGTTGTTTCGGCGCTCCAGTGGCGCCGGCGCCAGCGGTGTGATGTGCTTTCCTTTTGATGGTGTGCGCTCCCCTCGCCATTGATCCCCCCCTGTACCTAGGCGTTCGCACTGTCCGCGCCCTCCGTGCCAAAACCACAACGCGCGGACGCACGATGCGATTCCTTCGCTGGCGGGTTCGGTGTGTGACGAGCTCGCATAGCGTGCAGGACCGCTGCTGCTTGTCTGGCTCCGTCGTAGCGTCGTAGTGTAGTCCGCCTTCCCTCACCCACAGCCCCCTTACTGCGGGTAGCGAGTGCCGGCTAAGCCACGCTGGCGGGCCTGTTGTTGGTGTGCCGTGCCCTGAGAAAGTGGACTCGACTACCACCATGGCCACTACGATAACACCCGAAGGTTCATCGCGGGCTATTCGCGTATTGCGCAACCGCTCACGGAACTCCTCAAAGGAAGTGATAGAAGTTCGCAAAGCCTAAGAAGACCTGTAGGTCTCGGAAGGTTGTTGGCACTGGCCAGTCTGTGATTGTCTCGACCCGCGATAGGTCCATTGAGATCCCCTTCATAGACACAATGAAGCCTAGAAACTCAACCTCTTTTGTTGAGAATTTGCACTTCTTTAGATTGCAGTAGATTTTAAACTTCCGTAGGCGTTCGAGGACAGTGTGGACGTGTTGCGGATGCTCTTCCTTGCGCTTCGAATAGATCAAAACGTCGTCAAGGTAGACGATGCACATCACGTCTACGAGGCCTGTGAGCGCCTCATTTATATACGCCTGGAATGATGCGGGGGCATTGCACAGCCCAAATGGCATCACTAAATATTCGAACAGGCCGTACCTTGTTCGGAAGGCAGTTTTCCATTCGTCCCCTTTTCAGATTCTCATCTGCTGGTATGCATCCTTTGCGTCAAGCTTCGTGAACACTGCGGCCCTGCTTAGGCGGTCGAGTATTTCCGATATAAGAGGAATTGGGTGTCGATTCTTCACCGTCATGGCGTTAAGCCCTCGATAATCGACGCATAAGCGCTTCGAGCCATCCGGCTTCAGGACAAAGAGGATCAGCGCTCCAGCTGGGCTCGTCGAGTGACGGATCCAGCCCCTCTGAAGCGAATCCTCAATGTAACCCCTAAGCGTTGCCAACTCCTTTTCTGAGAGGCTGTAGATTGGTCCCCACAGGGGCTGTTTCCCTTCCTCAATATTGATGGCGTGCTCTGCCCTCTTTGAGTACTCTGGGAGCGACGCTGCCCCTTCGTCGTCAAAGACGTCCTCGAAAGATTGATATTCCCTTGGGACTGTTGGTGTAGGTTGGGGTTCTTGGGGGTCGTCCATTCGGTGTAGCATTGCTACATACACTGGTCCGCCTTGCCCCCGCAGCTCTTCTGCCTCCTCGTTTGAGATATACTGGATGTTGTCGGTAGGGAATCGCCACGTCCCGAGCGTCCAATTAATCACTGGGTTTTCGCGGAGAAGCCATGGATACCCTAACATGAGGTCGTATTCCTCCATGGCCGTAGACGCAAAGAGGTGTTCTCTTTCCTGCATCTTGCCCCCATCGTCCTTGATGCGGAGGGTGAGCTGAGACTTTCCGAAGAGAGGTATTTCTTGGCTTCCTACACCCTTTGCTGTGGTATAACTTGGTTCCCATACTCCCCCTAGCTCTTTTGCTACTAAATGGGATATGAGGTTGGTAGTCGTGCCGCTGTCTACGAGTGCGCGAAGCGGTCGCCACGCTTCCGCTCCTCGTACGTCAACGAGGATCGACAGGCTGTTCTCTCCCTGAGTAACCGCTCTATCCATCGGGGTTTGGATAGAGGGTCCTAGTTTTTTGGTGGCATGATACTCCTTGGCAGGTTGTCCTGCTGTACAGCTCGAATACGCGACGCGCCTTCCCCGTTCCGTAAGAAGCACTGAGCGGTTCGGTGTCCCTCCTTTCCACAATGGAAACAAAGGTTATTGTCCCTACGCCGCTTCTCTTCCTCATCTGAGAGACGCGAGCACTTTATGCCCGCTTTGTCTCCGCTTTGACTACCCTGGTAGGGGTGCGAGCCCCTCTTGAGGGGATTCTCTCCCTTCTTCTCTTCCTTGTGGCCCTTCTGAACTCCCTTTTCCTGACCCTTGAATGGGTTGGCTTGTTCGAACCGCGAGGCGAGTGCAATGAGGGCGCTTCGCGTCCGCGGAATCTCAGGGTAGGTGATTACCTTTAAGCGTAGATCGGGCCGGAGCTTTGCGAGGAAGTGCTGAACTCGATGTTCTTCACTGTATGCCTTCAACTCCCCCTCTAACATCTCGAGGTAGGTCGCAAAGGTTTGCGCAGACTGTCCGGGTCGCTGGCGCGCCTCCTCGTATTTGATTGCTGTCGAGAGGCCCCGATTGACTGGATCTTCGACGTGATCGAGAAGGAACTTCTTGAACCCCTTCCAAGTCTTCTGGAAGTCAGGTTCCTTCTCGTGTCGAAGCCATGCGTCTCGAGGTTCGCCCTCAAGCCACGTCACCACCAAGTCACAGCGGAGCTCGTCTGATTTATTCAGACTTGGCTCTAACTGAAAGCTTAACTCGCAGCTTGTGACAAATTCTGAATGCTCTCGCACCGTTCTTCCCTTATATGGGGCGATCTGCCGGGGTCTTATGCTCTTCGGCAGTCCCCCGTAAGAGACAGAGCTGGACGACGCGACACTTTGATCGTCGACGGGAAGGATTGGCGGTAGAACCTCCGCTACATCCCCATCTTCCAACCGCTTCTTTAGCCGCTCAATTCGCTCGGCCGCCTCCTTGAGCTGAAGCTTCGCGAGGAGTTCTTCCTCAATAGCCTGGGCGGTTGCTAGCTGGGCCTCGATCCCTTGCTGGCTTTCAGCTGGTGGCAGAGACGCTGCTTCGCGACTGCCACTCCCTTCGGTGTCTGCGGTCTGAGTGCGGGTGCGTGGCGGCATGGTTTCGGCTTCTCTTTTGACTTCCCTCACTGGGCTACTCTTCCTAATCGTAGGAATGATGGAGCGTTCAGAATGTAAAGGACTTCTTGGCGAGTAGGGCAGTGGGAAGTCACGGGAAGGAATATACGTAGAATCCTGGTCTATTGATACGAAGACTGAACGCTGACCTTCCTCCGAAGGTCCGCGTTCCTACTATATAGTTCTACGTGTCCTGTCCGGACCGACATGCCTCCGTCTTGGCACTGAAGGGCACGTGAGTATTGCCCGCACGTGATTCGGTTCGTGACAGATGGGCCCCAATAATTTGTCAGAGGAATTGAGCTGCGTGTCGGTAGGTGGGTGTCAAGCGTTTTTTTGTCTCCGATGAGCTGTTTGGAGGTAGCTCCCGGGCGTGAGGCGTTCAGGGGTGAGGGATGGGGGGGAGCTGTGGGAGGTAAGGTAGGTTTGTGAGGTTGGTTTCCGAAGTAGATAGGCTTGCGAGGTAGGTTTCCGATGTAGATAGGTTTGCGATAGGCTTGCGAGGTTGCGTGATAGGTTAAGAAGGTAACTTCACGGGTAAACATTTTTGGTGCAAAGTCGAAAAAGTGCCAATCCAATTCATCGCTACTGCCTGCTTGCTCTGCTATCAAAAAAACATGCTCTGCGCTGCTCTGCTCTGATCTGAAACGACACGAAGAATATAACTTACTGCTAACAAAAACAAATCCCCTCCCCCTCCCCTCCCCCTCGCCGCCATGCCCTCGTATATATCCTCACCTTCTCAGGCAGGCGCGCCCATGTATGTCCCTTTTCCCCCTTCCCCCTTTCTACAAACCCCATCCCCATCCGCGATCCAACGGTAACCCCAGAGAGCCCCCCAAAAAAATATAGTAAGGAATATATAAAATCTCTTTTTTGTTTTGTTCCCGCCCACCTGTGCCCATTGTTGAAATCATCTCCGATGTTGAAATCGCGTGTGCACGTACATTCATCATCCCATCCCATTCGCCGTGTGTGGTCGCCGGCACGGTCCGGCCAGTGCCTTCCTCGTAGTCCTTCTCTCAGCTCTCCTTTTTTTAAAATCGAGGCGCTCATCTAGTACGCCCCCGGCGGCTTCTGCAGCACGGCCGGCAGCAGGTCCGCCGCGCCGTTGACGACGCGGTCGGGTGCCAGACTGCCCTCGATGCGGCGCTGTGCGTCGGCGCGGTCTTTTTCGGAGATCTCGGCGTCGGGCTTGCGCATGTCGGGGGTGTGTTGGTCTTGTTGGGGGTGGTGGCCGATGGACATACCGACGCGGACCTGGGGCGTTGTTAGTTTCTTCTCTGTATTACAGTAAGGGGACATACCAGTGTCTCCAGAGCCCCGTTGGAATTATCCACGAGGTCGTCATCGAAACGCATCGCGCTCGGCTCAAAGAGGACGAGCAGCGTGCTGCCACCGAACTTGAAGTATCCCAGCTCCTCGGCACGCTTGACCGTCTCTCCCTTCTTCCGTGTGATCACCGTGCTTCCCACCATCATGGCACCGACGCAGATGACCATGACGCGGCCGTGGTCAACAGAGTCGATAGGCACAACGACACGCACGTTCTCGCCGTAGACATCGAGCGCCGAGCGGATCGCCATGGGGTTGACAGTATAGTACTCTCCCTCGATAGTCTTGGGTGTGCCCATGACGCCGTCGACGGGAATATGGAAGCGATGGTAATCTTGTGGCGCCAGGCGGAAGATACCCAGCGCTCCATTGGTATACCGCTCCACGTCTTCGGGGTATGCGTTCCCAAGAAGGCGCTTGATGGAGAACTCGCGCCCCTTGACCCAGATCTTGGTGGCGGTATCCATTTGGTTGAAGACGACGGAGCGGCAGTCAGCGGGGGAGACGATGATGCGCGGATTGTCGGGCGCGGAGCAGGGGCGCGCGTTGGGCTTCAGTTCGCGGTAGAAGAATTGGTTGAAGTTCTTGAAGTCTTCGATGGGGTAGAGCACCTCGGACATGTCGAGTTGGTGGAAGGCGATGAACTTGGGGATCTCGTTCTTCGAAGCTGGGTCGTCGTATTTGACGCCCTGCTTGACGCTGAGACCACGCAGAAGCTTGCGAACTAGGAGGTATTAGCATTGCTCCCAATCGCTCATAGGGGTAATCTCCAATACATACTTCTCTTCTTCTCCATTTCCCTTGACTTTAGGCCTTTGTACAGCAGTCGAATCCCAAGCCGTACATATATACTCATCCTCTCTTCATTGATATGTCCAGTAATACGGTCCTGTACTAGAATATTCGCGGAATTCGCACCTAGTTTATACCCACCATACGAGATCTTGGTGATAACCTTGGAGTACCACTTCCGCTGGGCCTGGCTCGATGTGACAAAGCCTGCCATGACAATATTATTGACCTGTCGCCAATCCTGGCTTGCACAGGTAGCAATATGTGTGATAATATCGGCGTCGGACCGCCTGTTAAGGCGAGGTTGGTGGCAAATAGGGCACTCCTTAATCTCCACGACGTGCTCTTCGTCTTTATCGTACAGATCGTACGAATTGCTGAATTCGCCCTCTTCAAGGGGTGTGCCAATCTCCGCATTACTAAGTTCTGCAGCATCGACCTCTTCCGCGGGTGTTGCCTCTGACTCTTCCTGCGTTACCGGTAATGACAGACTTGACGAGGCAGCGCTTCGTCCAAGGCGCTGTTGGATCTGGCCACGAACCTTGTCAGTTGCAGATTGACTCTGCTTGCTCTTCATTTCGAGTTGGTCCTCCAAGCAAATCACTGCCTCGTCGTAAGAGAGCATGCCCTCTTCATCATTTAGCATGTGAGGGAACCTCTTGAAGAACTTATCAATAGTCGACTCCTTAAGCGTCGAGCCGAGCGTATCAAGCATAGTGGTGAGTTCGACCTTGCTGATGCTACCACTATCATCGACGTCGTATTGTCTGAGCATCGATCGCCAGAACTGCTGTCTCAGAGCCGTATATGGTAGGTATTTCGCCTTGAGATGTAATTCCGGCTTGTGCTTTTCCTCCCACTTCTCCATGTTCTTGAGCTTGAGCGGGATGTGGAACGTATGTAGGTCGGGGTCTCCTCTCTCCTCGGTACTATCGGTTTGCTCCAGGGCACTCGGTGGAATTGCTTCAGGGGTCAAGTTAGCTCCAATTTGAGGAATTCCTTCATTGGTCACGCTGCCTTGGGTCGAGGGTTTTGGGGACAACGGTGGTCTACCTTGCTTATTCAGGCTCTGTGACGAAGTCGTCCGAGACAGAGCTATCTTGAACCTTGATTTGCTCGACGGCTTTGGCACTGATCCAGAGTCTGGCAGTTCCGGCAGGTCGTAGAGTCCGGTGTCCGGGTCAGCCTTTGGACCTGTACTTGTGATATCTTGAATCGGCACGCTAGCCGCACATATGAAATCGTTGCCGGAGAGCTTGTCGCGGTCGACAACCGAGAAGGATATCGAGTATGCCTGCTCGTGTCGGAGAACCTGGAATATCATCTTTTCGTTAAAGACGGGGTTAAGCTTGTGGCGGACGACTCGGGTTCTGTAAGTCTTCCTACCCAACGACGCAACGACGAAGGGATCCATGTCAAACGACGTCCTCGTCACGTTCCGTTCCGGGGGCAGGTCAGTAACGCCTGAGATTTCCAAGCATATGATCCCAGTCACACTACTCGCTCCAACAAACTCGTATAACTGGTGGGCTTTCCGTTTCTTCAGTCCTCTTATCCTCCTCCGCCTCCTCTTCTTCTCCACCGTTTCCGGCTTCGAAGGGTCGTCGACCTCGTCGGCCGAGCCGCTTCGCTCTTCGTCTTCGTCATCCTCATCCTCGTCACCGGTAGGGCTGGCATCGTCACTGCCTGACTTGTTGGGCGTAAGGCTATCGTTCTCGATCCCAGCAATAGCCCAGAACTTCTCCATGACCTGGGGCGGTGATGCCCCGGGGGTCGACGAGTCGTATAGCTTGAATTGTAGTTGTACCTCCCCGGAGATATTGCTATCCTTCTTCTCCTTCCTCCTACTGCCACCCCGTTTGCTCTTCAGCGGATACCACTGCGCCTCTTGCGAAACCTTGCCATTAGCAAATATATCCTCCAATGCCACCTCAAACTCCCCCATATAGTCCTTTCCGAACCTATCCTTGTCCCAACACACGATGTCGAGCAGGAGGTCCTTGATGCTGGAGACGGGCAGGTCGCACAGGTGGTTCCATTCGGGGTTGAGAGTCTTCGGCACATACTGCGTCGTATCTCTAGTATCGCCCAGCGAGATAACCAGGAACTAGACAGAAATAACGTCCGTCAGCTTCGTGTCCGCCATCGTGGCCAAGTCCAAGGAGCTATCTATCACTTACCGGATCAGAAGTACCGTTCTTGTCCTTGGCGGCGAGGTTCTTGCCCTGGAAAGCCAATATTGTCAGTTCCTTGGCTCCCTCAACCCCAAAAACGCCAAACCCCGACAAGACGGACGTACCCTCAACACCACGATCCTCAGCATGAGGCCATTGGCCAGTCCTCCGGCGGGACTAGCTTCGCCTTTGTTGTGCATGGTGGAGTTCTGGGACGAGGCGGGAGCACAGCTGTTGGCGACGGAGCTGCTGTTGTTTGGCGCTGCTGTTCCTGAACCTCCTCCGCTAGTATATGACTTCAGGCGAGAGGGGATGATGCGAACCATTGCTGTCGATTTAAGTATTCTTGGCCCCTCATAAAAGGCCAAGGTAACACAATGGCTCTACCCGCCGCCCTTGGCATGGGAGGGTGGTTGATGGTGGTTGATAGTGGGCGGTAGTGGGCGGTAGTGGTTGATAGTGGTGGTGGATGTTGGTCGGTGCTGGTCGGTGCTGGCGGTGCTGGTCGGTGCTGGTCGCGGTCTCTAGAGTTCCACATACACTAATAAATTGCTCTACTACATACTACAGTGGATAGCAGCCAGCTTGTGAAGGATATATACTACTTTGGAAGAGTAGTATACTCTTCTAGATCAGCACTACTGAAATGGTCACTACGAAATGGTACTATTCTAGTATCAACAAGCTTCGATAGGTGCGATTGAGGGGCGGAGCGATGGACGCCATGGGATGCCATGGATGCCATGGATGCCATGGACGCCATGGATGTCATGGATGCCATGGGATGCCATGGACGCCATGGATGTCATGGATATTCACGATCTGCAGGATCTGAGCTAAGTTTTTACCCCGCAATCGACATCATCGAAGGTAACTTAATAGAAAATCCTACATCTCCGTTACATGCGCAGGCTTCATTTATATATAATTCTTGCAAAAATACTAACTACTCAGCAGACTCATCAGCGCACATACCCCCCACGCCGAAGCAAAAGCTGAAGAAACATCAGTACGACAACATTACGTCCCTCTCACCGACTGTACCACGCACTGCACTGTCTGCAGCTCAGTCTCAGCCCTCCCACCGCTTCCAGCCAAACGCGCCGTTCCCACCACACCACCCTGTCGCAGGGCTGACAAAGATTGGCCATCATGGGTATAGCTACCCTCCCGCTCCAATGGCGTTCCCTAGTGAAGATGTGGCACAAGGTAAATCTACATGTGACGGGGCTCATTCATACATCTACTTTACCCCTCCATCGACTAGGCCATGGTGTCACATTAATGAGTCTGTGTCTCGGCGGCGGCGAGATGACGAGAATCGCAATATCGATGTGGGAGTGATACTAAAAGCAATATCGACGTGGAAGTGGAAGTGAGATGCCGCAATATCAAGTCTGTGTTATATCACTCCACGGGTGCTATCGGCTATATGCACCCACTGAGATATTATACCCTGCATTACGATATCCCTCGTACTGTTCTAGCCTCCCCAGCGTTGCCAGACCTCCTTCCTAGCCGCCAAGGATGGCTCAGCCTTATCCATTGCGCGTCCCGCCTTGGGTTGGTCGTGGGATTTGGGTTTCAATGCATGTAAACAGGCCGCCGGCATCCGCGCATGTCCGTGTAGCACAGCCATCCGGGTGAGACGGTGGTTAGAATGATCATCCTGTTCTTTGCCTAGAGGAGTAGTAGAGAGAGAAAGTTGAAAATATTGGCTAGTGGTAAAGCTGCTCACATGCATCCCGAGCATCATACAGTATCACAATACAGTATCACTATAAAGCAATTATATATAATATCTTGATATCTAAATATCGCCCAAAGCAGATGCCACCGTCACGCTAACGACGCCCACCCCCCAGTCTATCCCTTCCCCCATCACCTCGTCACCGACTCACAGAGACTCTCCTCCAGAAGTTCGCGCGTGGGTTAAACCTCGCCGGCTTCCCCTTTCCACCCGTCTTCTTAACATCGTCCTCCATAATACTCTCAATCTCCCTCTGCACATCCGCAAACGTATCAAACCCAATATACGGAATCTTGTGCTCAACACAGTACTCCTCGAGCCTCAACCCCTTGCGCGCAAACAGCACGTCCGCCTCGCGCGCGGCTGGCAGATCAGACACGCCGTCGCCAATGAAGACGATCAGCGGTAGCTCATCGGTAGACGCAGCCGTCTCGGCAGACTCGCGGTACTCGGTGATAGAGCGCGCCTTATCATGCCCCAGCTCCGTGTCGTGGCGCCAGATAGGCTTCCACTGTGACCCATCCGGCGCGATGTCCGCATCATTAGCCACGATCTTAATATGAGACGACTCCTCCTCTCCGAGGAACTTATCGAGGACCGCGCGGAGAACCGGCTTGAGGCCCGCGGAGATGACATAGAAGGGGATGCTGTTGGCGAGGCAGTACTTGTGGAATTCGCGGAAGTCGGGGTCCATCTCGAGCTTCTCCTCCATGACCTCGAAGCCGTCCTCGAAGGGCACGTTGAGGGAGCTCCACATCTCCTCGGAGACGTCGCGGAAGGAGCGCTCGCCGGATTTTATTTGCTCGTCGAGGATGGCGCGCTGTTCGCTGCCGCAGCCGTGGCTGTCGAAGAGGATGTGCCCGGTGTCTTGCATGAATATCGTGCCGTCGAAGTCTGGGGATCTGTTAGCTGCCATACGCATCGCACCCGCTACGCACATGGGGGCAAATCATACCTGAGAAGCAGATCACCTTCCGCTTGTTGCTGGCCGCTTCCGTTTGTGTAGTTTCATAGCTCGTTCTCGCAGAGGGGTCCTCGTTCTCGCCCTCAATCGGTGGCGTCAGAGCAGCCGGCATCGTGTGCATTGGCGGGGTATAATATGGACTCTGCTGTTAAATCTGTCTAATCTCTCTTGTATATATCCTTCCTTGTCAACAAACAGTTGCTGTTAGCAGAAAGGCTTTCAAAATCTTTTTGGTTTAGTGGTGCAGTTGAGGGGGGGTTGTCGTGGCTCCCCCTAGGTTATATCATACAGTAGACCATTAGATATCCTCTCGTCACTGCCCTCCAAAGGCCATTTTTCAGGCACACAACGCCTGGATTCGGAGCATCATTGGCCCACAATGAGAGGGTTCCAGCCGGATACCGTTAGTGGGTCTAGAATGATACCCACTGTCTCCACGATGATAACGAGGATGGGCTTCGGTCATGGAGAGGCGGTAAGCTGCATTGCATGTCCATGTGAGTACTCTGGCCTTGCATCGTCGTGGCTTTCTGCGGCTATGACGGCAAAGGGTCAGGAAACATGGGAGGACTGATGAGGTATAACGGCCCGGAGATATCGTGAGCTCACACAGGCGGCACGGGGTCGGACGGACGATTAATCAAATCCAACGGGAAGCACACGATTCGGACCAGAGCGATCTTCTAGGCCAGTTGTGGTGCACAGCCGCATGCTCTGATATGGCAAGGTAGCTTTTGCATTGGCATTCAATAGAAATGCATGCTGATTCGCATGGGCAAAAAAAAGAAGGGGCAACCGTGGGGAATATAAAACGTCTGACGTCATGATTGTTGATAGTGGTGTGACCATGGTGGGTGGTGGTGGTTGTGGTTGTGTGATAAATCAATATTGGCCGCCAAGGGACTGGCCGGATCTAAGTGCCGTTCCGTTACCAGCAATTCCCTTGTTGGTCTCGACCGCTCACACACCGAACTTCAGCAGGGGTTTATGGGTTCAGGTTGTCCACAACCATTTCATAGAGTTGAGTGTGATGCTCCTATCATGAGAAATCCTACAATATCACCTAGTTGCCCCGATTATATCGTAACCACCAGCGACTCTTTGGATTGCTAGATCTCACGATTAGCTCTCGGATCGTAATTGTCGATAATAGCCTGGAGGGGGGTGGAGGAGACAATCCACATCATCTGGAGGCCTCGCATTTGGAGATCTTCTCAATAACAGGTTTCCTGGCAATGATCTCATCGAGTAGGGTTTTAGTCACAGTCCCTAAATCTCGATAGAGCAGCAGGATGTCGACAACACCAGCCACGCTGAGGGCTCCAGAATCCTTAACCTCCTTTATACTCTTCTCCATATTCTGGAGGGCAATGTTGGCGGCTGCAGGATATTCATAGTCGGAAAAGTCTTCGGGATCGTACTTGTGGACTGCCTGCTGAGCAACTCCAGGATCAGTCCATAATGTTTTGAGGGCAGTTCTGAAGGTGTCGTCGTCGATCTTCTCAATGACATTGCTAATCGGATGCGAATAGGCTGTGGCAGCAAAGCCAGCTAGCATGCGAGAGTGATAACTGACAACTTCATCTTGAACGGCGACTGAAAGGCTTTTTGAAGTGAGATCTCTGGGACTGAAGGGCAACAGTCGAGCTTCTGTCTACAGAGGAACACGAGAATGGGACAGAGGAATGGCGTTATATATAGGTCCCAGCCGGAGGTCTATACCTCTGCCACCGTTTATTGAGACAAGTTATCTTGTCATACCCACCCAATACAGGCCCCTTGATGTTTGATTTGGCTAAAGCACCTCGATTGAGACGTCTCAGCTCGGGGCGCCCAACTGGGAGACGAGATGCAGTGAGCTTAAGCCCCGGATCATGCAGTCAGTGCCTGGCCCGGTGGCATATAGGAGTGGCCTATTCCAAAATGTCCCCATTGTCGATGCATGTGTTGTCAAGTGAGAATCATGTATCGTGTCGTACGTATTGGCCTCAGCCCCGTTCTAGTCACAAATGTCTCACATTACCTCTTATCTCGGCGCGAATAGGCGAGTTCTAGGCCACGGCCTTTCAATAACCCTGTTGAGGCGATGATCGTATGCTGAACCACCACTACAAGACCCAATGTATGCTGGCGTCGGAGAAGGCACGGTCCGTAGTTCGTGGAGGTAGCTGCGAAGATCCGCCTGGGTCGCTCTGCGTGCTTCGTCGTTCATGCTGGGCCAAGCATCCGTGAGAGGACTTCCAGAAATCGCGCTCATAGAGAACCAGCTGCTTGGACTCGCATCGTTCTCGTTGACATAAATTTCAAAAACGGAGGGGATAGATGTACGTTGGCGAACAAATTCCATAGCCTCAACCTCTCTATGAACTTGGCGAGACCTGCATGCATATGCGAGGGACTTCTTCGTGGAATAGGACATTTTTAATTAACTGGATAATTCATTGATTTCTATTGCACCGTGACGCCAGTTTTCCGATTTCATTCCCATCATGCCGCAACCTTGGCCGCGAACTTAGACGCCGCATTATCAAAGAGGCCCCTCTTCTCTTCCACTCCCTTAATATACGGGTGCTCGGGATCCAGCCTTTGCAAGCTCCTGAATGAACTGGTTAATGACAAGGACTTCGGCACGGGGTGGCATATTCTTTAACTTACTTCACGTATTCACTGCGGTCTTTCCCAGACAGAATCGACAGGACAGCCATGTTCGCGATCACATCGGCGTTCTCGGGGAATTGCTTGATTGCCTGGCCCAGAGCGGCCTCTGCCTCCTCGAAGCGTCCCAGGTGGATTTCGGAAACGGCTTGTGATAGCAGGGCCAACGTTGCTGCTCCTGAAGGGGCTTGTGCGATCTCCTCGAAGACATAGAATGCTTCTTGATACTTCTCTCCGCCCTATTCAACGTATCAGTTAGCTTCCTGAATCTCCTGAACCAGCAACGCCAAGCTATCAAATACGTACCACCCTCAGTGCAACCCACGACTCCGCGATATTGATCAACAAGTTATCCTGCGCCCACTTCTTCGCCGCAAGCACCTCCTTAAGAGCAAGATCGGTGCGATTTTGCTGTAGATGTATCTGCACAATAAGCGCAACAGCCTCCACTACCCATCATATCAGCATTGTAAACGTAACCCCCGGAACCATAATAACTCACAGTTTCCCTGATGCTGCGACAGCAAAGCCAGCGCCTCCTCCGTCTTCCCCTCACTCTGCAGCACCGACCCCGCCAGCAGCTGCACCGTCGCATTATCCGGCGCGCTCGCCGCGAGCTCCTCCGCCGTCTTCAGCGCATCTTTCGTCTTCCCCGTAGCATGCTCAGCATACGCCTTCGCAGCGCTATACTCCGGTCCGCTCTCCGCATCCTTGATCTCCTCAAGCGCCTCCTTTGCTTCTCCCAGGGCGACTTTGGCGCGGAGGGCGAGGATGTGGGCCGGGACCTTGTTTTCGGGGGACAGGGAGGCGGTGTCGTAGTCGACGACTTCTTGGAAGCGGCCGGCGGCGAAGTGGTCGCGCAGGTCGACGAGCTCGACTTCGGAGGAGAAGGGATCCATTGTTGTGGTGTGTGGTGGTGGAGGAGGGGGGTTTGGGATGGATACGTGTTGACTGTGTTGGAGAGGGGTGCGGGAGTTGCCGAGAGGGTTAGGAGAGGTCGGGGATTATTAGGTCGTGGATGGATCTCAACCTCAGTCGATAAGAGTCGATTGTTCTCAACTATGTGAATATGAGCCCGCTAGAATTGAAATACACGATGATTCGTATATACTTAAAAAAACAGCAAAGGTTTTAGGTATTTTCTCGAATATATCAAGTTCTTCTTTCAGCATACGTCCTATACAAGCCTCGCCGGAACTGAGAAGCCAACATCAAAAGCTATTTGTACAGAAGCTAGGAATGAATTTCAATTCCTTGTGTCCTCATTTTTGAATTCCGACCCAAGAAATCCTCGGACACCTTCCCAATACTTCCTGACAGTAATCTCTGAGCGGTACATTGTGGACTCCCGAGTGGCATCTGCAGCTGTTTCTTTCAGGAGCCTCTTGAACAGAAGAGCTCCAAGATACTCATCGATCTCATTGTGTAAGGTCTTCATCATCTCGCCCTTTCCATAAAACTGTCTCCAGCTCTCCAACTTTGCAGCTTCATAATCATGCACAACCCCATTCGCAGAGATTTGGCGCTGGTTTGATCGACTTCCCTCACTCGGCTCTTTTTGATTCCGCAACATAAGCGGTTTTGGAACAAACTGTGGAAACTCATATACTTGTGGCTCATTTTTGTCATCAGGATATTCATGGGTTGGGGCGTTTGTAGGCCACAGAATGCCACGGGATTCAAGCTCTTCTCGGTGGTGGATGATGTGCATGTATTTCCTTGCATGGAGCTCCTCTTGTTGATGGACGAGGCGAGCATATTTCTTTGCCAGAAGCTCTGCTGTCCTTTCTGCTTTGGTTTTGATGACAATTTCGTGCTTTGAATCCAGGCTAGGGCTTTCCAATGAAGTTACACTGCCTTCAATCTCTTGTGACGTGTTTCTTGTACTTGGTTCTAGCCCCCGCTCTAGCTCTTGCTCTGACTCTTGCTCTGATTCTTTGTCGGCTTGAGGAACTGCACGCACAGTGACTTTGGAAGTTTCTGGTGCCTGCTGAGTCTTCTCGTTGTCCGGAAGCTCTTTTCTCTTGATCCTTCCAGGAGAATATATCGCGACTTCAGAAGTTCTAGGTGGCGGATAACTCTTCTTGGTGTGCTCATAAGGATGACTAGAGAATCCTGGAGGAAAAAGCGACGTTGCTGTTGCTGGAGGAGTTTCTGGTGCTCGTCGGTGTGGCCTGTAGTTTGAATGCCTGTCGCCAGAGGGTGTAACCGGACGGTGCAGGGTGGTTTCAAAGGCTTCCTTTGAATTCCAGAAGGAGGAGAACTCTTCAGAAAATGTTGATTTTGGTTCTGGGGACAATGATGGTGACGGTGAACTTGATGCTTCTAGAGGCCGGTGTGCTTTGTCTGTGTCGGCCTTGTTTCGCCCACCGCCGGCTTTCTTTTTCAACTTTCCGAGGAACCGATCCATTGTGAAGTCAGAGAAAATATGATGCTGGTAAAGTGATGCCGGTAAAGTGATGCCGTGGCGGTGATGGATGGCTGGTCTTTGTGACGAGGGCAATAAATTATATCGCAAGGTTGTGGTGATTCACTTGACGCCTACAATTTCATAGATTGGGTGCTGCTAGTTGTAATGGAGTTTCCCCTCTCTCTTGTCATATTGAAATTATGGGAATTATCACTTAATTTTACAATTTCATATGGTAGAATATTTATATAATGATACTATTGTGATCCGGAAGTGAATGTGAATATCAGATCTTGCACATTTTACTGTATTAAATCATCTTACAAAGATGATTCAAACCAATCGTTAATTTTTATTTTAAGGCACTTATAAATTCACTTGGACTGTTCGGACCTTGGGAGATATTCATATTTCAAGATACTATATTAGTTCGAATAAATGGTTTAAAGTTAAAACTCAATTATTATTCATTATACACCTAAAAACCAAAAACAAATATTCACTAATATTTTTGTCACGGGTGGCTTGTGAGAGTCTGGAGCTAGCTCTAAATTGTGTTCATAGGCACTGAAATATATTTGGAAAATATTGAGAATGGAAGTGATTCCTTGAGTCTAATTTTGTCATAAAGTAAGCTTGGTTTGACATATAATTTGTTGTACCCAGTACCAGTCCCTCCAACCTCCCATAATATATCCCATTATACACAGAACCCAATCTTCATCAAACCCAAATCATCCTCACATCGCAATCGCCCCCACAACAGCAACCGCCACTCCAACCACCACCCCCGCAATCCAAACCTCTTTCCTCCCCCCATCGTCAAAAGAACACCCATCAGGCCCAACCCCCGGGCGCACAGGAGTATGATACCCGCAATGGACATAATCATTGCTGAAAGTGCTATATCACCAAAGCCAGTCAGCGTCAGCGTGTCCCTATCTCCTAAGCAAAGCAATATCCTTCTCTTCACCCCGCCTCCCAATACCCGCAGACCCCCAAAGCGCAACAACACCAGACTTGACAGGAATGAAAACAGAGCTGGGAAAACTAACACACAAGACCAGTACGTCACAATATACCAATGCTGCACCTTCCCATCCGGCCCCGTTGGCTCGGGCACGAACTCCGTGAGTGTCTGGCTCGTCACTGAGTGCAGAGGCGCTATCCTCCACATATCATCATTCTCATCATCTCCTCGGCAGTCACCGCTTGGGCAAGGTCTGTAAGGTCTGTGATGGGGGGTTCGGAAAGGGAATGCGGATGAGATGGTTGGTGTAACGGAGAGGAGTGTTGTGGTTGCGGGGGTATCTGCTGGGGCGCCGAGGGCGAGTGGGAGGGTGTAGAGGAGGGAGAGGATGACGGGGATAGGAGGAAACCACATTCGGAGGGCCTAGAAGGCGAGATGCCTCCGCAAGAGTTGGGCTTTGAAATGTGTGAAGGGTGGCGCGGGGCTTTGAGCGTGGGTACGTCGATCTGATCGAGGCTCAAAACTGCGCTTTCCACGACCCAAACTGTAGTAACTCGTCGATTCCAATAGCTATAGCAAGAAAGCTTTGATAGCGATGAAGACGGAGAAGCTTTATGAACGAATAGAAGAATACCAAACCTTGAAGCAAGAAAACTGAATACACCTACATATACCCAAACCTCCATGTCTGAATCACCTTTCACACTCCCCAACACTCATCCCCAAATTTCACATGAAGTTGTACAACCTGTACAGACCCCGCGGTGCCTTTGTTTCGTTCGACCCTACGGCCTAAAAATCCGAAACCACCTGTCTTCAGGCACACAACCGATTGACTTGCGGTTGTTGTGTCAGCATGCGCAGCCATGTCGCCAAGACCTGTCAATGTAAACGCCACTCTGCGCGACATCAAACCATTATCGCCAGCCTTCCAGCTGGAGTAGCTTAACATATGATAATTGGGATTAAGTTGACTTAGGGAACTCCTGCCATATCCATTATCCCCCCCAGAAAGCAAACGACAGAACGCCTCGCTATGCGCGTGGTATCGCACTCTCATCCCATCATTATCCCCCCATACACCCACACCGACAGCAAGCCCACTCACTTCCCCGCACCCTCCCCCACCCCTCCCAAAATCAAACTCTCCAACTCCCACGGACTCAACGTACTCCTCCTCCTACTCGCCCTCGTCCCCAACCTCCCCGCCGCCTTCCTCTTCCTCGGAACCTCCACCTCCTCCCCCCCCCAAGATCCCCGCCCTTAACCGGCTCCCTCTCCCCCTCCTCCCCACTCCTTCTCGACGGGGGTGCTAAATTCGTCGCCGCAGCCGCAGAACTCAACTTCGCCGCCTTCAACTTAGCACGCACACGCGCCGCATCCGCTTCCCGCTCCGTCGCCGCCAGTTTCGCGGCTATACTCGCCATAGTCAGCGGGCTCTCCTGGGCCATCGCCGAGGCCGGGCGGGGGGGTCGCGAGGCGCCGGTTAATTTTAGGGGCGTGGAAGCACCCTGGCGGGCGGATTGCTCGGTCATCAACGGGGGTGCGTCGTGGTGCGCATTAGAGGTTTTGAGGAGGGATATCTCGTCGGATGGCGGGGCAGGGTCAGACCGCTCCATTTGGGCGAAGTCCCAGGTGTTTTCTTCGACGATGGTGGTGAATTCGCTGTTGCGCCTGTGGTTGGGGTCGGGGATTGGGCGGAGGGGCGAGAGTTGTGGTGGTGGGCCAGGGGACGATGAGGGCGCGGGAGCCATTTCTGGCTCTGGTTGTCTTTCAGCGACCTGCTCTTTGCGTGGTGCTGGTGTACGACGCGAGCTGCTGATGTCTGAGCTACTATCTGTTCGCGGTTTCGAAACCCGCGAGGTTGAGCTTGGAGGGGCATGAGGGTCGAGTTTCCGCTTCTTCTTGTTGTCTTCTTGTGTGTTGAGGCTACTACTGAGCTCGACCCGCCGTTCGCGCCCGCTTCGTTTCTGCTTTTGTTCCTCAATCTCATCTTCCACAGGCTTCGCTGTCGGCACGGGTGGAGCCGTTATTTGGGGTGTCGGCTCCACAACGAAGTCTTCAGGCTCCTCTTCAAACGAGCTGGCATCGCTCATTTCATCCAGATCTGGCGTCAGATCCTCTCCACCTGGAACCTGCGAGTCGTCCATGGCATCGATATCCGCCTGCGTATCGCCCTCTTCATAGCCATCCTCCAAGTCCTGGGTATTCTGGTCCTTGCCGCATAGGTCCCTGACCGGTCTCAGCTCCAGACCAGCCTTCAGCTCCTCCAGATTAACAGTCTGTCCACTCGTCGCCATCCTCTTCCTCCACCCATCCATCATCCTTACCGCATCCCTCCACCTCGACTCCATTCTCTCCCACCCCTCTCTAAGACGAATAATCTCATCCTCGCGCACCTCCACCTCCTCAAGAGGCACGAAGCTCGGATTCGTCAAAAGCGTCCGGAGGTGCTCAATCACCGAATCAATCTCCGCCGCAACATTCTCATAACTGCCATCAACACTAATCACCAACTCCGCCCCCCTCCCCCCCCGCTCCTCCCCCTCCCACCCCGAAAGCGCCTTCAAACTCTCCACCGTCGTCCTAAGCAACATCCCCAAATTCTCGCTCTCCTCACTCAACCCCTTCGCCAGCTCCGTCAAAAACTCATTCGTCTCCTGCCTAAGATCATAATCACTCTCCCCCACCGCCACCACCCCTCCCTCCCCCCCATCCTCCCCCCCAACCCCCGCTAAAACCGTAACAGTCGCAACCCCCACCGTCTTTCCGCTCCCCCTCGCCCGTCCCCCCTCCCCAACATGCTTCTTCAACCCCTCAATAACCCTCTCCCTCTTCCTCACCTCGTTCGCGCACAGCGCCCTCGCCTGCCCAACCAGCACCCGCATCCGTCCCATCTCCTCGCGCAAGCCTCTCGCCGCGCCCTCCGCGCCACGTAATTGAGCTCTTAGCGCCCGCTCTGTCGCTTCAGAGAGCCCGAGTTTTCGCTGCGCTTCGGCGTGCTTGGTTTGGAGACGGGTGAGGTCGGTGGTTTGGCGCAGGGCGTCGGCGCGGAGGGTGCGGATTGTGTTGGAGAGGTTTTCGCGCTGGGTTGCGTCGCGCTGGGGTTCTATTAGCCAATTTGATCCCTGGGAGATGGGTGGGTGAGAAAGAAAAAAAGGGAGGAGGAACGCACGTCTCGTCGCAGGATCAAATCATTGACTACCCCCATAATCCTCCCCATTGTTCCTTCTGAGCCCCCTTCCCCTTGCTCGGGGTGCGCAAAATCAAGGTTCTGTCCATTCTTCAGTAGGCCGCGCGATAAGAGTAAGTTGTTGATGTACACCGACGCGGTGCGCAGGTTATCCGTCTCCATGTCCGGGGTATGTCGGCGCTGTTGGTGTCGTAGAGGTGGGCGTCTAGATGTTATATATCATTCTTCATTCAATCGACAAATTACGAGTTGGCTCGTGGCGTGCGCGGAAATGTTGAAGCGATGTTTCGTGGTCGTGAAGTTTAGTAGGGGTTTCGCGACGGGATGGCAACCAGGTAAACAAATGGTTTTGTTGCAGGGGTGTGGTTTTCCACGAGCCAAGAGCGTTGGACGACCGCACGCCGTTGGAGAGAGAGGGGATGTTTGAGAGGGATTGCAACATATACCATCGCGCTTCTTGTACTTGAGAGCAACTATGGCTTCTTTTACTTGCGAGAACGGTAAGCAAGGGCTACCAAGACATATGCGCGACGGTACTACCATGGTTATTTATGTACACCCGTTCTATTTTACACCGCAGCCGTATTTGCGACTCTCGTCATAACAGAGTCACTAAAACAAATGCAAAGCAAGGCATTGAACAAGCCAGTTCATTAGTGTCCGCGACAATTTCAAATATTTCATCGATCCATTATTCTTTTAAGTTACAAAAAAAGCCCTATCCCAAGGCCATCTGCTCTCAAACTCCATATCAAACAGGGTATTATAGGACAAGCGCAAACAGCGCCGCAAGAGACATGGCAGCAGCGCCGAAAGCGCCCAACACGTCACTCCCACCGATCGCCGACGCTGCACCCGTCGAGGTCTTCGCCGCGGCACTAGAGGTCGTCGATGCGGCGCTTCCTCCGGTGGTAGAGGATGGCGAGGAGCCGGTGGTGGATGCGCCGGAGGAGGCAGCGCCCGCCAAGGCGGTGGCAGTGAGACCGGTTGCGTTTGTGCAAGCCGATGGGATGGAGGCTGCGACGCTGTTTACGAAGTTGACGGGAGCACACTAAACCCAGTTAGCTAACATCTCAAATGGAAGGAGGGGCAAGGGATTGCTTACCTGGTAGAGGTCGCCATCAACAGCATGCTGGACAACCTGGACGAAGCCTATCTTGCCGGCAAACGAATCGGGCAGCTTCAGGTTCTGCTCGCAGTAGGATCCGAGCCCGGTCTGCTCGATCTCAGGAAGGATGTTGACCCAGCCACCAGCGGCCGTCGGGTTGGTGGTGGCGCGGAAGAACCAATTGGCCTTTGGGTGAGTGGTCCTGACAGCAATGACGTCGCCTCCGATGTGGAAGTCGGTGGTCTTGTCGAGGGAGGGCTTGAAGCCGCCGCAGGGACCCGTAGCTTCCTTCTCGTCGTCGAAGCCGAGGGTGGTGGGGTAGTTGAGGTTGAAGTGACCATTGACCTGTGCGACGCCGACGGCGAGGCCGAGGAGAACTACGTTGACGTTGAGCATTGTGACGGAGGTGCTGTGTTTGATCCTTAATTGTCGTGCGACGGTGGATTTCGATGCGAAGGCTGAAAGGGGGGGGGGTTGGCTTGGAATATTATGAGGCTGTGGACGATCAATAAGCAATAAGCGGCAGGGCGGCAGGGCGGCAGGTCGGTCTTTAAAAGGAGGGTCGGTTTGGGGATGAGCAAGTTTAATGGACCCTAGACGGCTGGGGTTGGGGAACGGAAGGGGGGCAAAGGACGACAGATTCAAGGATCGTCGCCGACTATATTATAGCTTCCCCTAGCCACTGCCGGAAGCGGAAGCGATAAATAAACGCACCCGAATCGCACTCGAATTACGGAGACTTACGTACACCCCGGCCCTTTAAGCAGCTCAGCCCTTGATGTGAGAAGCCGTGAGAAGCCGTGAGAAGCTGTGAGCACGTTGTTTTGCGGCTAGCGTCACCGAGCCAAACCGAGTGACTTTGAGCACTTTCTGATTGGCTTCACGCACGACCAGACGCCCACATGGCGAGAATCTACCGTGCTAAGCGTGCAAAAACCATGTCCAAGGCACGACCAGTGATCCTTGACGTCAAGGCTCGAGTCAAGGCTCGAGTTACAGACTACAAGTGGTGCGTGCCAGATTCACGGATGCTGAGGCTGAGGGGGATGACGCCCGGGCGATAAGACTGTGGTTATGTCTCGGGGATATTAATTTCATATTAAATCATACTTTGAAGAAGAAGGAAGAAGGGTCGTTGCGTGCGTACTTGACGTTTTTGTAAAATCATTCATCTACCTTGACGTCAAAGCCGCCCCGTGTTGGTCGCAACGCCCAAAGCCAAGATGGGGATGGATATGAATATGGGCATGGGCATGGACATGAGCTCCGACAGCGCCGCCTTTGTCCATACCAACTCGTCCATGGCGCGTAGCTACTGGTATATCATAGCCGCGGTCCTGGGATTCACAGCTCTTCTCCGCATCTTCCAGATCGCAGAGACACGCACCAGGTTGGTTGCTCCCCTCTCATTCCCGTACAATAATACGTTGAGACTACCATCTGACCGTTATGCACAGGTTACGCTTAGCAAAACTCCGCGCTGTCCAACACCCCACCCGGCCTCGCAATGCCCTCGGCCAAGCCTTCGCAACAGGCAGCGCCATCCTCCGCGAAATCGCCGCTCCAAAATACCACATCAACAACCGCTGGGTGTCATGGCTGAGTCCCCCCTCCCTCGGCCGCAGCCTCATCGTTGTCATCTACATGGCCGTCATCCTCTACATGCTCCTGTGGCACTCCATCACCTTCGACGCATACTACTACGAAAAGGTGGCTTTCCGCGCGGCCTGGGTGTCGGCCACGCAGGTCCCGTTCGTGTACCTCCTGGCGTCGAAAGCCAGTCTCATCGGTCTACTATCCGGTAGCTCGCACGAGCGGATTAACTGGCTTCATAGATGGGTGTCGAGGACTCTCCTCGTGACGGTCACGGTCCACGGCGGCTTCTTCTATGTCGAATGGTACCGCGCTGATTTGGTGGAGGTGGAGCTGCAGATGATGACGATGGTGAAATATGGGATTGGGGCATGGTCGGTTCTGGCGTGGACATTCATCACCTCCCTAACGCCAATCCGCAGCTTCTCGTACGAGCTATTCGTTCTCCAGCATATTGCGGCGGCAGCAGTCTTTTTGTGGCTCCTGTGGATGCACGTCCCGGCCTACGCGCGGTACAACATCTGGTTTGCAATTGCGGCGCTCGTGTTCGATAAGTTAGCCATGTACGCCTGGACCGCGTGGACAAATGCTCCTGCGTCAGGGAGGACGGGGAGCGGACTATCTAAGTTCATCGGACACCGTGCCGAGATCAGGGCTGTGAACACCGAGATGACGGAAGTCATCATTCACGACGTACAGTTTAAATGGGCTGCTGGTCAGCACATCTACCTCCGCATCCCCTCCATTGGGCCTCTGGAAGCACACCCCTTCACGATCGCTAGCGTCTGCTCGGACACGTCTAGCGCGTCCTCGATACAGCTGCTCGTCGAGAAGAGGGGCGGTTTCACAAAGCGCCTTCATGCTGCTGCTACGAAGGAACAAGATAAGGGGGTTACTGCAATCATCACTGGACCCCTCGGCCGTCCGCCTACCTGGGCCGCGTTCGAGACTTTGATCCTGATATCGGCCTCGACGGGGATTACATTCACACTACCTATCCTGGAAAGCATGGTCAATAACACGGATGGCCTGAGCTGCGTGCGTCGCATCGAGATGCTCCATGTTGTGCGCAAACGCGATTCGACAGACTGCTACATCGGGCGTGTAAAAGCCGCTATCACCGCCGCAGAACGCGTCGGCATCGCCCTCACAGTCCGGATCGCTGTGACCTGCGGAACCTCGACCGGGACAAAGAGTTGCTTCGGCTCGAACAACCAATGCCATAGTTTCGACATGGCTCCCAACTTCGCGGTCGAAGTCTCCAACCCCACCGCGGCAGCAGCAGCGACGCAAAAATCAGACGTGGAGAGGGGAATCATTCCCATAGAGACCAGGCCCATCACCCCCAGCACAGATAAGGGCGACTTCACATCCATCATGATCGAGCGCCCCCCCACATGGACGAGAACCAACTCGGCAGAATCCGAAACGACGACGTTGTTGAAAACAAATCGGCAAATCATCTACTCCTCCTCCCGGCCCGACATAGGCGCGTTCATTCGCCGCCCTGTGGAGGTTACGGCGGGGGAGACGCTAATCACTGTTTGCGGGGGGGAGAGTATCGTGGCGTGTGTGAGGAATCATGTGGCGGCTCTGTCGGATGAGAGGGGGGTGCATAAGGGGACGGGGGCGCAGGGGATTGCGCTGTTTACGGAGCATTATTGTTTTTAGAGGGGCGGATGGCGGATGGCGGATGGCGTTGGAATGGATGGCATACCCCTGACTGGAATGGAATGGAATGGAATGAAGGGTACTATAGTTTTGCTGCCGTACCCATAAGATATAGGTACAGTACATCAATCATACCGTGCCTTGAACACGTCATGTGCCAGCGGCGCTGACGCTTTGGTTGTCGGAGGGTCTGAGGGCTGAATCATATAGCGCCCGCCTACTTAGCCCCATGCATGTCGGCGTGTTACTGACGATGATTAAGATTAACTTACCCCATAGAGGACTAAGTTATGCAGCATAGTATTACGGACTATGTAGCGTAATTCAGCAGGAGCAGTTATCCCAATTATGGATAAAATAAGTCAAAAGTTAAGATAAGTCAAGATAAGTTTTAGAGATATATTTTTGTGTAGGAGTGCAGGAGCAGCCGGGCCAGGCGCCATTGCGTGGGACGTAATGTATGTAGATCATATAACAAGTAGATGGCGAGTAAACAAAGGATATTGACAACTCACGCCTGCCTTTGTACACGGTGTACCCGTAACCTGGAACTATACGGAGTGTTTAGATGTAACTTTTGATGGATCGATGACTCGAACTTGCCGGCCGGTGCCATGGGGATGTGAACCTGAGCTCCGAAAAAAAGTGCCGATATTAATACAAACGCCTGCAAAGAACTCACTCCTATTCGAAAAGACACTTCAAGCTACTCTTGTTGTGGACTTTTCGACCTTTACTTCCCTTCAATCGGGTTTCATTCACCAACGTTCCCCGAGTCGTCACCGAGTACATACTTGTACACTGCACTGCGTCAATCCCGCCTTCCACTCCACAGACCACTTCTCGAAATCCCCAACCACGACCACCACAACCACCACAACCATCACAACCATCACAACCACCACAACCACACAACCACCACAACCACCACAACCACCATAACCACCACAACCACACCCCAATCCCCAATCCCTTCCCCAGCCAAGGCACACATCAACAAACAACGCAACATTCCCCACCACCCTCACGCAAACGCCACAAAGTCAAACAACAAACGGAGCCCATCCTCCACACAAAGGACACAAAACCTCACAAGAAAGAAAACTGTAGACACGCATGCGCCGTGTGTAAGGGAGGGCAGCTCCACGCGCGACGTAAGGGACGACGACACCACACCCACTACACAATGGCGTCACCATTGCCAGACAAGACTAAGCCGCGGCCAGAGAAGGGCCAGATTCTTTTGGTCATCCGTAAGTTCACTCCGTGGTGATTCCTACATGGCCGCCCGACAACTCTCAGCGCGCAGGAAGGAAGGGAGGATGCGCAGTGGCAAGATGCGACGACGGCCTCGCGACGCCGGCAGTGGCGACCCTTCACCTCGTTGTCCCCCCTCGTGATGAGGGGGTTTGTTGACCCCAGCTAACCCAGTGTGTACACAGACGACTTCATCGCACGCGGCTCCGATGAATTGACCCTCACGCGCGGCGACCGCGTCGAATTGGTCGAGCGAGATGATGATTTTGGGGATGGATGGTATCTCGGGAAACACCTCACGGACGGCGCGACGGGACTATTTCCAGAGGGTGAGAGAACCCCTTCTCAAGCTCGGCTCTGCGACTGTGACTAACAAGAGATTTGTTGTAGTTTATACTAAGACAGCGCCACAGGGTCCGCCGGTTGTTACGCAGATGCCGCCGGTGGCGGCGGCGACCCCTAGACCCGTGCCAGCGCCCGAACAGACAACGCCTACCGCTGAGACGCCAGCACCAGCGCCCTTGGAGGCGGCCCCGCCACCGGTGGCTCTGGATACGAGGAATTCGGTGCCGGTGGAGGAGGCGACGAAGACGACGCAGGTGGAGAGACATATTAGTGCATCGCAGGTGTTGGATGCAGGACCGCCGTCGCCATCGCCGCTGAACACGCCGCAGTCTGCTAGCCAGACGTACGCCAGCGAGGAGACGTTGCCGACTGTCGTTGAGCCGATTTCGGTGGTACCAAAGAGCGTGGTTTCGTCTGGGGTGGCGCTGGGGCTGGGGCAGGAGAGCCCGGTCATGAATGAGACGCTGAGTGTGATCCAGGAGCATATTTCGAATATGAGTACGCCGAGGAACAGCGGTGGGGGGATTGCGGAGAGGAGGGGGACAAATGACTCGGGGAGCGAGTATAGTAGTCATATTGACAGGAGGGCGTCTTATATTAATGGGTCGGAGACGGATGAGGAGGAGGCGAGGGAGTTTAATCGTGCGGAGGTTAGCAAGTGGACGGCTGCGCAGGTCGCTGAGCATCTTGGTGCGGCGGGAGTGGAACAGGCGCACTGTGATGTGTTCCGTAATCAGGAGATTTCGGGAGATGTGCTACTGGGTATGGACCAGAGTACGATCTTCTTGAAGGAGTTTGAGCTGGGGCCGGTGGGGAGACGGTTGAAGACTTGGCAGAAGATTAAGGCGCTGCAGGATGAGGTTCATGGGGTTATGACGCCTTCTGGGTCTCGACGTGTGCCGTCTATCTATGGGAGTGAGATGGGCTCGGATGTTGGAGGGACCAGGAGTCAGTACTACAGCGCAAGCACGCGGTACTCCTCGCAAAGGCAAACTGGGCGCCTGAGTTTGATGGGCCAGTCTTCTGTTTTTCCTGAGGAGCAACAAAGACCGGGCATGGGACAGAGTCGTCCGTCTGCTGCGTCAATCAGAGAATTCAATCACTCAAGACGACACTCCTCGATCGATTCTCCTACACTGCTAAACCAAGCAAAGTCCCCAGACGGTCCACAGGCAACAACACCAACCATGGCGTCATCAGGCCACAAGAAGCTGCCCTCCTTTGACCGGAACTGGACCATGGGCGACGAAACCCCCTCCGCCGGCATGCGCCCCGCATCCCAAGCCGGCGTCCACCCTGCCGCCAGCGACGAAGCCTTCCCCGCCATCACCAGCACGACGCCCTACGACCTCGACCGGGGCTATTTCTCGGGGACAGAAGCAGAGGGCCGGACGAAGAATGTGTTGCGTAAGAGGACGGGGTCGCATTCAAGACAGTCGAGTTATACGGACGAGCAGAGGCTGAGGAGCGCTACTACTGTTAATAGGCATTCGAGGTTTGGGAGTATTGATTCGTTGCAGCAGCCGCATTTGTCACCGGCGGGACAGAAGTATTATGGTGTTGCTGGCGCGAGGAGGACGCCTTCTGTGGGGTCTATTCGTCCGGCTCCGCCGCCAAAGGATACGCCGTCCCCCATGGTGACCAAGCTCGATGGCATCCCCTTAGCCGGCCCCTCCAAGACGCAGTTTGGTGGCAGGGCGACGGATTGGTTCAATGCAGCAGCGGCGCGAGGAGGCGGTTTCAGAGCTATATCCGACGCGGTGACTGGGAAGGAGAGGGCAAGAAACGGTGTTGACCAGCAGCTCGTATCGCCGACAGACTCTAACCGCTCCCCATCACGAACCGGCTCAAGCACTCCATCCGGCGGACCAAGCTTTGATCTAGAATCCTCCAATACATCAAAGAGCACGATTCTCTCTGCAGCAGCACGCTCAAACCGAAAGAAGGGGAAGAAAGAAACGAGCGCCTACACACGCGGCTTACAGCATATTTCCCCCAAAGAAGCGATGGAGAACTGCGACTACAGCGGCTGGATGAAGAAGAAGAGCATGAACATAATGACGACCTGGAAACCCCGCCTCTTCATCCTCAAGGGGCGCAGATTGTCGTACTACTACTCTGAGAACGACACGGAGGAGAAGGGACTCATTGACATCTCCTTCCACCGCGTCTTACCCGCCGATAACGATAGACTTACGGGGCTGCACGCTACCATCACCAGTGCGATATCCGGCCCGAATAGTCCACAGGGCGCACAAACACCCACCACCGCCGACACCGACGCCGCAGCCGAAGCAGAGAAGGGGTTGAAAACCGAGGCGGACTCGATGTTCATCTTCAAACTCATGCCTCCCCGCACCGGCCTGTCGAGGGCAGTCACCTTCACCAAGCCAACGGTGCACTACTTCGCCGTCCCGAACATCGCGCAGGGACGCCTCTGGATGGCGGCCCTGATGAAGGCGACAATCGATAGGGATGATACGACGCCGGTCACGACGACGTATCAGCAGAAGACGATTAGTCTGGCGAAGGCGAGGGCGATGAGGCATCGGCCGCCGGCGTTGATGAATCTTGAGGAGGGGGAGGAGAGGGTGGCTGGGGAGAGTGGGGGGGGGTTGGATATTAGGGGGGTGGAGTTTGGGGAGGGGGAGGAGGGGGGGATGAGGGGGATGGGAGTGAGGTGGTGGGGGGGGAGGAGAGTCCCGCGGGGGAGGGGAGGGGGAGGGGAAGATGCCTTTGACTGCTTAGGCCGGGCGTCTCTTTGAGGGGGTGGTTTGTGTGTGGCGCTATATGGATCATATGGAAGCACCACCAGACTGCGGAGGAGGTTGTATGTGGGCATGATATGGATGCTCGATCTGGGGTGATGCAATTTTCTGATATTTTTGCATAAAGGATTCAATTCTTCTAATTTAGATACGTTTGGGAATGGGGAGGATGGCCGGGGGGTATATATATATTCCGGATCCAGCTGATACCAATAGATTGAGGGAGATGGGGGACTTTGGGGATTGGGATTGGGATTGGGATTGGGATTGGGATGGAATGGAATGGAATGGGATGATGGGATAAGATACAGATGAAATAGTTTATGAAAATGAACCCTGAGACGCCTTGTAATCACGGAAATAGGTGATCTGGTGGATTGGGGGGTTATATAGTTATATAGTAGAGCGGCAACAAGAATGCGAGTTAAAAAAGAGATTAATCATACAAAGGCGGCGGTCACGATCGTGGGTGACCACCTTCCAACCCTTCCAACCCTTCCAACCCTTCCAACCCTTCCAACCCTTCCAACCCTTCCAACCCTTCCAACCCTTCCAACCCTTCCAGTCCATTGTCCCCATCCCCTTCTGTTTTCTGTTGGTTTACATAGTCCCCCTGCTCCCTAAGCGCCGTTCCCGTCCAATTATTGATGCTACAGTGCATGTTGCCTGTTGAAATGTGTTGGAGTGTGTTGGAGTGTGTTGGAGTGTGGGACCCCTAATTTTAGACCACCCACCCTGTTTGCGGAAATCGAAGAACAAACAGACCCAACAACTTCCTTTGTTCTTCACCACCCAAACTCGGGATTCCATTGTCTTCCCCTGTTTGTCCTGGGCCTCCTCGGGGCGAGGATTCGGGATATAATATATATATTCGTTATATATTCTTTCTTTCTCCATTTACGATTCTAGTACGGAGTAGAACCCATTGAATGAACCACCCTACTCCCTACACCGCCCAGACAACAGCTCCCACAAAATGCGGAAACGATCAGATAAAGATAAGACCGCCCACGCTGGCCCCGGGACCGTGCAGCAGATCGCATCCACCAACTCGACTGTGAACCTCTTCCTCGGCGACAGTCAGGTCAGGTCCTGGATGAACGGCACAGCAGCAGCTGCAGCGCCTTCGAGTACGATTTCACGCGCCAAGCGAACGTCGGTCCTGGCTGCGAGGGGGAGTGACAATAGGTGAGTGCGCACGCGACCATACCAGCGGCGAAACTCAGCCCACCCACTCCCGTTTCCATCAGTCTCGCCCGAGGGTGAGGAACTGAAACTGACGTATACCTGCGCATAGTAGACCGATTTCGACGAGTACTGTACTTCCGTCGCCGGCGCCTAGCGATGAACCTAGCCCTGCTGGGGAAACGGACTCGAGTCGCGTCGTTCAAAAGGAGAAGGTTGGGATGGCTGCGCAGCGGCCGCTGGTGACGAGCCCGGAGTCGAGTGCACATGTTGAGCTACAAGCTGTAAGGAGGCCTGGGACACAGCAATCGTCTATAGTGATTCAGCAAGGGGATATAGATGCTGGGGTACAGGCTGTGCGGAGCCCTTTGATGCAACAAAGGAATACAAGCAACGAACCACAGGCAGTGCGGAGTCCCTCGACTCAGCAGCCACCGATGGTCCAACAAAGGAATACAAACAACGAGCCGCATAACCCCTGGACCAGGCAAGCGGTGTTGAATGGCTATACGCCGCAGGCGCCAGCTCCTCCAGCGAAGAGGCGCAAGATGACGTATGGAATATCCTCTCTATCTGTAGGTAAATCACTAACTGGAGCGAACAATCAGATCCGCGAACCACCCAAGCCTGAAAACTATGCTGCCGCTTATCGAGCAGCATCTCAATTTGCATGGAGGGATGCAGAATCTCGCGAGGAATATCGAGCGGCAAAGGTTTTACATGCTTCAGAAGGCGTGTGAGAGCGACGACTACTTTTATTTTGCGCTCCATCAAATCTTTTGCCTTTACTCTCTTGACCCTGATACGGCGACGACGCTCACAATGCCTCAACGGGGGGGGTCTGTTCTCGAGGCGGCATTTCAAATTATCGGCCAACTTATCATGCCTAACACCGCCATCTCTCTGGTCCACACGAAATTCTTCTCGGTTTTCCCAAACCAGCTGTCGGAGCTTATGTACAGATCGGACCAATACCGCCTAACAGTAAACAACGTGGCGATATTCCTAGCCAGGCTATCGATAGAATGGTCAAAATATGTCCCGGAATGCGTTCATAGAGGATACCCACCTCTGGTGGACGAGCTCGTGAATCGATTCGGGCTTCTTTCCCCCATCCTTCAGCACATTATTTTCACCGCGGCTCGACGGAATATGGGGATCCCCGACGATGAATACAGTGCCCAGATGGAGAAACTATTCAGCCACGACCAAGAGCTCCATCGTCAGATGGCGGCAAGGGTCAACACCGCATATCCGCCAACGGAAAGGGAGATCAACGAACGCAACCAATGGCAAGCCAATCAATATAAAGCTGTTCGAGACGCGCAGCTCCACCGGATAGGACAGATTCGTCCAGGGGAACCGGCGCACATGGGACCGAATGCGGCACGTCCCTTGCAACAGCCAAACTTGCCGGAACGCGAACAGTCTCCAAGCAACATCCCACCCGCAACGCAAGCAGGGCAGCCGGCCCCTATTCGAACTACTATCATGCCATCGGAGGTACTAACTGCCTCGCCGCGGTCTACCACAGTACCGTCTCCTCACCACTACCCTTGGCAATCCCAGACATCTCAGGGATACCCCATCACACCAAACCAGCAAAATATGCCGAGTCAAGCGCAAACTATGCAGCAGCCATATCAGCCTAATCAAGTGCAGAGTATCCAGCATAGGCAAGGCCCGGTGAATGATATTGTGCGGACTGCCTCTCGGAATGCTTCCCGAAATGCTCCATTAGTACAATTTCCTGGGGCGGCTGGTAGTGCTGCTTCTTCTCCTGTACTAACGAACCAGCCTCGCCGTGTCTCGTCGTCCACATACAATATGACGATTCCAACCATTGCTGCTATGCCCGCTGGATACAGTTCGCTACAGCCACAACCACAGCCACAGCCACAGCAGAAGGTCAATAGGGTACAATTAATACCGCCCCAAGGCTACACTCCGCCGTATCAGTTTCCACAACCTGATCGCAGCGCCCTTCATCAAGCCCATCTCCGCAGTCCAGTCCTAAAACCCATCGATGCCGATGAAGGGCTGGCAGCAAACGAGACAGCTCATAGGTATTACCAAGCCGTCCAAAGCTTTGCTGTCAAGCCAACTACTCTGTTAGATTCTCCCTTGCTCACCGAGTTATCATTCGCCGTTCCTAAACGCGTATTCGCCAACATAGCCGAGGACAAAATATCCGATCTATCGGCGCCTATGCTTCGAGAAGTGCGACAGGGTAGTCTCCAGTACCGAGTTTGCTGCAGCAGGATGAATAAAGACGCCCAGATGGAGCCGTCGGATTTTGTTGTCGCGGATACGAACTGGCCGCCTACTATATTCATGGAGATGAACGACTCGGTCATCGAAATCCGGCGTAAGAGCCACTATGGCAAAGATCGACCCGTGGACATCACACCCCACGTTCTTGAGCGTGGTGCGACGAAGAAAAATACGCTGCGAGTTTCGGTACCTAGGCCGCCGAAGACCAACAATGATATCCTCTACTCCATTGCTATCGAAGTGATCGAAGTCTTCCGCCACCAGCAGATCGTAGACATGTGTTTGCAAGAACAGCGGGTAACCGCCAAAGAAATGATCGAAGACATCCGAGCCAAACTATCCAACAGCAACATCGACGAAGACGACGACGTCGCCCTAGTCTCCGCCAACCTCACCATCGACCTCGCCGACCCCTTCACCTCCCGCATCTTCACCATCCCCGTCCGCGGCGTCCGCTGCCGCCACCGCGAGTGCTTCGACCTCGAAACCTTCCTCATCTCGCGCAGCACCAAGCCCCAGGAGGTCGCCTGCCTGCCCGATGTGTGGAAGTGCCCGCTGTGCGGCGGCGACGCGAGTCCGCGTGCTCTCCGCGTCGACGACTTTTTAGTGTCGGTCAGGGAGAAGCTCGAGAGGGATGGGGAGCTCGATGTTAAGGCGATCTTGGTCACGGAGGATGGGGCGTGGACGGTGAAACCGGAGGCGCTGCCTGCGGAGAGGAGGAAGTCGAAGGGGGGGGCAGGGAGTGTGCCGCGTGATGAGAGTGAGCGTAGCTCCCCAGCATCGCAATCGAGGCAGGGGAGTCGGGCGGTGGAGGTCATCGAGGTGGATGACGATTGAGAGGAAGGAACAAATCTATCTAAATCATGTCGCCCAAGCGGTACCTCATCGTACTTTCGAATATGCGATGTCAGAGATCAAATAATTGAGGGAGCAAGCTGAAGTTCAACAAATGCAAATTGAGGCCCAGCAAACCCAAATTAAAGCCCTCGAACAACAATTACGAGATGCTCAGAGCGGCTCCATGTGGCAGTTCATCGGATGGCCATCTAAGACATGCAGCCTTGCAAATACCCGACAAAGTACATATGACTTAGCTCATATTAGCCTAAATTTATGTTGCGCCGTCATTGCATTTGCTGCCCTTAAAGACATGGTTTGGGATGGACACTGGAACAGACTATATAGTAAGCATCCCATATCCTGCGCATTTGCGCTGAATGTGCATTACTAACTATGCACAGCCCACAATTGCACGAATGGATCAAGTCCTTCTGGAAAAAAGGTTGAAATGGCGGCTGGTATAATGGTTTTGCTGGGTTGTTTTTGCATTGGTCGAGGATTTGATGGATCACTGGGACGGAAGGTGACGGTGTGTTAATAGGCTATGGAGCTGGGTTGATGCTGATAGCTTCTCTACCTTGTTGTAGGCTATTGAAAGCAATCGTGTGCTCTTTGATTCTAATAAGCTATGATAATAACTTATGATTGTTAGTCCCTTTCACCCTGCAAGATCGCATGCTCAAAGAACGCAGGGGCAAGCACCACGGACAATCGTGTCTTCAAACCGCAGCGAAGCGTTCGTTGGCGTCCTCGCATCCCCAGCTCATCCTCCCCCCACAGTAATCCTACAAATCCTCACCGGCATAACCGTCTCATAAAACGGCCCCCTCTGCCACTCCGACTCCATCGCCTCCCACTCCAAATGCTCAAGCCCAAACCCATACCTCCCACACAACCCCAAAAACTTCCCATACGTCTCCTCATTCCTCACCGTCGACGCAATGACCACCTGCGCCTTCGGAAACAACTCCAGCAAATCCCTAAACGTAGCAACCAGCGCCGGCAGCGCCGCAGCATCGTACGTCACGTCCGCGCCGATAATGAAATCCGGGCTCCGATGCTCGAGGAACGTCGCGTCCTCATTCCCCAGCAGTGCGTGGCCCCATTTCAGTTCCCGCGTACTGACGAGGGGCGAGTCCTGCAGGTCGTTGATGAAGAGATTGGTTCCTAGGTCCGTCATCACGGTGTCGAAGCCGTCGGTGGCGGTGACGTGCGTGGCGCCGAGGTACTTGACGCAGCAGATGGAGAGGTAGCCTGTCCCGGAGCCGAGTTCGAGGACGGATTTGCCGCGGAGGGAGAGCGAGGGGGGGAGGGTGGGGGAGCTGAGGAAGGAGCTTAGTTGGAGGGAGGCTTCCCAGGTGCGGAAGCCGGTGGTGCCGGTGCCGCCGAGGAGGTTGCGGGATTCGAGGATGGTGATGGTGGGGGGGTCGGTTGGGGAGGGCGAGGACGGTGGTGAGGGCGATGGTGCGGATGATGACGGCTGGAGGAGGTTGGAGAGGGTGTAGGTCACGTATGACTTCTCCTGGGCGGCGACGGCTTCGGGTGGGATGGTGGTGGTGAGGAGGGAGGCGAAGGAGTTCATTAGGTCGTCAGAAATACTCTGCTGTGGAGATACAAAGGTCAGACATTTGGTTTGGGAAAGTGGAAGTCATCGTGTACGAGTAGATAAATCAATGCTGCAAATAAAATATATCTGATATAAGATGTTTGAACTGAAAAGAGAGAGAATCCTCATACTTCCTCTTCCCAATCGGTAATGCTCGCTTCGATCCGCTTCACGAGCTCCTTTAGAACCCGCAGCTGATACCGTTGCGGCGGATACCATTTCATTGCATCTTCCGAGAAGATCTCAGAGTACAACAATTGTTGAAACTCCTCATGCTTCAAGCATTCTTTTGCCGGGTATTTGAGGCTTAGCTGGAGTTGGAGATATTGGCGTTTAAAGAGGCCCAGTTCCTCCCGCCACATGAGCGGCATCATGGCTATCTCCCCGGAAGCACATTTCATTCTCCAAGGCGCCTGTAATATAATCTCTTCAATCAGGAAAAATCATCCTCGACGTCATAAAAGCTCTTCTCTAGATCTCAAGAAATGCTCACGTACTTTTGCTGCGTCGCATGCCGTTGCCGCTTTGGGTTGGGCGGGGTCGTTCAGCCACATGAGGCTCAGCCTTAGTGGCTTAGGGTAGGGCTTCCACACAGCTTAAGCGCCTCGTTTAATTGACCAATTGCAAAACCACACCAAAGCTAATCCTGAAATTTGTTGATACCCTAAGTAACGTTAGCCCTCCGAACTTCTCCCTCTCCCGCCAGCGACCTCACGACCAATTCGACATCTGTCTCGACTTCGCAGACAGCCTTTCGGATTACATACCGTCAACATGGCCGACCGCGAGCAACCTGTTACGCTGAGAACGCGCAAGTTCATCCGCAACCCTCTTTTGGGCCGCAAGCAGATGGTCATGTAAGTTCATCCACACGCCAGCCCACGATCGCAAAATACGCTCTGCAGAACGGGGAAGAACATTGAGCAGCTGCTCTGCGGAAATGGATCAGGATATATATATTGGAAGTGGGAAGTGCGAGGGCTAACACATGCACCACAGTGACGTCCTGCACCCAAACCGCGCCAACGTGTCCAAGGACGACCTCCGTGTCAAGCTCGCTGAGCTGTACAAGTGCACCAAGGACCAGATCAACGTCTTCGGTCTCCAGACCCAGTACGGTGGCGGCAAGACCACCGGCTTCGCCCTCGTTTACGATTCCCCAGAGGCCCTCAAGAAGTTCGAGCCACACTTCAGACTTGTCCGTGTCGGTGCCGCAGAGAAGATCGAGAAGCCATCCAGAGCGCAACGTACGTCCACCGAAACAATCCCCAGGATCCGCGAGACACCATGTCAAGGAGGAATCAGAGTGCTAACATTAGAACAGGCCATCAACGCAAGAACAGGCTCAAGACCCTCCGCGGAACGGCCAAGGTCAAGGGACCCAAGAAGAAGAAGGAGGAATAAACTATTCGCCTTGTGTATGGAGCATACGGTGGTTTGGTTGCGGTGGGTGTTGGGTTGTTCTGGAAGACTGGCATCGTGTATTCGCATTGCATCAGTCTCCTTCTGTTGTGGTAGCAGAGATTAAGGAAACGAATCGGGACATGATGGCATGAATTCGATCGCTCCGCTGGCCCAATACCATTTCAACTGAGGTTTACAAAGCGTTTGCTGGCTCTGTGTGTTTGTGTGACAGTGATTTTCCCCTCGTGTCTTTGCTGATGGAAAAGTGTATTCTATTGACAGAAATATTTTACGAATGGACAACTTCGTGGATACAATATGCTTGAGTGCCATCAAGATCGTGCCTTCCACACCAAGTGTCAGGGTAATTGCCCAACAGACACAACCGGAAATCCGACTGTACTATGTCTTACCCATATCAGACGCTCTTTCAGACGCCGTACAATATGACGAAGTCTACCATCAAGGATCCTCCATATCTTACCACAAACCTGGTGCACATTTGTCTTGCATCTCCTCACAAGTAGTCACTCTGGTAGGCAAGCAAGGCTTTATTTTCTTCCATCTTCTCTCGATGTCGCATATTTTATATTTCTACTCTACGCAGCCTTGCTCAGCCACGGTCAGGCAGTCCGTCCAGCCCACTGATCCTCAATGTGCCCCAAGACTTGCCAGGGAAGCCGCTGCTCCCTGCACATGGGCTCTCTTGCACGATGAGCGAGCCAGGTTTGGGGAGGACTTATTGTTGACAAGCATGTCCAACGCAAGAATTAGTAGGTGAACGGTGATCAATATCATCTACATTTCCAACCAAAAGCTGGCTTGATGGTGGGTGAACAAGGTCTCACAAGATCATATCGGTACTCTCCCTCGCCCTTGTTATATGTATGCGCATAAAGCTAGTAGTCATTTACAAAGCCAGTCCAATGACTACCGAGTCCGACAACTGTGGCCCCGGGCCTAGTACTCATTATCCCGACTCTATCTCCATCCCGTTCCCGTTTCCCCGTTTCCCAGAAGAAGAAAGTCCACGCGATACACCACCGTCTTAATTAAACATGGGGTCTACTGCCCCATTAACGTTGCAGCGCGTCAAAGGCCTGCCCGTCGTATAATGACATGTGGTCGATTTGCGCCATCATCGGTGCTGTTTCGGTCGATGGAGGCTGACGCAAACACGGCCTGAAGGTGACAAAAAACGCGAAAACCTAGACACAAAAAAGGACAAACTCCCCCAATCCCGCCCCCGCAACCCCAAGCAATGTCCAAAAGGGCTATCGTGGGTGTGATGAATTACCCTAGTGATTTTTTTTTGTCTATCCGTGAAATGAGGTTGGAAAAAAAGCAAACCTGTTTGCTTGTTGGGAAGCAAACAAACGAAAGCACTCCATGCATAATGACAACACAATAAAATATTTTGGGAAACTGCTGAAGAACATGACGATAAATGAAAAGCGCGTGATATTAGAAGGCAAGAAGAAGCCTTGCCGGAAATTGCAGCGCCACAATGACAGGCTCATGCAACCACATTGCTGATGGCTTCTCGGTGGAGGGAGGTCTCGTGGAGATGGTCCGCATGGCCTGAGCTTGAGCTTGTGAACGGCACGTATACGTTCCCATCACACAGTGTTCCTCCAGTGTCCATTTGCAGCTTACGGATGGGCAAGTTGTCGCTGCTGGTGCCGTAACTGAAAAGTTCTGCTTGTGAGGTTTGGGTGCGCAATGATGGCTGATGGCCTTGAGTGTTTGTCCAGCCATTGGAGGTGCTGACATATAAATCTTGCTCGCCAGTGTTGTCGGTAGAAGAGTATGAATGAGATGTTCCGTCCGAAGATACTGAGAGAGGAGTTTCGCTGTCCATGATCTTGATTCCAGAACCAGAATTTGGGGCCAAGGCGCTGCTGTATACAACCCCATCGGATGTACGGGTCAAAGGACGTGCAGGCCTGGGAAGCATTCGTTCATTGCTTGTCAGAGCAGATGCCGCTGGAAGTGAGTTTGCCATACTTTGGAAGGAGAAGTTGCTTGATTCCGTGCTGATGCTGGAGCGGGATGCATAACTCGCGCCGTGGTTGTACAGCAGGGGAGGTGCTGAAGTATAGGCACAAGACGGGTCCGGATCGTAGCACGCAGCGTTTACAGCTGCTTTCAATCCTGGAGCCGGTGTCCACGGCCTAGCTGGCGGGTTTGGCGCGTATTGAAGGCCGATTTGGTCCTGGTTTAACTGTTGGAAATTATGCGGCATGATATTATAATCGACGCCATCATCGGTGTAATCGATCCCGTATGGAGGCGTGTAATAGGCAGCCTTGGTTGGATACTGATAATCATTGAGGGGCAGCTGTCTATACGACTGCTGGCTGCCAAGAGTGTTCCCCATTGAAGGGGTCCCGTATGGTGCTATGTAGCAAGGGAGATCTCTGCCCCGATGAAGAGTGCGAAGGGCGGCGGAAGAGTCGTAATTGAAACTGTCCTTGACGAATGGCAACTCCTCTGACTGAACCTAACCAGTAGTTAGCTACCTGATGCCACGAGTGAGAAGAGAAAACAGTCCCCAACTTACTCTATTGAACTGGCAGTGGTCGTTGGTGCCTGCTAATTTACAGTTATGGCAGCCATCATTTCCTTGGGGACCGCTGCATTTGATCTTGCGTTTTCGACAGCGCCCACACTAATAACCAATTAAAATATGAGTCTTTGGGGGAACAGATACACGTACAGCGACAGGTATCCTCCGGCGCTGCTGTGGCTTCTGGCCGTCCTCTTGATCTTGATCATTCGGGTGAGTCTCGTGGGCCGACATCGAATAACCTCGGATGCCGTTTCTCATTCTTTCACCATTGGATTGGTTATATCTCTCATGGCTCACTTGATATGGTATGCCATTGCGGCTGTAGCGAGTAATACATGGATGTTCAATATCCTCACTCCAAAGTTTTGTCATGTTCTACAATTGTCTCCGTCAGTATATGCTTTTTAATTTCTTGGAATATGAAAACTGTGAAAACTCACTCCAATTAATCCACCGGCTATGATTGTTTGACTCCTGTAGTATTTGCAGCTGAGAGGCGTAGGTCATGGTATGCTCAATCTCATGTCATACATATAATGGGAGATGGGTTTGAGAAATCGTGGGGTTGCGGAGGCCATCCATGTATTGTTATATCCCCCGCGTGGGTAAACAACCGTCCAAAAAGTGTTTGCATCAACTCGCGAATAGTATGTGGGATAACAGTAAATGCGATAGATCAGCGCAGGGTCGCAAAACAACCCTAGGTAACCTCGTACCACCACGGTATGTTCCCACAACTCCCCGTACATCACTGTACCTAAGTTGTATTTTATGGCGCCTGAGCTATGGGCGCCTGCATATTTCTCTGTTCGTCTGTCCCTCAGGAGAGCTTAGTATCAAATGTTCACAGAGGTAGGAATCGGCAGCGTTTAACAAACGGATTAAAACCAGCCAGTTTCACAGACAGAGTCTGTTTGGGCCGCGGGGAAGATTGCTATCAATATTTTACCCAAAGCAACATATACTAAGTCAGGTGAAATAAGCTGTCTCGGGTTCATGAAACTGTTTACTATCAAACGAATAGATCTGCCAAGCGCAGCGACTTGGAGGACGCCCTGGGTCCAGGTCAACTCAGTTGCGCCCATGAATATAACATCAGTTAAGGTAGGCTGTAGCTTTCCGACTCTCCCCACTGCATTCCATATTAGTAACCTATTCAGCAGAGGTACATCTTGGCCAAGCTCTCTAGAAATAGCCTTTTTTGGAATAATTTATGATGTGCAGGTCAGGGATAATAATGCATCATCAAGACGATTCAACGGGCTAAACGGGCTCTGCAGGTGATATTAATAGTCAAAGCAATGCATTTATAGAATGACAGATGGCGAATGCAAACCCCAAATTCTCCAATAATTTACTTTCTCAGTGCAAGTAATTCTGGAACGAGCTATTGATTTTGAGCTTCTCAGAGTTACTAGACTCGACGGTTACTCGCGCTCTACAAGTGCCAGAGCTCGTGTTTGCCTAATGCAAGGCCACCCCCAAAGGGGCCTTGTTCCACTCTGTAAGAGGCCCCTATGTGCCCCTCATTTATGATATATTCGTTGTACGGAAAAGCTGTGAAGCTTCCCCTTCTTGCATCGGACTTTAGAACCGGGTCAGATGAGCGGACATGGCTGGGTCTGCTTGGACAGTGGAAATGAATGCATTGGAAGGCGATGAGTCAGCAGAAGCACTTACATGTCAACGATATAAAATGAAAGAATAATCCGGCCTCATGTACGCAGGGTAACACGGCGACTTCATGCGGTTGAAGGCCATTGGGTCGGCAAACTTTGGTCCACGACGTGAGAAATTTGTCATGAAATTCGAGCCAGAAATAATGTCCTTTCCGAATCCCAGTATTTCGATTCCCAGTATAACAAGGATCTAATAACGAATCGATTGGCAGGAAACAGTCGTGGGCAAAATCTAATAATGAATCAATTTGTGGAAGACAGACGTGGGCAGGCTCAAACATCGCCTTTCCCATGTTCCCTGGCTGTCTCTAGCAGATAGGGAGGGGCAAGCAAGACACGTTCTGTGGCCGATGACTTGCATTCTGTGATCGTAGGTAGATGCAGGGTTGGTCTCGCTCTCCGGTATTTTCGAGATCTATACGGTTGACCCTGACCTGCAACAGAAAGGACTACTTTCAAACTCGCGTATGACCCGTAAGGTAACATAAAGCACGAGGCCATGATTCTTAGCCATTGGAGCGTATCTGGGCTGCTTCATTCCATATTCAGAACTGCATTTACTCAAATCCCACCATCCTTGGTTTCCAAACGCTCCCATCCCCAGCACGTGGTAAGCAGTAGCACCCCTGTTTATTTGTGTTTGGTTCTTCTGAGCAAGACATTTGCCCGCTGTTGCAAGGAGCGTGGATGTGGTCTCCAAGGAATAAGCGGGCGCGGGTTCGGAGGATTGCTAAACAGCCACCAGGTAGGGAATATGAGGCGGTCTCCGAAAAAAAATCCGCCCCCTCCTTTCACATGGACCCTGACCCTACATATGTGGGGGGTTTCCACGGAAGATAAGAGGTCAGCTTCGTTTACCGTAAGAAAGCCCCAGGTGAGGTTCTGCCAAGAGCGACAGCAGTGGTGGTATTTCAGAATGCATGTGGCCGAGACCAAGTTTAGTCTATGCCAGGGCGACAACAGACGTACATCGGAGTGTACTTGCAGGACACTTCACCGACACCCCTTGGATGCTTTGAGGCTGCACAACGACACAAATGGAAAGGTAAAAACAGTCAAATCTCTGAGGCGGATAATATACAAATAAGAGATGTACTTGTACAGTATCGTACAGTCGTACATGTGTGCTGCAGATGATGTGGGAGTGCTCCAAGGGGTTGCAATGAGCCGTCGAGAGCCGCCAAGACCATGGTGACGGTCTAGAGACAAATGTTAGTTTGCTTTTCAATTTCTATTTTGTGATTGGATGGTACATGAATAGGTTGTTTGTTACAAGGTCAGGGTGCGCAAGCATTCACCGCCAACTTGTGAGACAAAGAGCAATCTTCAATCCTACAGCCAGGAGATCTCAGTCGGACATACCACGGACCAGGTTGTTACACAATGATAGGTATATTTGTGGGAGGTTGAAAATAAAATGATAGTCACCGCTTGCTACCAGTAGTCTGAGGGGTTAAGAATTGATGCTTAAATTTATAACTAGGGATCCCTTGGGTAAGAATAAAATGATGTGCATCACGAAGCAAGGAAGCAAACCTTCCCCGAGTTGGGAATGGCGCGTGTGTGGAGCTCCAGTAAATAGCCGGCGGCTGGGCGCCTATCCCCACCGCCGATCGATCGATCGCAAGGCTCGACCCTCCCGATTTATGAGGGGAAGCTACTTGGTTAGTGACGAATATACGTGCTTTGGGACATGTTTTTGTGCAATAGAGACGCCGGATTATAGCAAAGCACAATTCACAATCAAACGGTGCTTAATATTTCACGACCCAATAGGAATCATGAGTGTTCTCTTGGAGACCTCCGCTGGTGACATCGTCATCGACCTCCTCGTCGATTACGCGCCAAAGCTCTGCGAGAAGTGAGTGCAACCCCATATCCTACCCCCCGCACCGCCCACGTAGCTGAATACACAGATCCTAACACTCCCGCTCGATATAGCTTCCTTAAGCTCTGCAAAGTCAAGTACTACAACTTCTCGCCCGTTTATGGCGTGCAGAAGAACTTCTCGTTTCAGAGCGGAGACCCACTCGGCCCAGACTCGAAACACAGCGATGGCGGAAGCTCGATATGGGGAATCCTCGATGGGCCAGCGAAGAGGACGTTCGAGGCCGAACTAAACCCAAAGCTGAAGCATGCAGAGCGAGGCACAGTTAGCATGGCAACTGTACAGTCGCCACGAGACCCCGACAAGCTAATCGCGGGGAGTCAGTTTATAATTACACTTGGCGATGAGTTGGATTACCTGGATGGCAAAGCGGCGATATTCGGCAAGGTTGTTGAGGGATTTGACTCACTGGAGAAGATAAACGAAGCGATATGCGACGAGAAGGGGAGACCTATGGTGGATATCCGCATAAAACATACCGTCGTCCTTGACGACCCATACGACGACCCACCCGGACTGACTGAGCCCCCTGGGTCGCCTCCCCCAAGCAAGGAGCAGCTCGCAACGGTCCGCATTGGCGAAGATGAAAACCTCGAAGAGACGACGGACCCGGAAGCCGTGGAACGGCAACGGCGAGAGCGCGAGGCTCGGGCCCAGGCACTCACGCTGGAGATGGTTGGCGATCTCCCATTCGCTGAAGTCAAGCCTCCGGAGAACGTCTTGTTTGTATGCAAGCTCAACCCAGTGACGACAGGTAAGACACTGCTATTATCCAGCCTCAAGTCCCAACCATGCTAACTGCCGCCTAGACGAGGACCTTGAGTTGATCTTCTCCCGCTTTGGCACTATCCTCTCCTGCGAAGTCATCCGTGACAAGCGGACTGGCGACAGTCTTCAGTACGCCTTTATTGAATATGCAGACCAGGCTTCTTGCGAGCAAGCTTACTTCAAGATGCAAGGGGTGCTTATTGACGACCACCGAATTCACGTCGACTTTTCACAGTCAGTCTCGAAACTCTCTGACACGTGGCGCACAGCAACGAACTCCAAGAGGCGGCAGGGCGGCGGCGGATTTGGTGGCGTGAGTGGGCTGGAGAAAAAGAGGCAGTATAAGGCAGACGACTATGGAGTGAGGAGAGATAGGTACGGAATGGTATATGATGAGGAAGAATTGCGGAGGCGGGGGGAGAGGGAATGGGAAAGGGGCGGCAAGCCGAGTCGCAGCTCAGAAAGAAATGAAAAATCACGAAGCAGGAGTCCGAGCCCGCGCAGGAAAGAGACGCGTCACTACGATTCACGAGACGATGGAAGGAGACGTGACGACAGGGATAGGGATAGATACCGTGACCGTGGCTACGAGAGTCGAGGCGGTGGTGGCAGAAGGGATGACGGTTATAGGAGGCGCTGAGGCTGCGTTGTAAACGGTTGCACGGCGTTGCGGCATTATTCCGTGACGCGCACGCAGAACCTATGAAATGGTAAAATATGAAGACGGCCTCCAAGCACGACAGCTATGTCATTATTAGATACAGATCCGACAAGATACCCTCGTACCCACGGCGCTAAGCACGTAATCCATTGTCCTTCGGCTTCCGCAAGACATTCATGCAGCTACGCGTATTCTGCAAGTCCTCACTTCCGGCGATCTCCTCCCCCCGGGCGTACAGGCAAGGTGTGAGCAAGCAAGCAAACAACAGCTAGGGATAGCCTTGTAAATGACTCTCTGCCAGATCCCGTCCGAAATGTCTCGACCCCAGCCACACGTGGCAGCATCCCTTACACTGTCGTATGCCCGGTCGATCATTCGGCATCAGTCACTCGGAGTATTACTCTGGGAAAGGAATTCTTCAACTCGAAGCCCCAACATCATACGCCGTCCCGCGATTCAACGCCTCGTCGAGCCGGACAATCGTGTTCTCGTAAACCTTCGCGACATCCATGTTATGCAGCTCGGGTTCTTCCTCGTCCCAACCCATCTGCATATCCCCCCCATCCGTCCCGTCATCCTCCGTCACTGTAGCCATACTTCCCTCATCCTCCACCTCCCCCTCCCTCCCCATAACCTCCACGACGACAACACGTGTCTGCTCAACGATACTCTTACACCTCACCATATCCGTCCTGCTCATCCCACTCCCCTCCTCCTCCAGCCCCGGCAGCGCCTCCCCGCTCGCCATATCCTTCCCACCCAACAAACTCGCAAGCGCATGGTCCATCTTCCCCAATAACTCGAACGTCGCCCCCGGCGCAGCTGGGAAGGCTGGTAGATACGTCGACACCGCCAGTGCGATATTAAACAAGTACGGGATCTGTAGACTCGCTACCCCATCATGTAAGTCAGCATCAGGCATCAACATTCCATCCACCCCCAACGCAAGGAGCCGCAGCCGCGCCGGTCCCCGTCCCGAGCGTAGGGGCCCAAAGCAATCCCAAAGAAAAGAAAATAGCAAAACTCACGCGTCCCACTCCTCCAAAGCACATCTACAACCTCCCCCAAATCCCTACACACATCCCCCATCCTCTCATACCCCCTCGCCTCGGCCCCGCCCCCATCCCCCCTCATCTCAACCGGCTGAAACTTCTTCACATACCGTCTCGAAACCTTCAACAACGCATTCTCGACCCACCGCCGCGTCGTCTCTTCTCTGCCGCTGCCCGGGCGGAGGGGGCGCGGGCGCGGGTGCGGGAGGCTGGTGTGGGTGTGGGGGGAGGAGATGGAGGGGGTGGAGGGGGTGGGGGAGGGGAGGGGGGAAGGCAGGAAGCCGCCGGGGAGGGGGGCGGACATGGGGTGGGTGGGTAGGTGGGTGATGCAGGTGTGTGAGGGGGTTCTGGAAGGTGGGTGATGGATGGGTTATGGGTCTGGGGTTGTGGATGAGAGGTGTTTTGGTGGAAGTTGGTGGGGAGTGGGGAGGGGAGGGGCGAGGCTGAGGGCCGCGAAGTGACGGATGCGATGACGAGGTAGGGCTGCGAGGCTGAAAGACGAGTTATTTGGAAGGGATGGAGTTTTGATCTTCTCAACTATACATCATGTTAAAATCAATATACTATATACAAAGCCAAATTTGATATTCCCAAATCGTAATTTCTTGTGCAACAATACCATCATCATACATAAACCCTCCCATTACTCCAGCCTTACATTTTTCAAATATCACTCCCCATTTCCACCGCCCAAAAAAATAAATCCAAATTCAACCCCCCATCACCAACATCCATCACCCTCCCCTCTGCATCAGATAAAACCCCCTTCCCCCCTCAGCTACCTAACTCCCCTCCCTTTCCCCTCCCTTTCCCCTCCAGCCCCCCTTCTCGAAGCCCGCCATCCCTGGTCACACCGCCAACAAGCCGTGCAACCACACCAGCCTGCCGCCTCAACCCCTACTCCCCTACTCCCCTACTCCCCTACTCCCCTACTCCCTCCCTCCCTAAACACCTACCACCCCCCCCCTTCCCGTGCCGCCCCCCTTACCCTCACCCGCCCCCTTACCCTCACCCGCCCCCCTTACCCTCACCCGCCCCCCTTACCCTCACCCGCCCCCCTTACCCTCACCCGCCCCCTTCCCTGCGTCCTGCACGTCACCCTCACCCTCACCCGCCTTGCATCCCCATCCCCCACTGCAGCGCATCCCAGCCCCACTTCTTCCACACCTCATCTCCACATCTACGCAGCTCCACATCCACATCCACACCCCGACCGATCGATCCCCAAGTGTCCCCGAGGCCGCAGACGCACCGACCCCATCTGGACGCCACGTCAGGTGCCGGAAATCGGGGGGCCGGGTGATGGGGAGAGGGATCAGGGGGTGACAAACACGGGTGTAACGTCGGTAAGACGGGCGTGGAGTCGGTCTGTTAACCAGCGCCGTCGGATCGGCAGTCGGTCAGCTTACTCCGCCAGTCAAGCCATCCGAGTCCGCGACGCCTTCAATGCCCTCGCGACACCGTCCTTCCAACCGCCGTGACTCGGTCGTGACGCCGTTCTGTAAGGGGGACGGTACGGCTGCTGTGCGGGAGGGGATAAGATGCGCCATTTCCATCCGATCCTCCCGATCAGGTCAGATCACGGCTCCAAGCCAAGGGGATCACGACACCACTACACAACACAACACCAGCGCATAACGCAGCGCAACGCAGCGCATGGCACAGCATCAGATCTAGTCATACGCTACACCAGCGCACTGCACACGGGACCTACCTACACCGTACGATCAGATCTGGGAGATTGGCATCATCATCATCATCAGCAGCAGCACCAGCACCACACATGCAGACACAGGCAGACAGACAAGATAGGCATGGACAGGCAAAAGTCGGTGACCATAATTCATCTTTCATTCTCCCCACCCCCCCCCTTTTCCATTTGGCATCCCTAACCCAGCCTACCCAGGCCAGACATAGCTATGTCCCCCTTCGCCGGGGTGGCAAAAGCGCCCAAAAAAAACACAAGTTACACGCAAGCCACCCCCCCATCCCCCATCCCCCGTCCCCCGTCCCCCGTCCCCCGTCCCCCGTCCCTCCCCCCTCACAAGCCCTTTCGGATTCAGAGAAAGAAGAGGGGAGAGTAGAGTGGTGAAGGGGGGGGGAACAAAAAACATATCAACAAACCAAAGAGAAAAGCAGCACAACAAAAACATTAAAATCCCCGCATTTCGCAACCGCCCGAGACGCCAGCTTTCCGTTAATAAATGGGAGATCCTGAAACCGTTAAAGAACCTTACAGCCTGACTACCCTTCCCGTACTCCCTACCACCCGCCCATCTTCTTCCCCTCTCTCAACTACTCTCCCTCTCTCTCTCTTTCCCCCCCTCTCCCCGACCCTCCCCTATTGGCCGTTGACGAGGGTCGTGCGCTGCGGCTGTAGTGGTGCGTTACGTTGTATTATGAGACATGCGTATAGTGCGGTCGTGCACGATATTCGCCCCCTTGCCTGTTCGTCTCTTGCCCGCCCTTCCGAAGACATCTCCCTAAACCTCTTCGCTGCTTTCCTTGCGCGATTTTTTGTTCGAGGCGTCTGCGTACCACCACCAGGCTGTGCCGTAGCCGCGCATCCTCGGGGTCCACCACAGCGTGTAGCGAGAGTAGGGGTCCCCAACCGACCACACCGAAAAAGAACTTTCCGACCCCCTTTTGACAAACGGCATGTACATAGCAAAAAAAGAGGGGAGGTGGAGGTGAACAACCAAAACCCAACGACGACGACGATGATCAAAAAAAGAACTATCAGCTTTTTCTTTCTCTAAAATAAGGCACGAAATTCCCATCCATCCCCCTTTAATCTTAACCCCCAAAAAAGAAAAGATAAAAAAGCAAAGCAAAGACCCAGCGCGCCTCCCTTCCCGGACCCTGATGAGGAGAATAATGGGGAAAAGGGGAGAGAATAGTGAACAAGTTAAAAAAACGATGATTGATGATTGATGATTGGATGTGAATAATGCACAGAGAGTGGTATAACCGGTGGTGACTTTGACTACAACGAACGAGAAAACGCCATTTATTCGCAGGTATCTCCATATTGCTCGGTAGTTTGTGTGGTGTGATGTGATGTCAGTGATGAACGCCTTTAAGTGGGAGTGAGTGGTGAAGTGAGTTGAGGCGGGGGGCACAGGAGTTGTGTGACAAAACGCCCCCTTTTTCGATATAAAGCAACGAGAGACGGAGCAGGAGGGTTTTACTCGGCAATAACCTCGGTATCGAGGAAGGTGGTGTCAAAGGCGAAGTTATCGGGGTTATCGTCGTTGTTATTGAGGAACGAGTCGAAGTCGAAGTCCTGCAGGACGTCGCCGCCGCCCGCAGTGGGGTTGGCGAAATCCATCGACATGCCCGACATGAAATTACCATCGTCCATCGAGAACACGCCGTTCTGCACGGGCTCCGGTTGCGGCTGGGTGATCACAGGAGGCTGCGAGACGGCCGGCGCTGCAGGCTGGCCGTTCGCTTGTCCGTTGTTCTGCCCGCTCTTGTTGAAGCTCTGCGCGTGCATGGGCGTGATCGGCGTCGCGGGCGTAGGCGTCGCCGCTTCCGTGGTACCCTCGGCGGCGGGTGTTATCCCTGCGGGAGCTGCCTTCTTTGTGTTTCGCTGAGAAAAAAGTGTTAGCATCAATCAATATACTGTGATAAGTGCTGTAAAGCAGGGTTTAATTACCTTGGGCTTGGTATCCTTCTTCGCCTTGGGGTTTGCCTTGGTAGTTTGGGATGGAGTCGGGGGTGCCGCAGGTTGTTGCGGGGAAGAGGTTGTTGTGCGGCCGTTAGCTGCCTGAGCAACAGCAGGAGCAGATGGCGGTGGCATGGCACGTTGCTGAGGCGTTCCAACTGGCTGTGGTGTCGGCGCCCCTGGTTGTGATGCTTGTTGCATCATAGGGGTACCATTAGGCCCAGCAGGCCAGCCCTGGACTTGTTGTTGATTGACATTGCCTTGCTGCTGTTGTTGCTGTTGTTGCTGTTGCTGCTGTTGCTGCTGTTGTTGCTGTTGCTGCTGTTGCTGCTGTCGTTGCATGTTGATCATCTGCTGATTGGGCTGGCCATTGGCGTTGAATGCCGTAGGGTGCGAACTCGGGGGACGCATAACGTTCGGCACCCCACCAATCATGCCTCCCTCCATTCCATTGACCTTTCCATAGAAGTGAGGTGCCATGTTCGGGTCGATGTTCCCGGGCATGAAACCCATTGAACCAGGAGATCCGCGAGACTGGCCTTCAGGCAGCGGAGAAGGCACGCCGGTCGTGTTCATCTGTGGTGTCCCGCGCTTCATATCATTCGGATTTGGAGAGTTGACGGATCGAGCTCCCTGCGGCGACGTTACTTGGAAAGATTGTCCGTTAGGTCCACCAGGTCCACCCGGTCCACCTTGTCCAGGTCCACCAGACCCGTCACGGTTATTAGCCAAACCATCCTGTTCTTGTCGCGCCATTAACAGTCGCTTCTTGTTCTGCTGCTCCAATAGCATTAACTGCATCTGGTAGTCTTGCAAGGCGTGGCTACCATTATTAGGCCCTATGTTAGACCCCGGTCGCATGCCGTTTGGCTCAGCGTTGTAGTAGCCCGCAATATTGCCGTCTTGGTTCGGCATCATGGGAGAGCCCTGGCCTTGCGGTCCATTTGGATTGGGCATTCCCTTGTTGGGCATCTGGCTTTGCTGGTGCTGGGCGAGGTTGTTGTTGTATTGCTGCAAGGCCTTGGGGCCCTGCGCCTGGCCAGGGAAGTTCTGGAACTGTTGCGCGGTCAAGTTGCCAGGGTTGATACCATTGGCAAGGAGCATCTGCGCGTTCGGTGCGACGTTGCCAGCGGGACCGGCACCATGCTGGCCTAGAATTCCCTGTCCTCTTCCATTCGGCATCATTCCCTGAGCCGCGTTGAATGGCGCATTTTCGAGGCGGGGGCGTTTCGAAGGCGACGGCGCGCCCTCAGCCGACCCGGGTGATTGCGGCCTCTGTTGGCGGTTGCCGTCCATATCGGAGCCGTCTCGTTGCATCTGCTGCTGGTGTTGTTGTTGCTGCTGCTTCGCTTGTTGTTGTGCGATTAACTGCATTTGTTGCTGAGGAGTTCTGTGATTCTAATTAGCGCTGTTCTATCCCAATGCTTCTGACACAACATACATATTACGATTGTTATTCTGCATAGCCTTGCGGGCAAGGTCGTTCGGGGCCATCCCCATGCCATTTGGCTGGCCACGCATCCCCATCATCCCGCCTTGGCTCATCGCACGGAGCATCTGTTGTTGTTGCTCCTGCTTGAACCTCGACTGGGCCTATCACGAATATTAGCCACCGAGCGTTCAAAATATCGTTGCGACACGACTTACTTGAGTGTAGTTTGCATAGCGCTGCGCGTTTTGCGATTCGGATTTGCCCCTCTGCGCGTTGAACATATCCCAAAACAAGCTCCACCACTCGAAGAGAAAGCAACTCTCGGAAGATTCCCTAGGAAGGTTGGGGGCGGGTAAGTCATCTGGCCTCTTCATATCGATACCCTCCTTGGAGTCCTCCATACAGTCGGACCCAACGCCATCGACGGGGTTCCCGTTCGCATCGCGCTGCTGGTTGGGGCTCCCCTTGAGGAGGTTGACGGGCTGCTCGCTATTGATGAGCGCCCTCGCGCAATCGTACATCTCGTTACAGATAAAGTATTCGTAGATATATGTGTTCAGGCGAGCCCTCTTCTGGGAGTCGTCCACGGGCAAGGCGCGCTGGTTTCCAGGGACGCCGTTGTTCATCATGGGCACGGCGCCGCCGACGGCGCCGCCGCCCATCGCATTCAGGGCGGCCATGTTCACGTTGTTATTCATCGCGGGTGACTAAGTTCGCGACCGAAGACAACGTCTGATGAAATGAGGGAGGTGTCGAAGTCGTCGCGATGACTTTTACGGGGCCACGATGGATTTTGTTTCAGCGACGCGATGGTGGAAGGGTTGGTGTCGTCGCGGAGTTTCTGTCTGATCGGGGATTATGTGTGGCCGCGCACAGGGGGAAATCCACGTGTCTCCTCGTCCCTTCGTGTCCAACAGGAAGTCGAGGAGTGATCGTGGCGAAAGGGGTGGGTTGTATGTATTCGAGAGGTGGTTGTATCTTTAATTTTGCTGACGGAGCAGTGGGCGGAAGGGGCGGAAGGGGCGGAAGGAGGTGGGAGGGGAGGGCGGAGAGGGAGGCGACAGCGATAGTTGGAATCAGTCAAGATGTGTCGGTGGTTGTTTGGACGAGAGTGAAGGGTAGAATGGAAGGAGTATGAAGGAAGAGTATATCTGATTGAGGGTAGAGTAGTTGAGTTTAGAATGCTCCACCATGGAGATGTGCAGCAGTACAGTTGGCCCAGTAGCTCCCACGCAGCGTGACTGGAAAGAAGCGAGTGAGTGGGGGTAGGGAGAGAGATCATAAGCGCAGATTGTGAGTGGTGGCTGAGAGCAAGTAGACCATGGAGAACCCAAGCAGAGAATATAGATGTGTTGTTGTGCTCTATAGTTGTATAGTTGTATAGTATAGTAGAGTGAGATATAGTCGGTGGTGGTAGAGTAGAGAGTAGAGTAGATAGAGTAGAGTAGATAGAGTAGGTAGAGTAGAGAGTAGAGAGTAGAGAGTAGAGAGTAGAGAGTAGAGAGTAGAGAGTAGAGAGTAGAGAGTAGAGAGTAGAGTAGAGTAGATAGAGTAGAGTAGATAGAGTAGTCGATATAGTATTGTTGTTGTACTGTACGGCAGAGTGGAGAGTACTAGAGTGCAGTCTTTAGAGTAGGATAGTGCTATAGAGAGCAAGTGTGTAGTACTTGTAGCGCTATCGAGTGCTTATTTACAGTGCTAGACGCGAGGCTGCTGTATACCCGTGGTGCTCTCCCCGTACCCTCCCGTACCCTCCCGTACCCTCCCGTACCCTCCTGTATTCTCTCTCTCCTCTATTTCTGTGGGACTACAGAGGACCCTTGAGGGCCTTGTCCCGACGTGCCGACGTCTGTAGGGTTCTAGAGTATAGAGTATAGAGATACAGTAGAGTATACAGTATAGAGATACAGTAGAGTATACTGTACTGGATACTGTATACAGTATACAGTACAGTATACTGTAACAACAAATATCCAAGGTCCCACACCACATCATTTACGACTAAAACCCTCCTAAAATACGCGGGGGTAGACGGCCGACACAGGGAGGTTAGGGGAGTTACGCCGCTGCTGGCTCTGTGTGGCTGTCTTCTGGTCTTACACGGCGAGCGAGAGGCCGATCGGAGGCGCGCTTAGCTAGATGGGGGGATACTTCCTCCGTACAGAGTGGTACCGAGCGGAGGCTAGTCGCTGGGGAGAACAGCGACGTCGCACATCTATTCTTGCTGTTGCTGTGCCGTATGAAATGCGTCTTGACTGAGGATTGCCTCTCGATTTAATTTCCGTGTGGAGTATAACTGCCCGCTAGCCGATGGAATCTAGCCACCAATTTGATATCGCCTTAATGAATATATCGCGCAACTGAATGCTTATATAATCCAACTATCTAGACTGCTTTGAACTCTGCCATTAACACCTAATAGAGCGATTCAGCAGGTGTTAGACACCTCATTCGACAGTCCTGTATGTAGTTAGTGTAGAAAATTTGACCAGGAACCCTGTATAAACCCTGTACAAACCCTGCTCGCCGTGAACCCCACTATTTCCTAAATAGGAAGTAAGACTGTCAGCGTCAGACAGTTATCTGTTCAAGGCTAACAGCCAGCCAGATTCCTATTGTACTTAGAATATAAGTTAGTAATCACCTTGGATAGACGTCATGTAATTGTAAGGCGAATACAGTAGTATAGCAGTATCCACATACGTCGCTCTATATAAGTGTTATGGCCTCGAAGCCGCTCGAATTCCTGGCTTATGAGCCCCAATCCTTACCCCAAGAACATCCCAATACTCTACCTTTGAAGAAGATGGCAGAGAAAGCCCTGCTGTAATGGTGGGTGCACCAGATGTGAGAATCTAGCCACCCAAGGAAGGGATGATTTTACTAAGACAACACACTGTCTTAGGAAAAAGAGCCAAAGGGTCGTAGCTTAGACTATTCCACAATGCAGCAATCAGGTGTATGATATAGTGGAGTGGTTTAGACAAGTTGTAACAAATGTTGAGTCTGAGAACTCAGGGATAAGTCAGAGGTTAGCACCTCACTGACTTTTCAGAAACAAGGAGTAACAAGATCAATGCTTGGAAGCTTGGAAAAGACGTGGAAGTATGTGATAGTCGATTTACTGTATTGTCTGCTTGCCCTTTCGTAAGGAAAGGGCAATCCTATTTATGCTAAAGGAGTGTAGTTCTCTCATTTTCCAAGACTTTCCATGACTAACCAGGCTTGGTAACTGTAGTCGACGTAAGAGGATCCCATAGAACCATCTCCTAGGTTCCTAGCCTATAGGAAGTGAAAAGAGGTCCAAGGTCAGAGTATCCCTATAGACAGATGATGTCATAACTTAACCAATCTTGTGGGTAACTAAGGAGCGATGACGTGTAATGAATCATAGACGGTTGTAGAAGCTTTTGGAGCTATCTGTCATACTGACATTCGTTGCACTCAGTTTGCTATCAAACTCAAGAGCAAACTTAGAAATCTCCTCCTCAAACCTACAAGTCACTATACATATTTTGGCTTTTCACACCAACAACAAGAGCAATACTACTCAACGATTGCTACAACCCTCTATGATTCATTACACGTCATTGCTCCTTAGTTACTGGGCCGATATGACCACATAGCATATCTCTACAACCCTCTATGATTCATTACATGACATCACTCCTTAGTTACTGGGCTAATACTACACATGACATATCTCTATCAACTAGAGGCCTAGGAACATGAACGATAGCTCCAAAAGCTTCTACAACCATCTATGATTCATTACACGTCATTGCTCCTTAGTTACCCACAAGATTGGTTAAGTTATGACATCATCTGTCTATAGGGGTACTCTGACCTTGGACCTCCTTTCACTTCCTATAGGCTAGGAACCTAGGAGATGGTTCTATGGGATCCTCTTACGTCGACTACAGTTACCAAGCCTGGTTAGTCATGGAAAGTCTTGGAAAATGAGAGAACTACACTCCTTTAGCATAAATAGGATTGCCCTTTCCTTACGAAAGGGCAAGCAGACAATACAGTAAATCGACTATCACATACTTCCACGTCTTTTCCAAGCTTCCAAGCATTGATCTTGTTACTCCTTGTTTCTGAAAAGTCAGTGAGGTGCTAACCTCTGACTTATCCCTGAGTTCTCAGACTCAACATTTGTTACAACTTGTCTAAACCACTCCACTATATCATACACCTGATTGCTGCGTTGTGGAATAGTCTAAGCTACGACACTTTGGCTCTTTTTCCTAAGACAGTGTGTTGTCTTAGTAAAATCATCCCTTCCTTAGGTAGCTAGATTCTCACATCTAGTGCACCCACCATTACAGTCATGACAGCCAGAATTGCAACTTCTTCCTCAAGCTTTGGATTAGATCCAGATACTCCATTCATAGTTACTTGTATGATAGAAAAATAAAAAATCAAAGCACAAGCTCTTATCGATACTGGAGCTACTGGAGGAAACTTTGTGAATGCTGTTGACGCAGAACGGATTTGTGAGATAGAAGGCATATCACCAATAGAGCTTTTAAAGCCACGCTCTATTCAAGGCTTTGATGGAACAGCAGCCCCTCCCATCACTCATGCTATATACCCTCGCCTACAGGTCCAAGACCATGTTGAAAGTCTATGCCCTCTATTCATCACCACTCTTGGGAAACATTCTGTCATTATTGGGAAGGCTTGGATGAAGCAACATGGAGTTATACTTGATATGGTAAATGACCAAGTCATATTTACTAAAGGTCATTGCCAGCACACTACACCAACGAATACTCAAAATCCGAAACCTACATTACCCCAAGTCAATAAGTAAATACAAGATGACAAAGCTTGGAAGCCAGCCCTCCAACCTCCTTATGAGAACAAGAACACATGCACTGTCGCAATGATTGGAGCCGCATCATTTAATATGCTTCGGAAGCAGAAGGGAGCTGAGGTTTTTGCAGTATCATTTAAAGATATACTCGCTGAACAGGCAAAGGAGAAAGTGAAGGAAATCAACCCAAAACTGATCCTCCCAAAGGAGTTCTATGAATATCTCGATGTGTTCTCAAAGCAGGCTGCAGATGAACTCCCCCCTCACCGATATGCAGACCACCACATCGTCTTAGAACAAGATTCGAAATTAGGACATGCGCCCCTTTACAACATGTCAAAGGAGGAACTTGATCTTGTGAAGAAATATATTGACGACAACTTGTCGAAAGGATTTATTGAAGCTAGCAAAGCTCCCTTTGCCTCTCCTGTCCTTTTCATCCGCAAACCAGGTGGCGGACTTCGATTCTGTGTTGATTACCGCAAGTTAAATGCCATTACAAGAAAAGACTCATACCCGCTACCCCTCATCGATGAAACATTGGCTCAGATCACAGGTGCCAAATATCTTACAAAGATTGACATTCGTCATGCATTTAATCAGATCTGTATGCAAACAAAAGAGGATGAAGATCTCTACGAGATTTGGATCATACAAGTACAAGGTCCTCCCTTTTGGCCTTACAAATGGCCCTGCAACATTCCAGCGATATATGAACGAAACCTTTATGGAATACATAAACAAATTTGTTACAGCATATATGGATGATCTTCTCATCTATAGTGCGCATCGATCTGAGCATACCCAGCACGTGCAAATGGTTTTACAGAAGCTCCACTAAGCTGGACTACAAGCAGACATTGCAAAATGTGAATTCTATGTCCAAGAAACAAAATTCCTAGGGCTTATCATTGGAATCTACGGCATGAGAATGGACCCCGCAAAAGTCCAAACTATACTTGAATGGAAAGCACCAAGGTCGCTCCGAGATACACAAGCCTTCATTGGGTTCTGTGTGTTCTACCGGCAGTTTATAAGAAGCTACTCTACTATTATGAAGCCACTGGTAAATCTCACAAAGAAAGGTCAAATTGTTACGGCTATGGTAACGTGACATCATGGTTACAGGACCAGGGCCTAGTAACGTGTGTGAGTCACAGGGGGCAAGCGGAGTAGGCTGCCATGTGACGGGGCTAATGGATAGTTGCAGAAACTAGTGGATATTGGATAGTTGAGCTATCCATGAACTATCCTGAATATCTAGCTATCCGCCAACTATCCAGATTACCCATGAGGCACGATGCCACTATATAAGTAGATAGTATTTCCTTAGATAGGAGCTTCGTGCTCAACTCAATATAGTATTCTTTACAATACTGTAACGTGTTACTTGGAAAAGCCTTTGTGTCTAATCCCCTGCCTCCTCCGTCAAGTCAACCTTACGCAAGAAACCTCTGTGTCTTCTATCGTTTAGAAGTCAGCGTTACACTTTGAGCACCACTTCCACGAGGTACCGCTTACACACAAAGCAACATGGCTGGAGACGATACTGGATCAAATGTTGGATTGAAGGGGAAGGTTGCTACTGAACCTACCATCGAAGCCCCACAGGCTCACCCTTCAGACAAGTTGAAGATTGCATTCCCAGACACCTTTCATGGGGATCGCAAGAAGCTTAAGAGCTTCATCATCCAGACAGAGCTATGGATGGCGTTTAACGCCAAACACTTCAACAAAGAAGTGGAACAGGTCCTATGGGCTGTGGCACTCTTTCGAGGACCAGCCTCAGAATGGATCTCTAACTACCTCGCTGACTACATGAACCATCGAACACCCGACGGAAAATGCAATACCTTAGCTAGTCAAGGAACAAAGGAAATTTTTGTATCCTGGAACGGATTCCTCAAAACGCTCAAGGCAAACTTCGGAGACATCGATGAACGACGGAATGCAGTCAGGGCACTCCAGGCTCTCAAGCAGAGAGGGTCAGCAGTTACATACACCGCTGAGTTTCAACAGCATGCAACACTCACCAACTGGGGAGACGAGGCTATCTGTGACCAATTCTACTCAGGTCTGAAAGACCATGTGAAGGACGAAATCTCAAGGTCTGACAAACCAGATGACCTTAGAGAGATGATTGAATTGGCTCAGAAGATTGACAATCGTCACTACGAACGGCAACTCGAGAAGAAAGGGGGACCACCTAGTCAACACTGGACTCAGAAGAGAAGACAAACAAAGAGTCATTGGCCCCAACCTATGGAACTCGACGCTACTTTCAAGCCTAATGGCAAACCCCACAATCCCAACAAGGAGCGACAGTTCCAAGAACGGCTCTGCTTTAACTGCAATAAGCCTGGACACATAGCGCGAAACTGCAGACAGTCAAAGAAAGGGAATGGAGGACGAAAGTATGGCAAACAGCTTAATGCTACTTGGCAAGGTCAAGGCGAAAACGGAGCAGGTACAGGTTGAACACTGTATCCACCATTAAGTGGTATACAAACTCAGGATCTCGAGGAATTCCACTTGTCAAACAGAGAAGACAAGAACGACGACAAGGAGCTCACTAGTTCTCAAAAGCACTGGTTACAAGCATTTGAGAAGACAGCAAGTAAGACTCTCTTCAAGGAACAACTGCCAGGAGCAGTAAGAACCTTCAAGGAAGCCATGCTTCAGGAGGCAGTTGATCAAAGAATTCCTGTGCCCAAGCCACCAATGAGCTGGCAGGACACTACACAATACTGGGAGGTTGCAGTTCGCACAGTGAGGTGCCGACCGGAATACCCTCACCAGCAGGAAAGCATCCCAAGAGAAGAAAAGGGAACACGAGTGTTAGAAGCACATGAACGCCTACACCGTGAAGCAGAACGAAGAAGAGAAGGGACACCACTTCTACGACCATTAGAATATGGTGAACATGATGGATTTTCCTCAGACGGTTATTCCTCAGACGATTCAAAAAACTAGGAGTCCTCGGCAGTAGGCCACTGGCGAGCGACACAGAGAGGCCTAGTACAAACCAGCTATGCGCCACAATGGGCGGCATGCAGCTATATGTGGTTGCTAAGATACAACAGCAACACCTCCGAGCTATGATAGACTCAGGAGCAACGGGCAACTCTATGACAAAGAAAGTAGCAGACACACACAGTTTCAGGACGCAGCTGAAGACCGATCAATACCCATTAATGGTTGTAGATGGAGAGCCCATCTCAACTAACAACGGAATGGTGACCCACGAGACGGTCCCATTAGAAATGGTCATGCTACGCGGACACAAGGAAACGATACAGTTTGATATCGTGCACATGGACAATCATGCATGCATACTTGGTGTACCGTGGCTCAAGAAACACAACCCCCAGATCGACTGGCGGAATGAGAAAGTTGTGATGAGCCAATGCGCATGTGAACAACGAACGGACATGCCGCAGAAGGAGAAAACATCCAAAGACCGGAAGGAGTTATGTGCGACCACCGAGTCTGATGACCCAGCCCAGGCATCCTCACTAAAGCAAATACCAGTGGAGTATAAGGAATACGAGCAGTTATTCTGGGACCCTAACGAAGAAACGCTTCCTAAGCACCAACCATGGGATCATGAGATACCTATCATGGAAGGAAAGAGTCCACCGTTCGGACCAATATATCAGATATCAGCAGCAGAGCTGGACATACTGAAGGAATATATTGACGAGAACCTCGCGAAACGGTTTATTCGACCATCGACATCACCAGCAGGAAGTCCAATACTATTTGTGCCAAAGAAGGACAAGAAGCTAAGACTCTGCGTGGACTATCAAGGAACGAATAATGTCACTATCAAAGATAGATATGCCTTACCTTTGATAAGCGAACTACACGACCGGTTCCAGGGAGCCAAGATATTTACCAAGCTGGACCTCAGAGGCGCCTATAACCTGATTCGAATCAAGAAAGGGGATGAGTGGAAAACAGCATTCCGCACCCGCTATGGCTTGTTCGAATACTTGGTTATGCCCTTTGGTCTAACAAATGCACCAGCATCCATGCAGAGGCTCATGAATGCAGCTCTCCATGAATACTTGGATGTGTTTGTTATCGTCTACCTAGACGATATCTTAGTCTACTCAGGAGACCCAACGGAACACATTGGTCATGTTCGGAAGGTATTACAGAAGTTAAAGGAGCATCGGTTACTCCTCAAGCCAGAAAAATGCGAATTCCACAAGGATCAAGTAGAATTCTTAGGCTACATTGTCGGAACGCATGGCATCAAAATGGACCAAGCAAAGGTCACAGCAGTGTTGGAATGGCCAACACCAACCACGGTCAAAGAAGTACAAGCCTTCTTAGGCTTTGCCAACTTCTACCGGAGGTTTATTATGGGATATTCCAAGGTAGCTCAACCACTTACAGAGCTTACAAGGAAAGACCTTACGTTAGAATGGACAAGCAAGGCAGAGGCTGCTTTTCAGGAACTTAAGACGAAGTTCACAGAAGCACCTATCCTAGTCACATTCGACCCTGCAAAGAGGATTGTCTTAGAGACAGACTCCTCTGACTTTGCGATTGGAGCCTGTCTAAGTCAGCCAGACAAAGACGAGAAGCTTAAGCCAGTTGCATATTACTCTCGAAAACTGTCACCTGCGGAGCTCAACTATGACATCCATGACAAGGAGCTGATAGCTATTGTCGTTGCTTTTGAGCAATGGCGAGTATATCTTGAAGGATCGACCTACCCAGTACAGGTATGGACGGATCATAAGAATCTCATATACTTCACCACAACCAAGGTTTTAAACCGCAGACAAGTCCGATGGGCAGAGACACTCGCAGCCTACAACTTCACGATTACATATCGCAAGGGCTCTGAGAATGCAAGAGCCGACGCTCTTAGCAGAAGGACCGACTACATCGGCCCTAAAGAGGAAAGACCTAGAGCCATATTGAAGAAAACAGATGCAGGTGTAAGGACGCAGGGCACCGTATCACGAGAAGTGGCATATGGGAGTGCGAGTCGGATATGAGTCGGTGCAATCCTATAGGTCTACTACGAAGGATACAAAAAAGATAAAGGGGGAGCTTACAGCTTCCTACCCCTTAAATATCCGTCTCGGGTCCGACTCTAATCAAGCTTAGCGTACCCTCAATACTACTTAGTCGGTAATCCGAATCGACCCCGACTCCAACCCCTATGTTGCTGTACTACTATGTTATCTACTGCGCGTCCCCTTAGGGGTCCGAATGCACCCTGTGTAAGGAGGCATCCTTACATTACCCCCCGCCTTAAGGAAGTGCTTTGTCCTCAATGCACGTGGCATAGTATCGTGACCGAGGAGTGTCCGAGTGTAGGCCCTAACCGTAGTCTTTGTTATGGGAAACGTATGGCTGAATGCGTAAATTGGGAGTGGTGCTTTAATCGTAATAAAGGGTATTTAGGCAGGTCCGAATGCACCCCGTGAGGTGTCCGAGGGTAGCAGTAAGCGTCGCGAATTTCTCAGTTACTGTGCGCGCGCTAATCCGTCTCAGAGATTCATTGTTGTAAGCGGATGTTATGAAGCAACCGGTTCCGCCCACATTTCGAAGCTTCTTTTACCACAACAACGCTCACGAACCCCCCTCCCGAGAACAGTAAGTGGCCCCGTCTGTTCGAATATTGTATACTGACTGATTGTTTCATAGAAACAAAACCAATACCCAGACGATCGCGTAGGTGATGGTTGCGCGTCGACGCGCGGGTGATAACTCCTGTGGCTTGGCTGACGGTTCCGTAGGAACCCATTCCGCGACGATGCCGGTGCCCCCTCCTCCCGGGGCCCTTACTGCAGCCTTCCGCACTTTGTGCATGCGCTGCGTCCGCCGCAAGGCGAAGGTGGGAGCGGGCGAGCCCGCCCACGACTGTGTTTGGAGCGCCTCGAGCTCCAAATGCAACCACTGTGTGGGCCAAAAGGCCAATTGTGTTCCGGTGAGTTGTCGGGTGGCCTACGGCCTCGTGTTTTGGTTTCTGTGGCTGACCTTGTGGGGATAGATGGCCTGGTTCCTAGCCGACGAATACCAGGCGATTGTCGACGCTGAAACGTCAACCAACCCCGATCCCGCCGCCGCAAAGGCTGCTGCTGCGGAGGCAGTTCGGGTGGCCAACCTCACGGCCGCCAATATGCCGAAGTTTCGCTCTCCGGCCGAGGCTTCGGCCTACATGGAGAGCATGGCTCTCCGCAACGCCGTCGAGGACGGCCTGCGCGTAAGTCTACCCCTTGTGTTATGTCTTGTTTTGGAACTGACGCTGTGAAGCGTGTCCGCCAGGCGGTGACGGCGGTGGGGAGGGATACGGCCGCGCTCCTCGAGGGGCAGGGCTCCTTGCTGGAGGGCCTGGAGTCCTCCCTGAAGGGGGTGGGGAAATCGGTGGTGGCGGCGGTGGACAAGGTGTCCGTGGCCGTGGCGGCGGGGCCCCGCGGCCAGAAGAGAAAGAGGGGGGAGGGGGATGGGGATGAGGCGGCGGAGGGGACGTTCTCCGCGCCCATTGGATGAGACTCTGTGTCGGAGGGAACTCGGGCTGGGCTCTTCGCGTGGGGTCGCTTCGACCCTTCGTCTCACATGGTGGTAGCCGCTTGTTGCGACGCCGGTGGGACGTTTGGGAAGGGTGGCTCCCGCAAGAGCCCGGGACGAGTGTGCCCTGGCTCAGAGGGTATTTAGTTTAGATTCGTGGGTAGCAACGAGTCTGTTTTTTCTGCTTTGCCGTGCCTTCCGTGACCGTAGCTTGGCCCGCCCGTCTCCCATGCCGTGATCCATCCGGGTAAGTCCTTCGGCGGTCCTGGTAGGTTGGGGTATTCCGTGTGGAACTCTCGAAGCTTGAGCGGAGAGTTCTCGAAATTGGCTGCCGGGTACCACTCCGGGTCGGGGTCAAATCCTACCCAGCTCACCTGGTATTGTAGCTGCCGGCGGCGAAGTCTCACGGCGAGGATCTTTTCCACTTGCCATTCTTCTAGGCCGTTAATGACTTCGCTGCTAGGCTCTGGTGGTGCTTGCCCAGGTAAGGGGTTACTCGGAGCTTTATTGAGTACGTCCGGCGAGAATACATCGTGTATTTGAGACCCAGTGGGTAGTCGTAATCGGAATGCGTGACCGACCTGTTCCAATACCGTATACGGTCCGACCCATTGTTGCCCTAGCTTACGGCTAGGACGGGTATTTTTGAGATTCTTCGTCGAGAGGTAGACCTTGTCTCCTACGCTCCAATCGACAGCTCTTCGGCGTCGATTAGCATGCCTTGACATCTCTTCTTGCGCTTTCGCCATATTTCTTTTGGCGTATTCCCAGGCGGTGTGCATACGAGTAGCCACCTCCTTAGCTTCGTCTTGGTTCAGAGTTTCTCGGGGGGTGGTTCCCTTTGGTGTGTTCCAATCCCAACTGGTACGGGGATCCGTTCCGTACTTGAGTCGATACGGGGTCATCCCGATCGATGCGTGAGGGAGCGTCATCTGGACCCGATCCATGATAGGGATGAGCTCGCTCCAATTATCCTGGTAATAGGATACGAATGGGCGCAGTCTCTGATTGATATATCGGTTCATGATTTCCGTCTGTCCGTCGGTCTGCTTATGATAAGCCGTCGACAGCTTGATCTTGACGCCGATGATCCGGCAGAACTCGTGCCAGAAGGACGACACGAATTGGGGTCCGCGATCACTAATGATCGACACCGGGGTATGTCCGAATCGATAAATCCATTCGATGAATAGCTGCGCCATTTGCCGTGCATCCGTAGTCTTGTGGCACGGTATGGTTACCGAACTCTTCCCGAGGCGGTCCATGAACACTAGGATGCTGTCGTATCCGTGCTTGTCCCTGGGGAACTCCTTAAAGTCCATCGTAAGGTGTTGCATAGGGTAGTCGGGGACCGGTAGGGGGTGAAGGAAACCCTGTTGCTTCGTGACATTGGTGTGCGATAGGCGGCATGTCATGCAATTGCGTACGTACTGTGAGCAGTCCGCTTCCATACCGACCCAATGATACTTTGGGGCGAGTAACTGGTAGGTCTTCCTGCCACTTGGGTGTGCGGTCGACACTTGGTCGTGTGCCTCCCGGATGAGTTTCGTACAAAGCTCTGTGTGACGGTTCACACATAGGCGGTCTTTGTACAGGAGGAGTTGGTCAGCTAGGGCGTACCCATCCGGTAGGGGTTGTTTCGCGCGTGTCTCGGCGAACGACTTCCGGTTGCCTACGCATAGTGCCTCAATCAGATCGAAGGGCATCTGCGTTTTCAGGGGGTCGATGGCATTAATCGATGCTACATAACTGTCGGCCAACTCGGCACTGATACGGGGGTGTAGGCGGGCTGGGCCAAGTAACACCCTCGCACGACTGTCTAACTTGACTTTTTGCTGCATTACGAGGTCTTGGCCTCTTCGGCTTAGAATATCCGCCTTCTGGTTATTCTTACCTGCCGTATACGTAATGTGGAAGTTGAAGTCGGAGAGTAGCTCCATCCACCGTACCTGCTTCGCGGTGAGAACCTTCGTGGTCATGAAGTATTCCAGCGATCGGTGGTCCGTATAGACGTCCACCCGGTGTGTCACCGAAGCCAACTCGGGTCTCCATTTCGCGAACGCTTTCACGATTGCGAACAGTTCTTTGTCGTGGATCTCCCAGTTGATCTCGTGGCCGGTTAGTACGTGGCTATAGAAGCTTACTGGGTACCAGAGCTTGTCCGGGTGCTCCTGTGATAGCACGCCGGCGACGACTCCGTCTGAGGAATCGGTCTCCAGCTTCGTAGGCAATTCGGGGTCGAAGTGGTGAAGTGCCTGGACTGTTAAGAGTTGTCGTCGCAATTCCTCAAAAGCGTTCTCACACTCCTCAGTCCATAGGAACGGCTCCGAGGGGCTTGTGATAGTGGTTAGGGGCTTGGCTATTTTCCCGAAGTTCCGTATGAACTGGCGGTAGAAGCCACAGAAGCCTAGGTAAGACTTTACACCGGTGACGGTGGTTGGTCTGATCCAGTTACGGAGTGGTTCGATCTTATCAGGGTCCGCTTCCACCCCGGAAGTGGTCAGTATGTAACCCAGGTACTTCGTACGGGTAACGTCAAACTCGCATTTCTTAATGTCGGCTTGGAGTCCGGCTTCTCGTAGTCGCTGTAAGACTTTATGTACATGATCTACGTGTTCCGAAGGGTCTTCGGAGTATATTAGGATGTCGTCTAGGTAGGCAGTACAGAAATCATCCAAGTACGACATGAGAACGTCGTTCATGTACCTCTGATAGGTTGCGGGACCGTTGGTTAGGCCAAACGGTAGCACTTTACATTTGTAGGATCCGTAACGAGTCCGAAAGGTCGTGTACTCTTCAGAATCGGGATGCATCCGTATACGATGGAAAGCTTGTCGGATGTCGAGCTTCGTGAAGATCTTCGCTTTTGACACCCGGCCGAGCAATTCATCGATGCGGGGAATGGGATATGGGTCGTTACGAGTGAGGCCATTCAGCTTCCGGTAGTCGATACAAAATCTCAGTTTCCCATCCGCTTTCTTAACGAATAGTATAGGCGACGCAAAGGGGCTATCGCTATTGGCGATGAAGCCCTTGTCGAGGTGCTCCAACAGGTATTGCTTAGTAGCCTTTAGCTCCTCGGTGCTTTGTCGGTAGAGCGGTGAAAAGGCGTTTGGTAAGGGGGCCTCGAGCTGTATCCTGTGATCGTATATGCGGTGTGGTGGAAGGCGATCTGATTCCGACTTCGAGAAGACGTCGGCATAGTTTCGATGCACAAACGGGAGCTTCTCCTGGATGAGTGATGTCGTCTCGTCGTCCTCTTCCGATTCTCTCTGCCGAAGGATCTGATCAATTTCATATATACTAGCCTGGAAGAACTCGGCGTCGCTCCGCATCATCTCATGATAGAAGGCATTCGCACTAATCTCGCAGATCTGCATCGGTGCAAACCCATGCGTTGGCGTCCTCTTCGGTGGTCGTGACGGAGGATCCTCCTCCTTCCGAGGTGTGCTCGGTGGGGAGTCGGTGATTTCTTCGTAGTCCGAAATTATCACTTTCATTTCCATCGGGCGTCCGCCTGCGCGGCGTCTGTCTTCGTGTTGGATGGCGGCATCCCTACGATTCGCATCCGACTGGTGTGCCGGATGTCGAATGGACGTTTCGCGCGAGTGGTAGGGCAAGGTGATCTCCTTGCTCCAGCTAGGAGTTGGCGGGTACTCCTTTGGCCATACTAGCCGGCTCTTTGCAGAGTCGAGTAGTATTCGGAAGCGGCTGAAAAGCTTCCTCCCAATTATCACATCTTGCGCTCCGAGGTCCAGGAGCACAAAGGGGCAGTTATATATTCGGCGTCCTTCGACTGTTAAGTGCAACCGAATATACTCCGATACGTGACTTTGGATTTTTCGCTGAAAACCACGTATGGGTACAGAGTAGGGCAGTTTCCGTATGGGGCTCTGAAGCGCCTTCGACAGTCGTAGCGCGAAGGGCTTGTTGATGACGAGGTATCCGTTTGCTCCTGTGTCTGCGAGAGCCTTCGTTTGCACACCGAGTCCGTTCAGACTCAGCGTCGTGTCGACTAAGAACTGGGTTCCGCCCAAGAGTTCTTGTAGGTCGAGATCTCGCAGATCACATTTGCGTAGACCTAGGAAGGAGCCTTTCCCTAGGCCTCGTCGTTTTCCTCCAGGGACGCATCCGATTGGAGTTCGACTGCCTCCTCCCACTGCTCTTCGGGTTCAGGGGCTTCGCGGTCAATCTCTTTGACTGTGGGGTTGAGCGGGCACCTGTCCTGGAAATGACCGGGCTTCCTGCATTTGAAACAGTTTCCAGACGCAGCCGGCACGGCGGTCCGCACGCGACCTGTTATGTCCGGCTTGGGGGCGGTGGGTATGAAAGGAGTCCTCTGGAAGGAACCCAACGGACTTCTTGTCGTCTTCGGTGGTTGGGTCTTGGCGGCCTCCACAGGCGGGAACCTGGATGAGCCGAGGCGGGCCCGTCCTGGGAAGCTCGACTCGCCGCTCTTGGACTGGGAGCTCAACTCGCCGTTCCTGCGTCGCTCTTGGTCGAAGGCGGTTAAGGCTCGGACCATGGTGAGGTAATCGCCTTTCCATTGGTCCTTCACGACCGCCACGCGGCTGCGGAATTGCGGTGTGAGCTTGTTCCACATATACCGAAACCACTCCGATTGTGATACTTGTCCCGTAATCGCCGCACTTTGGAAGCGGGCTTTGAACTCGGGGAAGGTTTCGTGTAAGTGACCCTTTTCGCCCATCTGCATATCGTCGAATTCGTTCCGGGCCTGTTCGGTCTCATTACCCGTAAGGTAATATGATCCTAATAGGTCCATCATTTCGTCTGCGCTCTGGAAGCCATGCGTATCCGATAGGTATTGGGGTTCCAGATATTTCTTTGCCAGGCCGGTCGTAGTTCCCCATATCAACGCTCTTCTCGAGACGTCGGTAGGGTAGTGGTCCTCATTGACTACAAGTCGGTCCCGAATGGACGCGCTCCATTGCATAAAGGTATGTTCTATCCCATCGCTGAGCGGCGTAATCTTCTCAGAGATGGTGGATTTCTTGTAACGGTTCGGAGGGTCCACGGTGTACTGTCGGGGTAGACCCGGGATTGAAGGAGAGCGCGCATTGTCGACAGGTGGCAGTCGAACGGTGCCGGGCGTGTTTCGCATTGTCGGTGCAGGCTGTTCGTCTTCGTCGGCCTCAATGGTGCACACTGGGGCGTCGGCAGCCGGTGGTGGCGTAGACGGTATTCGGGTCTGGCTAGCTACGAGGCTGGCTACCATCGCCTTGAGCTCCCGCATCTCGTTCTCGAGGTTCGCTATGCGATCCGGGGGGCTTTCGGATGGCCCTGCGGTCGTGCCCGCTGTGGCGGTTTGCCTAGTTGTCATTCGTAGCGGTTGACCGTCATTGTCGGGTGGTGGGTTTTGTGTCGTCTTGCGCGACATCTTGATTCGGGGGTGTATCGAGTCGCAGTCGATACGGAAGAGTTTGACTTCCGGTAGCTCGTAGCTATCAACACTCTTGTTCACAATTGCCTCTGTGCTTGAGGGGGTTCTTTAGGATCTCGTATCCTATTCGGCGCCAACGCGTCGGCGACTTTACCAGCTTGCTCTGCAGGATCAAACCCTGATCCACTGGCTGTCCGTGAGTTCTCTGGGGTCACGGCTATTTGGAGTCATCAGGTCTCTACTTCGAAATGTCACCGAGTCGCGGTCGGTGGTGTTTCGACAGTTCTCCTGAGTCGTTCCGGTTGTGGGATATTATTTAGGTACGGCCGTCCCCGGCAAGCGTGATCTTTTTTGTATAATATAAGGACGCAGGGCACCGTATCACGAGAAGTGGCATATGGGAGTGCGAGTCGGATATGAGTCGGTGCAATCCTATAGGTCTACTACGAAGGATACAAAAAAGATAAAGGGGGAGCTTACAGCTTCCTACCCCTTAAATATCCGTCTCGGGTCCGACTCTAATCAAGCTTAGCGTACCCTCGGTACTACTTAGTCGGTAATCCGAATCGACCCCGACTCCAACCCCTATGTTGCTGTACTACTATGTTATCTACTGCGCGTCCCCTTAGGGGTCCGAATGCACCCCGTGTAAGGAGGCATCCTTACAGCAGGAATGCAATACAACGAGTTGCTAGCCACGATTGCCACTGTGGAGAACTCGGAGTTGGAAGAAAGACTCAAGAAAGCTTATGCAACAGATGAATGTGCAAAGCGAGTCTTAATAAAAACCGAAGGCGACTTCGCCATCGATGAACAAGGATTGATCCGATTCAAAGGATTAGTGTATGTCCCAAACAAAATGAGACGCCCGCTAGTGCAAGAACAACACTCGCTACCAGCTCACCGCCATCAGGGAGTAACACGCACATTCGAACGAATCACCCGACACTACTACTTCCCAGGTATGAGGAAGCAGGTGGAAACGGTAGTAAAAGAGTGCGACATTTGCAGCAAATCCAAAACCAATAGGCACTTGCCATATGGACAGCTGAAATCGACTCCAGTACCAACAGGAGCGTGGAAATCTATAGCTTTGGACTTCATTGTCAAGCTACCACCCTCTCGGGACCCGTTAACAGGAGTAGTATTTGACGCTATCCTGGTTATTACGGAAAGACTCACGAAATATGGAATATTTGTGCCATATTTAGAAGCTAGTGATGCTGAAGCACTCGCATACACCTTCCTTCGAGTCATATTAGCCGATCACGGATTACCGGAAGAAATCATCTCAGACAGAGACAAGCTTTTTACTTCGAAATTTTGGAAATCTTTAATGGCGCTTTTGGGAACAAATCATAAGCTATCAACAGCTTTCCATCCCCAAACAGACGGTCAAACAGAAAGACTGAATCAAACCCTTGAACAATACCTACGGAGTTATGTCAACCACCAACAAGACAATTGGGTTCAGATATTACCCATCGCACAGTTCGCATATAACAGCACGATGACCGAAGCAATAAAAGTCTCACCGTTCTTTGCCAATTACGGCTATCAGCCAGAGGCATATAGACAACCACGACCAGATAAATCAAGAGCAGAACAAGCTATGATCACAGTGGAACAACTCAAATCGTTCCATGAACAACTCACGACAGACATCCAATTCTTAAATGAACGATCTGCCGCATATGCAAACAAGAAGCGCAGTATGGAACCTGCCTTCAAGGAGGGGGATAAAGTATACCTACTCCGGAAACATATCAAAACGAAACGACCAAGTACAAAGTTGGACTTCAAGAAATTGGGACCATTCAAAATATTGAAGACTGCAGCTACCCAAGAAGTCTAGACTACACCCGGTATTTCATGTCTCACTACTGGAACCAGCAAGAGGAAGCACCCCAATTGCGACCGATACAGAACTCCAACCAGAGATTGAGATTGTTGAATACGAAGTCGAAGCGATCCTAGACAGAAGGTTAGTAGGATGCAAAGAAGAGTTTTTGATAAAATGGAAAGGTTATGAACCTACGGACAATTCATGGGAAACGGTCAGAAACCTTAGCTGTCCAGAGCTACTGGAGGCTTTTCGCCGTCGACACCCAAGCGATCAAAGAAGCCAGGAGACAGGGCCACGAAAAGGTCCTGGTCAGGGGCAGCACCCTCGGAAACGGCAGTAGAAGGGCTGTGCAAGAGAGTCCCTTTGACCTCTGCCTCCCTACACTCCTTCTCCTCTGCTTCATCCAATTCGTCCAAAGATTTCAGACCACGACGCAGCATCTCAACACCGCGGGTTTTGAGAGCCTTCTGCTGTTTGCGAAGACGCATGCGACGGGCATATGCTTCTTGAGCGCAGAGGTGAGCCTCTCGCTCCTGAGATGCCGCCGCTTCCTCTTCTACCTCAAGACGCTCTTCTTCTTTTCGAAGCTTCTCCCAATCAGTTGGAGAAGGGGCGCAAGCGTTGCATTTGGAATTGCGACGAGTACATTCACTACAACGATGACTACCAGCAACAACGATACAGAATCGATTGTTGTGAAGACAGCTGGAACATGGCGACATTAGGTTGCCGTTCTTTTCAATATGGTCTGCAAGAAGATGACGTTCTTTGATTTTTATGTGTCTACTCGAAGACATGGTAAGCAGCGCAACCTGCTCGACAATTAAGGGCATCACCCTACTTAAGTAAGCGATTCCTTAATTAGCAAGACCTAAGGGACTAGGCCTTTTGGAGGAGGACCTAGTGTTACGGCTACGGTAACGTGACGTCATGGTTACAGGACCAGGGCCTAGTAACGTGACGTGTGAGTCACAGTGGGAAGCGGGGTAGGCTGCCATGTGACAGGGCTAATGGATAGTTGCAGAAACTAGTGGATATTGGATAGTTGAGCTATCCACGAACTATCCTGAATATCTAGCTATCCGCCAACTATCCAGATTACCCATGAGGCACGATGCCACTATATAAGTAGATAGTATTTCCTTAGATAGGAGCTTCGTGCTCAACTCAATATAGTATTCTTTACAATACTGTATCGATGCTTCGAAGAATGGAGACCAGAAGTTGAGGGCACAGCAATGCCAGTACAAGCTTTGTCAGACCACAAGAGTCTTGAATATTTTATGAGCACAAAAAAGCTTACTAGGCGGCAAGCTCGATGGGCAGAATTCCTCTCTTGATACAATTTCCAAATCATATATCGACCTGGCAAGCAGAACGGAAAAGCAGATGCGTTAACTCGAAGACCAGGAGATAGACCAGAAGGGAATGAAGAAGATGACCATCAAAAACAACCTTCAAACCCTATTACCCCTTGAGAGACTCCATCCAGATCTTGCACAGCAGCTAGAACTCAAAAGTCAAGGGCAGGCACAAGATGCTCAACTTGCACCAATCCTACCACAAGATCAAAGCATCCATGACCAGATTCAAGCTGTGCAGCTCCAGGATGAATTATGCAAGGATACAATCTGAAGACTACAGAACAATGAGCGAGATAGCCCAAATATAGCCTTAGCACATTGCGAAGAGAGAAATGGACTCCTACTCTACCAAAATCGAGTTTGGATCCCAGAAGACGTCCGAGTTAAACTCCTTCATGAGGTTCACGACCAGCCAGCAATGGGACACCCTGGAATTGGGAAGCTGATTCGAACCATTAAGAGACAGTACTACTGGCCCCGGATGGACAAGACTATCACTCAATATGTGAGGAATTGCCATACCTGCAAGAGATCAAAACCAACCCGGGACGCATACAATGGACTCCTACAACCAATCCCAATTGGAAGCCAACCATGGAAGGACATATCACTCGATTTTATTACAGGATTACCATTATGTGAAGGAAACAATTCTATCCTTGTAGTAGCATGCCGACTTACAAAAAAGCGCCATTTTATCCCATGCTTTGCAGGTAAAGAAGGCACTACAGCAGAAGCTACAGCGAGGTTACTACTCCAGCATGTATGGAAACACCATGGTTTACCAAATTCCATCATCTCAGACAGAGGGCCCCAGTTTGTAGCTGCAGTGTGGAAAATCCTCTGCAAAGTTTGGAAAGTTACAATCAAATTGTCTACAGCCTTCCACCCAGAAACGGACGGGCAAACTGAAAGGTTTAATGCAGAACTCGAGCGATATTTACGGGCTCATGTCAACTATCTCCAAGACAACTGGGTTGAATATCTTTGCATGGCTGAATTCGCAGCAAATGCCCTTCCATCAGACTCAACAAAAGTTAGCCCATTTTTTGCAAACAAGGGTTTCGAGCCAAGAATGAGCTTTGATATAGAGGATAGCACGTTCGAAACTGCCCTTCAAGAACATAAGGACATAGCTCAAAACATGAAAGATATTTGGGAATTCCTACAAGACCAGATCGCCCTCTCACAAACCCGAATGGAGCACTTTGCAAATCAAAACAGGAAGCCAGCACCAAGATATAAGATAGGAGACCGAGTCTGGCTTTCTACTCGGAATATCAAAACCCAACGACCCTCAAAGAAACTTGACCATAAGCAAGTTGGTCCATTTCAAATCCTTGAGCGAATTGGGAATGTTGCATACCGACTCCAGCTACCACCAAGCATGAAGATACACCCTGTGTTTCATAGCAACCTCTTACGACTTGACTCAGATGATGCTTTACAAGGCCAGCACCATGAACCACCCCTGCCAATCATTATATAAGATGAACTTGAATGGGAAGTTGAAGAAATCCTAGATTCTAAACTCCTACGGAAGAAGCTGTTCTATATGGCAGCTTGGAAGAACCACCCACTAGACAACACTTGGTATCCTGCTACAAACTTCAACAATGCACCTGAACTCACACAAGCTTTCCACTGAAAATACCCGCAGAAGCCATGATGATCTTACTCTTGATCAGGAGATCAATCTTACTAGGGGGGGGGGTAGTGTTACGATTACAGCTCACAGCTTGTCACAGCTTGTTACGGTTGTTACGGTTGTTACGGTTATTACAGTTATTACAGTTGTTACGGTTGTTACGGTTATTACAGTTATTACAGTTGTTACGGTTGTTACGGTTATTACAATTATTACAGTTGTTATGGGGATTACGGGTGTAGCCTTAGCCACAAGGTTACAACCGCTAAGCAGACAACTGTATGTTATGAGGAATAGCCTCACCTTCCTTCCTTCTTCTTCTTCTTCTTCTCTCTTTAGATCCAATCTAGATTACTTTTCCTGGACTGGCATCATGACCTCTATGACCACCGTAACAAACACCACCACAGCGATGGTGTGCAGGTAGCGAGCGGGTAGCGAGCGCGGTCATACTGTGGATAGAATGGGCTGGGAAAGAGGGATAGGCAGAGACTTGGATTTAGGAGGACTTAGCAGGGGCGTTATACTGACGGCATCAACACTGCACAGCGTAAGGGGCGTGTTGGAACTACGTTCCTAGATGTACGCTGCACAGTGTAGCTTGTATACTGGCAATATGTATATATAGGGCTTCGCACCCATAGTTTACTCAATCAAGTCGTCAAACTCCAATTATGTGTTCAACAATTCTGTACCCCAAACTGTCTGATGGGTATCATAAATGAGGGAGAACTCAATCAGCAGTGTCCGAACGTTAAAGAACATGGAAAGAGTCGCCATCAGCTCAACCATGTTACACTCATGCGACATGTTACGCGACCAGCTTACTACTGTGAAGAAATGAAGATTCATGGAGCCAGAGGAGCATTATTCAAGGTCAAGTTACCTGCATTTGACTACACCATCGCTGCAAAAGGCACAGGAGTAGAGTGTGCCAGAGATCTTATATGAATCAAAAATGTACCATCGCCTCCTTCCACTACAAGGGGAAGTGCCTGTCTGTGAATCTAGGGGATATGAAAGTAGACAGCCTATTATACTACGCAGGTGCTGTCCGTATTGTCCGTATGATATTTCTAAGCTTTGGAGGTTTTCTGTTACGATAGCCAATCTCACGAGCTATCGCCGACGACGCTATCTGTGGTCTACATGCTATAAACAGGGTGCGGTACTCGGAAGTCCATCACCAAATTGGAAACGGAGCTGGTCTTATGAGGAAGGGAAGCAGTATAGAAAGGACAGCAAGAGGACACCTTCATCAGAGATACGTCAAGCTAAGACGGAGCTAGCGAGATTGGTGGGCAAAGGGGGTAGTTTGATATAGCATAAGCCACACATCTCTCATCACGATATTTCAAGTCGACCCTTGGCCATGGCGACAACGGAGATAAAAAAGAGACATCGGGAAGTGGAGACGTGGGAAGCGACATGGAACTTTCTGTAAATATAGCTGCCATGGGAAGGATCATAGAGAGCGGATTGAGCTATTCGGGAAGAATTAAAGGGGCTTCTCAGTATACAAATGGAGTACGAATGTAGAATATCTTCCGAATTATCCCACCTCAACTTCACGAATAGCCATGGAAAGCAGCACGTCTTCAGTCAGCCTACAGTATGTATTGCCCTAGAGGTACCTACACTGAAAGCTGATAGAATGACCGGGCCTTTTAATAGTCAACTTGCCAGCAGGATTAGAAGTCCCAGTTGAAGGTCCCGTTTCTTAGGCACTACTTGATTTTCGCCATGTCTGTATCAGCGCTGGGAACAGCACATTTGCAGCAGACTAAGCTCAGCACAAAGGCTGTGGAACCAATCGCAGACTGGCTTTCAACGTTGCCGTTTACTCCAGCGGAAGTGGAGTTTGACACCTTAAACCATCCGCAGTTGAAGGCCAAGATGACTCCTCTCCTCACTGAAGGTACACCGCACAATACACACTGAGTTATAGAGGAATAATAGGTATGTTAATATCTATGAAAAACGCGTGTCCTCCTGGTTACCATTTATTTATTATTTATTAATAGCACACCCCATTTCACGATATCCATAGCAAACCCACGTTTTGTGAGAGGGTGTGTGCATGATATTAATAAAGAGCAGACATATAGCAACTTGGAGAACGTGCGTTTTCATGGGTATTGTGATTTATAATGATGTGATACGCTGATTGCAACTTCAAAATACGTAGACAGCCTTACCCCGCCCTATATGCTATATCCCCACTCCATGTCATGGCTTACTGTCTTACAACAATATCATCGCAGACACGAGGGTTTCGTTTCGTGGTGCTTACTGAGAAAGACGGAGCAGATTTCTACCCCTCATTCTTCATGTACGAAGGTGTAAACAAAATATCCTCATGTCATTCTACAAACCACAAAATACCGAGGATTCTCAAGTTTTGAAGTTGTCATGCATAGCATATATATGTATGTTAAAGACACGGCACGGCATGACTTTAACGTGCTTGGATACCCCTCATTTCCTCAATGAAGCAGGTGTTAATCTATATTCCCATCCTCAACATCCCTCTATTGGTTAAACCCTGAGGGTTGGTCATCATTAGCACGGCTCGCACGAGGGGGAAAGGGGAAGGCGGCCAAGGCCACCAATCGCTTAGGGCCAATGCATGTTTACCCCATGGGGAAATGCCGCCCGCATGGCCCGCACGGGAATAGATCACCGGGATTCCAGCCCCGCAATTACAGGGGTGTGATCACTATTATGCTTATTGTAATGGGGACACCATGATCCACGCTGCATTGACAGTGACAAGTGACAATCTCTTGTGCCGTCTTCCAAACGAGTCAGAAAATAATGACAAGCCTCAGACAAGATCTACGTTCTCGACTGACTTCAGACGGCTTCATCGACAGAGGCCTTTGGTGGTACTGGGGCGGAGGAGGCGAGACTGACAATCCGGTGAGGGGTTCATCCATCTACGCGCTCGACGACATCTTGGACTGTAGCGGCGGCGCCAAAATAAATATGCAGCGACAATATCTCGGAGCAGTAGCGGACGGGATTCATGCCCAATGCGTCTTACCAGCCAGGGCGTAGGCGACATGCTGAGCACATGTTTGCTGAAGACGAAGTTTATTATGCAACAACACGACGAGCACATGAAGATGAGGCCTCGGCATTAATAACTATTTAATGGAGTCGATAATCCTCTGTATTAATCTCCATCAACCAGCATCACTCTCAATCATCATCAACTACCACAATCAACAACCCACCACCAACCAACATGAAGTTCTCCACCCCCCTCTTCGTCCTGGGCTTCGCCCTCACCGCCACCGCCTCCCCCCTCGAGGTCCGTGATCTCACTACCTTCAAGACCATCATCGCCAACATCCAAGCCGACGCCGACGCCCTCGACGTAGCCGTCAAGGCCTACACCAGCGGTGGCGGAGCCAGCGTCCAAGCCGCCTCCGACAAGCTCGTCGCCACCATCAACGCCAGCGTCACCGCCGCCAACGCCCAGCCCGTCCTCAGCGACGTTGACGCCCTCGGTCTCATCAGCTCCGTCAACACCGCCAACGACCACGTCACCATCGTCGTCAACGACACGATCGCCAAGAAGAACGCCTTTGTGGCGAACTGCCTTGGCCCAGCTGTCCTCGCGGATTTCCAGGCCCAGCTGACGGGTGCGAAGGCGCTGGCTACGGTTGTTACTGCTAAGGTGTCGACTCTTCTGAAGCCGGTTGCTGCGCAGCTTGCGGGCAAGATCACGGCGAACATCCAGCGTGGTTTTGATGCTTACACCGGTGTTGCTGGGTGTTAGATAAATAAAAATGAGATGGGGGGATGGTTTAAATAGAGTAGATATCTATCAACTACATGTTTACTCTTCGGACGGATGTGTTTTGCTTGGTGACTTGTGATGTGGGGTATAACTATTCATATTTAGTCCCCGGCAGATGGATCACTGTCACATACGACCATAGACTCAAGAGAATTGGGCATCCCGTCCGCTCTGCCACACACAAGCTTGCGTATCCTCTGGATAATAGTCTCAATCGTGCCAATAGGCATAGCGGTCTTGCCCTGGTCGCAGTATCGGTGTCCAGGAAAGACGGATTCGTCCGTAGGGATGAACACAACCTCTTTATGATTCAAATTTGCATTCCATTCGTCAGCTAGGCTCGAAATCTTTGCATTAATATTGACAGATAGTTGGTTAAACCTGTTCCGGAGTGGCTGCGTTAGGTACTCTCCATAGTAATACCAGCCTAACATTCCAACCCAAAATCGGTCTTTGTCGCAAGTTTGGTCAGAAATTTGGAGAAACTGAGGATATCCTGTTTGATAGATAACGAATTGAGGCCGTGTTGCCTTCTCGAATGGCAGTCCGAACAGAAAATAGAAGGTTACGAATCTTAACGTCCTTTAGGAGTGCCTCGGCGCAGATAGTTGAGTGGCGCAATCAGGATCTTTTGTATAGCCAACAATACATGTCTCGACAATAGGACCAAAGTTGAAATCGTTCCCGATAATAGATAATGTCGCCAAATCCGAGTCCTGAGGATACCATTTTTCGAGTTGGGCGGCAGGTTTGAACATATCGTTGACAACATCGCCGCTGCAGGGAAGAGGTTGGAAGTTAATTCCGTGGTTGGCAAGGAGCCTAAAGTTCGAGTTTAAGAACCATGGGTAACCTCCTGTTCTCCGCAGGCATTTGTCCGTATCAGGATTGTCTGCCACCTGCACCGATACCTGCGGCGTACGAATCCCCGAATGCAACCCAGCCGTTCCTTACAGGTGGTGGATTTGCTGTCACGTCGATAGAATATGAACTGTCGAGATATGCTGCGATGACACTCGACCATGGATATTGGCTGCCTTGTAAGTTAGAAGTGGCCATGATGATTTCGTTGTGCTCGTTGCTAATTGCTGGACCGGGAGCGAAAAACCACACCGCAAGCTCAGTCTTTAAAAAAACTATAGGTCTAGGGATAGGAGAGGCGCTTATATTCTCGCCCAGTGCTATGATAGACGCAGACGTGGCAATAGGTGGTCCCTCGGAATATGTTAGGCTCGGCATGGGGTTTTTAAGAGTCAGGGTCAGAACAAGGCTGACGACTGATGGCAAGAGCGTCCTGGCTGTATAGACGGTAATGATGCGAGACTAGCAATATCATTTAATGCTGCAGAACTATCAAAGCAAAGATAAAAACGCACAAGAACAAAGCTTCCAAATTAACACAAAAGCCTTCAGCCAGTTATGGAGATGCAACAAACTGGTAATCTTGAACTATGGACGAATCACGAGTAGCCCTATAGAAGCTGTGGAACAATATCCGTAGGATCCGTGGCAGTAGGTAGAGAATATAAACTGAAAATATAGTCATGAAGCAGTAGGGCCCAAAGTGATAATTTTGTAATGCATATTCTTATAATTGAAGCTATTCTAACTACTATATATATTGTAAGGATGCCTCCTTACCTAGATACTCGAAGAACCTGCCTCAGAGCTGTTACAGTCACTACAAGCATGAAATCTGACTCGGTGTGGTTTCGAACCAGTAGAGGAGCACATAGCGAGTTACAGCATGGGGGACGGTAAGGGTGTAGGGTTCAGGGTCGATGCCGACCTGTTGCGGTGGAAGGTTCAGGGCTAGGGTTGGGATAACCAAGTCGGGCCCATTTCGGGTACTTAAGGAAACAGACTCAACGGGGTTCCCCCTTCATCTTTTTTGTATCCTTCATAGTAGACCTATAGGATAGCATCCGTTTAGCCTCCGACTCGCACTCTCATATGCTATTACTGTGAGCTTGGTGCCCTGTGTCCTTACATATATATACTGTTACGGGCTCTATTTCTGTGCCTGTTCGCGGCTCGGATCCTGAAACCCTCCTGGTTTCCCTAGAGCTTCAGAATCGAAGCTTTAGAACCAGAAGATCCAGTATCCAGAGGATCATGAAGCTGGCTGACACAGCTTCGGTATCAGGGCCCTGATCCCTGCTTCCGGGCCGAGAATTCAACAGAAGCGAATAACGATATTACCATGGCCCTAAATGCCTGTTCATCCCTTTGCCATCGTACCCCGATGTTTGCGACATAGCAATTCTGTCCTTCGTAGCAATTTCCACCCTCTTTGCCCAAGACTGCAAAATCCTGCTGGAGTAAAGTTGCCACAGCTTTGGCATCAACTTCACATCTTGCGTACAGTACAATGCCATCTCCTCTTGTAGCGGTCTCTTGTTAAACACCTCGTATGAACCGCCGAGCTCAGGGGCGAATAGCCGCTTGCCCTTGCTTTTCTCTGCTACCCATTGTCGTTTCTCAGATGCTGCCATACAGCTTGAGAGGCCTTTAAGACAATGTCTAGAGTACATCCGAGTTGCTAATTATGAAAGTCTTCTTTGATGTACGGAATGACTCAGATGCGCTGTTCAGCCACTTTGGCATCAAGTTAGCATGTATTCAGGATAGTATTTGACTAGTATCACCCGCTGTAGTGAAGGTATCACCTTTGAGTATGTGGACGTCAACCAGATAAGTCTTGTCACATGGCGGGATGAGGATTTGAAGAATTGAGACAGAGCCCAGTCTACAAAGATTTACCCCTTCAATGTCGATATAAATAGAAGGAGGGCTTTCTGGAAGGCCAAGGAGAGAGTCAACGAGGTGAGAAACAGCCTAAGTTAAGCTTAGTGATAGGAAATTCAAAAAGTTCGAAAGGTCCATAGCGTCTGATATATGACCAGCTTGTTGTACTCGAGTATATAAGTCATTTAGAACAGGAAGTGGGTGTATAGGAAGCTGTATTGAGCATAAAAGAATTGTGCTTTTTCGAAAGCAATTGTAGATAGTCATATTTTTAACGTCAGTGAATTGCAAAGCGTATTGTCATTGTTTTGATTGGATCCAGGTTGTTGCTAAAAGATTTGAGCATGAACTGGAGCCATTGCCGATGATAATAGCCTTTTAAAGAGGCTATAATACTTGATCAAGAGGTTGATATCGACTGGTCACATTTGGAGGTGTTACAATGGTCACGGAGGTCAAGAAGCCAGTCCGGAGAATAATAAGCTAGATTGAATCTAAGGAGAGAAGAAGAAGAAGAAGGAAGAGGAAGGAAGGTGAGGCTATTCCTCGTAATATACAGTTGTCCGCTTAGCGGTTGTAGCCTTGGTGGCTAAGGCTGCACCTGTAACAACTGTAACAACCATAACAACCATAACAACCATAACAACCATAACAACCATAACAACCATAACAACCATAACAACCATAACAACCATAACAACCATAACAACCATAACAACCATAACAACCATAACAAGCTGTAAGCTATATCGTAACAGGAGGAAGCCAGATAATTCATATGTTTGGAGGAGGAGGCGTCGATGATATGGGCTGAGAAGTTATCCATTGTAAGCAGTATAGAATGTGACATACCAATATGAGTATAGAAAGCATTTAGTCAATCTGCCATAACAAATTGATTCATCCAAGCCTTCTTATTCCACCTCCAAACCCCACCCATTGCCCCTACATCAACGTGTTGTAAAGCTAAAGGCTTTTTAGCCTTTCCAATAAACCAAAGAGGAAATCGATCTGTTCCAGCAGCATTAACACAAATGGCTACTGATATGCGTGCTTTGTCCTTCTTCTGTCCTGGAATTGATTGTGTTGTAAAGCCCTTTGAAGGGCTCATCCTCCAGTAAAGCCCAGTCTCATCCATGTTGTAAATATTGTCCTCTAAAAACCCCCCCGCAATAGTTTGTATAGCCTTCATTTGTTCTTCTGCAGTGACACCAATAGATCCAGCTTCACCATGTAGAGTTCGATATAATATATTATGCTGTTGTCGAAACTTTACGATCCATCCGTAGCTAAATTCTGGTGTAGGTAGTCCATGGTATTGTGGTAGCAGATAATCTTCACCTTTGATTGTAAGATTTCTGTAGTTGTAATGCCGCCACGCTCTTCAATAAGCCTCTGCCAGTCGTAAAGAGCAGCTTCTAATTCAGGCCAGGCGACAGCGCGGCGACGCTAAGCTTTAGAGCTGTTTGTTTCCAGAGTATTAGGAGTATCGTCAAGGTCCAAAAATCGAGAGCTAAGGGATTCTGAGACTGTAGATTGGCTAAGTCGATGATTGTATTGCTCAAGGAACCACTGTATAGTGGCCTTTTGTGTAGGTTTCGGATGGTGAGATCGATGCCAGGTTTAGAGGGCTTTTCGCTGTTCGAGAGTCATAGAATAGAGCTTTTTCGAAGGCCTTTTGAAGGTATTCTAAGAGTAGTCCAGTAATTAGTTTAAGTTGATAATGGGGAAAAGGGACTCAATATCGTGTGTATCATGATTTGTATGACGAATGGAAGGATCCAAAGAAAGTTATCGAGTTATCCAGAAAATCGACTAATCGTGTATCGACTTAACGAGATAATACTGTACTGTGCTTCAGCTCACAGCACTTTAAAGCTTGAGGTAACAAGGCTCGAGCTATAATTGCTGAAACCAGCCACCTGCTCCACTTTGTAATGGTGGGTGCACCAGATGTAGCCACCCAAGGAAGGGGTGATTTTACTAAGACAACACACTGTCTTAGGAAACAGAGCCAAAGGGTTGTAGCTTAGACTATTCCACAATGCAGCAATCAAATGTATGATGTAGTGGAGTGGTTTAGACAAGTTGTACAAATGTTGAGTCTGAGAACTCAGGGATAAGTCAGAGGTTAGTGCCTCACTGACTTTTCAGAAACAAGGAGTAACAAGATCAATGCTTGGAAGCTTGGAAAAGATGTGGAAGTATGTGATAGTCGATTTACTGTATTGTCTGCTTGCCCTTTCTTAAGGAAAGGGCAATCCTATTTATGCTAAAGGAGTGTAGTTCTCTCATTTTTGTAATGGTGGGTGCACCAGATGTGAGAATCTAGCCACCCAAGGAAGGGATGAATTTACTAAGACAACACACTGTCTTAGAAAACAGAGCCAAAGGGTCATAGCTTAGACTATTCCACAACGCAGCAATCAGGTGTGTGATGTAGTGAAGTGGTTCAGACAAGTTGCAACAAATGTTGAGTCTGGGAACTCAGGGGTAAGTCAGAGGTTAACACCTCACTGACTTTTCAAGGAGTAACAAGATCAATGCTTGGAAGCTTGGAAAAGACGTGGAAGTATGTGATAGTCGATTTACTGTATTGTCTGCTTGCCCTTTCTTAAGGAAAGGGCAATCCTATTTATGCTAAAGGAATGTAGTTCTCTCATTTTCCAAGACTTTCCATGACTTACCAGGCTTGGTAACTGTAGTCGACGTAAGAGAATCCCATAGAACCATCTCTTAGGTTCGTAGCCTATAGGAAGTAAAAGGAGGTCCAAGGTCAGAGTACCCCTATAGACAAATTATGTCATAGACAAATTATGTCACAGACAAATTATGTCATAACTTAACCAATCTTGTGGGTAACTAAAGAGCGATGACATGTAATGAATCATAGAGGTTCGTAGGAGCTTTTAGAGCTATTGTTCATGCTCCTAGGCCTCTAGTTGGTAGAGATATGTCATGTGGTAGTATGAGTGATGTCATGTAATGAATCATAGAGGGTTGTAGAGATATGCTATGTGGTAATATCGGCCCAGGAGCGATGACGTGTAATGAATCATAGATGGTTGTAGCAATCGTTGAGTAGTATTGCTCTTGTTGTTGGTGTGATAAGCCAAAATATGTATAGTGACTTGTAGGTTTGAGGAGGAGATTTCTAAGCTTGCTCTTGAGTTTGATAGCAAACTGAGTGCAACGTATGTCAGTATGACACACTTCATAAACCATCGTCTTTCTGTCACGTGTTCCAGACTTGTACCAACAGGAGCACTTTCACATCTATAGTGCCGGAGACGCAAGCGATTATTAGTTCAACTTGGTATCGAGTACAGTATAACCTTAGTGCGATATTCGATAGTCCAATATCCTCGGTAGTGCGATTTTGTTTCTGGAACCAATTCAAAAACAATACAAAATATGATAACGTGCATGTATAATGAAAGTGCCAAACAAGCGAAAGTGCCAAAATATCGCGACTACCCCATAAGAATTGCGATAAATCCACCACAACAATATAAATTAATTAAAACTACTCAGAGTCCTCTTCCTCAGACCTGTCTATTACAATCTGACAAGTGCGCGCATTGTGTCCAGTCTCACCACACTTGCCACAGCGACGTGCATGGGTTTCTTCCCTTGGCTTCTGACCACTACTTGCCCTTATTTCTTGCTCTACTTGCTGCACAACGTCCCTCTCGTCCTGTAGCTCCTGTGCTACCTGTTGACTAAGTGATCCTCCTTGCTGTAGTCGTGTTTTTTTAGCTCTCCGGCGCTTGCTTAGCACTTCATTTGCCTGTCGCAGGTTTTGGTTCTCTGCTTTTAACAATGCTAATTGATGCATTATTTGCGATGCACCCTTTGTAAACTGGTCAACAGCTGCATAGATTGAGGTTGGAGAGCTATTTTGATGATGCGCAATTCGGTTTTTAATGAAAGTAGACTGTGATACAGCTTCAGTTGGGTTATTTGGTGTCTGAGAAACCCATGGTTGAGCGGTGTTTGGGCGAGAGGTTGGAGGTGTTGGCGTCTTAAACCTAAGGTCAAGTGTAGATATTACACTCTTAGGGCTAAATGGAAGAAGCCCAGCACCTCGGAACCCTCCCTGAATATTGCTTTCTGTCATTGCAATGTTAAATGCAGCGTGGAAGGCAGGAAAGAAGTCATCCTTAGTAATGTGAATAATATGAGCCCGCATCATATCTTCAATTTGCCGACTGTAAGCTCTCTTTAATGGGCCAAAACAGCCAACATCAAGTGGTTGGAGTATATGGGAAGAGTGAGCAGGCATACAAAGCGTAATAATGTTGTGTTCTTTGCAGTACTCCTCAAACTTGTCTGAGTGGTGGCTCTCATGACCATCAAGGACTAACAAGCGATAACCACCAACACTCCGGGGCTTTGTGTGCTTCTCAAAATGCTGAATCCAATCCATACCTCTCTCGTTTGTAGTCCAGCCATTTGCAGTAACAGCAATTACCCAATCTGCTGGAAATCCGCTATTCTCATACCAAGATGCAAGGTGGTTTTTACCTGCCACAATGACAAATGGCGGCACTGCCCAACCTTGAGAACTAACGCCTTGGATTACTCTAACCCATTCCCGATTGCCAGGCTGCACCTTTTTTGCCTTTGCCCGCCCATCTGAGCTCGTTACTACCGTTGCGCTTGAGATGACGCCCATCATAAACCCAGTCTCATCAAAGTTGTAGATATCTGCATTGTTGATGCCATACTTTAGAATTGTGTTCCATACAAGCTCAAACCAGCCACGAATGACTTCTGGATCTTCGCACTTAGCCCTCTGGTAGTCGTATTTTCGCTGGAAGCGTGTCCGGAGCTCTACATGGCGCTTAACAAAGTTTGAAGCCCAACGTGACCCAACGCGTGGCGCGTCGCGTGTTGCAAGTAGTCGATTTGCCATATCTTCAACAATAGACAACTGAGGGGGGAACCCTTTAGCAGCTAAGTCAAGTATATACTGAACAAGAACTGATTCCTCTAGGTTACTTAATTTCTGTAAGTTGGCTTGGATATCGCGTCGGAAGGTACGCCTTGTAAATGGTGACGTAGTTTGCGGTGGTCTACGGAATAGATCCTAGCTGCAACTCGAAGGCGCAAATTTGGGTCGCTTTGCATAGCTTGGATAGCTAGCACTAATTTGCTTTCATCATTTTTATGGCGCATGTTTTGTTGTGGAGGAATTTAACATTTAGTTGGGGGGGTTGGTCACCGCATGATTTTGGCACTTTCGCTTGTTTGGCACTTTCGTTATACATGCACGTTATTCATGATATCTTTACAACATCATCAATTATTCTCTTATCGTATACTATTTCATCATTACAGCTATCAAATATGCCACGGACGGAAACAGCAGATACGGCTTGAACAGCGATGTGCTTTACAGGCTTGGGCACATAAACAACACCCACGACCTTTGCAAAAGGCGGGTATTGAGTGGTTCCAACAGCAGTATAACCATAAGATCAGCCAATCAAGTGTTTCTGAGTCTCTTTCATCACACTTTGACAGTGTTGATAATACTACAGACAGCAATCGAACACGCCTTCGCCTTGGGCAGTGGCCAGATCTTGAGAAGATCTTAATCCTTTGGCAGCACCACATTGAAGAGAAAGGAGGAGTAACTAGTGGAGAGCTTCTTTGACAGAAAGCCCAGCAGATCTGGCAGCAACTACCTCAATATGCCAATCATGTAAGGATGCCTCCGCCCTCAGTGACAGAAGGGATTGGAGTCGGGCAGGTTACGGTCACGTGGGGAGAGTTAGGGCAGGTTAGCCGAGTCGGACCCGTTTCGGGTACTTAAGGAAATTGACCCAATGGGGTTCCTCATCATCTTTTTTGTATCCTTCGTAGTAGACCTATAGGATAGCATCCGTTTAGCATCTGACTCGCACTCTCATATGCTATTACTGTGAGCTGGGTGCCCTGTGTCCTTACAAATCAAACTTGTCCCGAATTCAGTAACGGGTGGATGCAGAAATTCAAAAAAAGACATGACATCAAAGAGCACACACAACACGGCGAGGCAGGATCTGTTCCAGCAATAGCAGAAGAGGATATGAAGGCCCTACGAACATTGGCAGGGGAGTTTCAAGAGGAAGATATATACAATATGGATGAAACAGGATTATTTTGGAAGATGACACCATCGAGGGGGCTTGCAACTTGTACACAGCCAGGATTGAAGAAGGAAAAAGCACGAGTCTCTTTAGTACTCTGTGCGAATGCAACTGGAAATGACCGACTTAATGTCTGGATTATTGGCAAAGAAAAGACCGCACGAGCTCTAAAGAATATCAATGTTGCAATTATGAGAGGGCAATGGAGATGGAATCAAAAAGCATGGATGAATACAACAGTGATGGTCGAATGGCTCCAAGCTTTCTATTTACATATTGGAAGCACAAGGCAAGTCCTCTTAACAATGGACAACTTTTCAGCACATTATACAGCATTGGAATTAGCACCTCCACCTACAAATATACGAATCTGCTGGCTACCTGCTAATTCAACAAGTCGATTCCAGCCTTTAGATCAAGGAATTATTCAGTCATTTAAGGCCAACTACTGTCGGAAATGGCTGTCTTATATGCTAGAATGCTTTGAGGCAAATCAAATCCCTCTTAAGTCAATAAATATACACCTTGCAATTCGCTGGATTGTATGAAGCTGGAACCACTTCCTCACAAATACAACTATATACAACTGCTTTCGCAAGTCAACTCTTGTCACTTCGCCAATCTCTCTTCCTACGCCACTCAATCCACCAAACATATCAGCTCTCTATGATCAGGTAGCAAGGGCTGGGAATATACATGATGTGATGGCAATTTCAAACTTCCTGAATCCAGAAGAGGAGGTTGAAGTAGAAAAAGAGGACGAAGCAGGTCAAGAACAAGTCTTACAAGACTTGATAGCAGAACATTTGGTGTCTGCCAAACACAAGACGATGATGAAGAAGAGCAGCCTGAAGAGCCTGTCTACTCTATACAAGAAGCTCGAAAGGCTATGCAGGTTCTTATTAAGTTTACTGAAGGTAGTGCTGAGCTCCATACAGCTCATTTAAGAGCAATTGAGCGTCTAGAGCTTTGAGCACGCCTGAATAGGCGTGCTCAAAGCACTTTGGAACATGGATTATATAAGCTCTAATAATACGATTTAGTCGATGGACCGATAATATTTGGTTTCGATCGTCTTAAAGAGATTATACTGTATATTGGTGGTTGGGCTAGCTTGAGGAGCGCCAAAGAGAACCCAGCGGCTACGAATGTATAAGGTTGCAGGGCAGCAGCGGACTTCTTAGAAAGATTAGTGTTTCTTCGAGTATTATTTACCTGGTATAAATTATATGCAGCCTGGGACTCGTGGGCGGCATTAACAAGCGCATTGGCACGTTTCACTTGGTCAGAAGTAACATTGGCATGCTTAACAAGAGTGGTATCTGTAAAATCAGCTGTTGCGGCATGTAGGCTTTTTGAAGGCTTGGGCTTAGACAGCTGTGAAACTCTCTTTGAATGTATAGCTTCCATGGCACTGCTATAAAACGCAGTGTTCGGCGGATACATATCCGGGTAGTATCCGTGAAGCTCACGGGTAGGGTATATACCCGGCGACGATCTGACGGGTAGGGTAGGGTATATATCCGGATACATGAGGCTGAATATTGTATATAAAAATAGAATAGCGTATATAAAAAAGAATGAAGCTTTTGATAATAGTAGTAAACCCCTTTCCGCGAGCCCCCTTTCCGTGAGACCCCCCCTTTCTGCGAGTCCCTATTCAGGTGCTTCATCGTCAGCATCATCGCCGTCGCTATCAGCCTCCCGTATTTTACCCCAATTCCGTAAGCAAAGTAAATATCTAATAGTTGGCGGTGATAACCTATTCCGCTTCTTTGTAATAATATCACTACCATTACTAAATACTCGTTCCGATGCTGCAGATGTTGCTGGAATAGCTAGATGATCACGAGCAATACGGGCAATAACTGGATATTGGTATTGCTTTGCGCACCAATATTTGAGAATATCAGTATGCTCACCGGGCCGTGGTTCAAGCATCCAGCGCCTCCATTCTGGCTCTTGAAAAGCCAAGCCTTCTGACGCAAATAGATCTTCGTCAGAATCAGGTTCTTGATCTATTGTAGCAGTAGCACCTATTGCTTCTGCAAGAGCTGTTTCGTGAGTAATTCGCTCCGTATCAAGGTGATACTCTCGCTTTTGGTACGTTCTACAAACGTCTTCGAACTGCGCTCTTGCTCGTAATCTTCGTGTATTGTCTATAGCATTTGGATATATCTTCTTAAATACTGTATGATTCATTCGTGGGTCGCAAATTGTAGCAACAGCTGAGTGCTTACATTGCTGATTCGTTGTAAGAGTATAATACTCATTAAGCTTTTGAAGCGCAGCTCCACAAGCTACTCCGATCGTAGAGCTTCTACCAAGCTCTTCTTGTAGTAATGTGACCTTATTTATCATCTTTAAGTAAAGAGGAATTGTAAAGTTGAGCGTTGGATATGAATCGCTTTGTAGCCGTCTTGACGGCTTTAAGAATACTAAGAATAATCGTTCAAGAGCTTCGATAATAGCCCAATCGTTGCTTGTTAACGCAATATCCTTCATACTGATATCAAGCTTCTGCGTAGAGCATACTGCAGTAATTGGTATTCGAAGCTTTATAGCTGTTTCAAGCATATAGTACGTTGAATTCCAGCGTATAGGCATATCAAGTGATAGCTGGCGTGGCTTCTGGCCTGCAGCTTGTATCTGCTTCTGTAAAGCATCCTTCCATGCTCTTCAGTTTCGAAAGATAAATATGCCTTCGGAGCTTCTCAAGCGTAGCTGATACTTCAGTAGAAGAGTTATCAATATGCTGCGGAATCCGGGCAAGCCCTTGCTGACACCAGTACGCTTCTGTTTCTGTATCCGGGCTAGCTTTCAAGCTCTTTAGAGTAGCTTAAACTGCAAGATTGATAATATGAGCAATACACCGAACGTCCCCTTCCTTTACAGTAAACGTCCATGGCTGTTGAATAGTCGTCTGCTGCTTACTGGCTATTTTCTCATATTCTGAAAGCATCACAGTATTCGCTGAGGCATTATCCCACGTACAAGTAAATATAGCACCTGTAATTTCGAAGCTATCTGTTACTGCAGCTAACTCTTGAGCGAGATATTCGCCGCTATGAATTGGCTCTTGAAGGTGGATTACATCAAGTAATACGCACCGGTGCTGCCACTTCTCATTAATCCAATGGCCTGTGACAGCAGCGTACTCTGTATAGTTCCGTGCAGTCCATGCATCTGTTGTAATAGATATCCGGCCGCCATAGGTAATATGAGCCTGGAGTTCTAATTGTAGCAATCCTCGGTGATATGAGAATTGCCGCTGTAGCTCTCGGTGTAGTGTTCGCGACGATATCGATAGAGTACTTGGGCTTAAGAACTGTACTAATTGATGGAACGAATAGCTCTCAATAAGTCGTAAGGAGAGGTTATTTGATACAACGAATGAGAGTAATAACTCTCGGTATTTCGCTCTACTATTTGATGCTTGAGCTTGAGCGGGCTGGACTTGCGGGTTCCGCGGCCGTGGCTCAAAAAATGACGATGCACTACTTGATGGGCTTGACGGCGTAATTGTATGACCTTTCATTGTATATGCTACTGTTGGATGCTTCTGCGTATAGTGCTTCCAAAGATTACCGGTTGAAGTCTGACTTAATAGCTGCGGAGTAGGTGAATATCCGCAGCCTGGTTGTAAGCAAGTTACTTTGACTGTAGGTGGGTTACTATCAAGTATCAATCGCGAATATAATAGCTTCGTAAATAGTACCGATGACGTTGGTGGCAGCATTCGTCCTGGAGGCTGAAGCCGGAGCGGTGTAGGATTAATATCCTGTTGAATATGAATAGGGGGCGGCAGCGTTGGCAGACTTGGCTCATTATGAGTATCATAGCTATTATAGCCCTCAGGCTCCGTTGGTATATCTGATAACGACGAGTCGCTCATTCTGAGGATAATTATCACTTTATACAGCATCAATATAGATCTCACGACGTTGGAAAAAAGAGGTCTTGGCTGCGCTTGGCTATTCTTGGCATGTATCCGGATATATACTCGAGAGTATCCGGATACGCCGGATACTCCTAAAATATCGCCGGGTAGGTATATACTCGAGGATATACCCGGATACCACGGGTATATTGGTATCCGTGCCGAACACTGATAAAACGACAGATTCGCCCACGACTTTTGTTAAAGATTTCGAGAAGAGTTACGCAAGACCAAGATGAAGGAAGGACACACCTCCCGACGCGAAGGCCGCCTTGCTAAATGATTACTTCGCTCACGACCTATACAAAGGTATTCTCCTATTTAGATTAGATGTTAATTTATTTAGTCTAGGCAAATCAATAGCGTAGCTCACGGACAGTCTTTCTCATACCTACAAAGAAGCAAGATAGGCGTAACGATCACAACTACCAAACCACCAGCAAAGAGGCGGAAGCATAGCCCAGAATTGTAGAACACGATTCCATTCGGTGGAGCTCTATCAAGGCGTACCTACCAAAAACATCCCTTAGCCATAGCCCTGCCATGCCATGAACTATATCTAGCGCCGAAACTCCACAAAAAGCATCAACCACTCCTCACTCATCATCCGCCGGCATCTCATCATCAATGTACCGTATTAGCGATATCCGCATCTCCGTCGTGTCATTCCCCTTCAGCACATCGCTGATAAAATGCGCCTCGACCTGCATCTGTACCATCTCCAGTGCGCCCCTCAGTACCCCGCAGAAGATATTCGAGAACCAGAGCTCCTCCTGCGCGCGCCCGTCGTCGGGTAGCTCGACAAAGTCCGCCAGCGGGTTCTCCTCAAAAATCAGCGAGAACTGTTTGCTGTCTGTCGTCCAGTTTGTCACTGTCGGTGTGATGTTGAGGAAGATCTTGAAGCCGACCTGGAGGGGTGTGAGTAGGTGCCCCAATGTGTAGGGGTCCGGGGAGTGGGGTGGTGGTGGTGGTGGTGCACCTTTGAGATCATGTCGGCTGTCTCTTTGAAGTTCGAACACCTGCGCATCGAGTTCGATTTTGCGAGGTAGTCCTCGATCAGGCGCAGTCCGATGTTGTAGCCCATCTTGTCCAGCTGCTTGTTCACTTCGACGTAGTCCCCCTCGTAGTCGCGGCATAGCTGCGCAACAATTGTGCCGTATGTGAGGGTAACGAGCTCGGCATTGACTTTATCTATCCGGCTCCTGTATTGAATCAGTATATGGAATCGCACCGCATGTGAAGCTTGGTGGTAATGGGCCGTTGCTTTCACAGTTCAAGGAGACTCACTTCCACACCCTACTCGAGGATTAGCATCGTATATTCAGTTCAACTGTAGGATTGCCGGATTGCTTACTCTTCGCCAACTCTTGCAGCTTTGTTGGACGCCATCGTTGGTGCAAGTACCTCGTGCGTACGTCAAAGTGTTATATCAAAGGTTGAGACGTTGTCAGTAGCGTCCGCAACTACTGTAGCTGTCCGCCTCGCTCGCGCGGCTGAAGCCCCATCCCATTAAAGTTACTAGCGCGAATCTGGGACTTTCGTGGGTTCTCAAAATTGTTGCGCCTCACGCGGGTAGCCAATATTCGAGTACAAACGACCCTCACGCAACAACTTCCTCCAACTCCTCCCAACTCCCACGACTTCTCAATCTCCTGCACTGAAAACATGTCGGCCGAAAAGCGCCCAGCGGAGGATTTCGGGTCCAACCAACTCGTGGTTAAGAGGACAAATCGCCAGGACTCGACACAGCTCGCATTCAAGAACAACGCTGGTAATGGCGCGCTCATCCAAGCACAACCGCGTACGAGCGGGCTACAAGCTCCCGTGATGGAGCTGACGGGGCATTCTGGCGAAGTGTTTGCGGCCAAGTTCAACCCAGAGGGCAATTACATAGCATCGGGGTCCATGGACCGGTCAATTAGTACGTATACAGCCCCAAAACCCCATGCGCATCTAGCTGACGACACAAAGTGTTATGGCGGACCTACGGAGACTGCGAAAACTACGGCGTACTCAACGGACATAAGGGCGCCGTCCTCGACTTGCATTGGTCGCGCGACTCGCGAGTGCTGTTCTCTGCGTCCGCCGACATGCATCTGGCCTCGTGGGACCTCGAAACGGGAATGAGGATACGAAGACACGTGGGACACGAGGGGATTATCAATTGCATGGATGTGAGCCGGCGCGGTAAGGAGCTCCTCATCAGTGGCAGCGATGATGGATGTATTGGGATATGGGACCCGCGTACGAAGTCCGCCGTCGACTTCATCGAAACGGACTTCCCCATCACGGCGGTAGCGCTGTCGGAGGCGGGCAACGAGCTGTATAGCGGCGGCATCGATAATGATATCAAGGTGTGGGATACGAGGAAGAAGGCGGTGGTGTACTCCATGCTGGGGCATAATGATACTATTACGTCGCTGCGAGTGAGCCCGGATTCTCAGACGCTGCTGTCGAATTCTATGGACTCTACGGTCAGGACTTGGGATATTCGTCCGTTTGCGCCGGCGCATAGGAATGTCAAGACATTTGATGGCGCGAATGTAGGAATTGAGAAGAACCTCATACGGGCGAGTTGGGACAAGGATGGCAAGAAGATTGCGGCCGGCGCGGGCGACGGCACAGCTGTGGTCTGGTCGAATGATACTGGGAAGCTGCTGTATAAGTTGCCAGGCCACAAGGGAACGGTGAATTGCGCAGAGTTCTCTCCGGGACCTGAACCGATCAGTAAGTTTACCCTCGTCCAAACATGTGAATAACAGGGACAAGCCCTTTGCGCCCTTGTAGAAGCATTTGAAGACTGACTTGTTCTGTAGTTCTCACCGGTTCATCTGATCGCAACCTCCTCCTCGGCGAACTGAAGTGATAACCGGTTGACGCGATGACGTTTAATGGATGAGAAGGAGCCGACGTTTCAAGGTGCAAGGGTTGCAACGTGGGGAATTACAGATACTGTATATTGGCAAGCATATATCGACCCCGTGAGGACATGTGGGAGCATCACGGTTACATACCGAGGCTATAGACCAGGGGAGTGATATGGAATCACCTTGCCCTCGATTATCCAGACCTAGATGCGGCCTTTCCATCTTCCAACAGGGAAGTTCAAGACGGAGGAGAGTCTCTTTCTGGACAGCGCAAGTTTCGCGGGAAAATGAGAAAAGGCGGCCGCAAAAGTGGCTTGGTCACGACGCATAATACACATTACCATCCCTGAAGATAACTAGAGTATTATACACGAATTGGCAATCCCAATCTCTGGCAATAAACTTTTTGATTTTACGATCCATCCGTAGCTAAATTCTGGCGTAGGTAGTCCATGGTATTGTGGTAGCAGATAATCTTCAAAACTGCGCATGTGAAATCGCACATATGTTGCCCCCCCCCCGGTTCCTCATATCAAACCATCCCCGACAGCCAAACGCGCGCGAACCCCTACACGGGTTTTGAGGCAAGCATGCTGAAACAACCACCACCCGCCTTCATCACCACAACTAGCTCCCCCGTAATCAACGTAATCAACCCCCAAACACCCGCAGTCTCAGCCTGCCCTCCGTGTCGCAAAAGCAATGGCCGATCCAGACGCTCATCCGGCCGCAGTTGGAGGGACCTGCTTAGCCGGTTTGTTGACCTGGTATTTCCACACTCTCTCCCTCTCTGTTCCTTACCGTCTTATGTCCATTGAGCTTGCTCTGCTTTCCTAGTTGTTGTTTCGTGTTCGGAGGTGTTCGTCATTCTGTTGGCGGTTGATTCTCAGTCTGTCTTTCTCTTTTATTTATTCGTGTCGCTGCCCGTTCCTGCGTGTTGATCACTGCAACAAAGTGCGTCTGTTGAGCTGGGACTAGCGATTTGGGGAAGCACGAAGAGGATTCCGCTCGCCATCCACTCGATATCCTGGTCTGGTTGCCAGTCGACCGACCTTTCCGCGAAGCACTGGGCGAGTCGACCTCGTGGAACCAAACGACGCGCAGGCCGATTTGCTGACGGGCTGGATCCTTATGAGATAAACACGCTACTTGACAAAAGCGGACGCGGTTGTGGCCTTGCTACACTACACTTATATCTCGACAAGTCCAAGCTCCTTACCAAGCTCTCAAAAATTATCTGTCGAGGCCCTCGTCAAGCTCCGTGCTCAGTCCCTCCAGTCCATCACCTGGCACAATCACGATGTCTGCTCCTGATAACTCAAACCGCCGAGCACCTCGCCGTGGTTCTCGCCGGCCAACACACATCACGACGCTCCGCCAGCGCATCCACCAACTCTTCAATGGCCAATCCGAAGTCGGGGCCACACCAGCGCCTCGCCCTCGCCCTCGCCCTCGAGTGCCCGACAGCCCAAAAACCCCGCGTCTAATGCTCGACATCTTCTCCCAGTCTCGATTCGATCTCCCCCATATTCGGAGCACCTCGACAACATCCCCATCGAGGTCGCCGACATACGTCTCCCCAACAATGGCGTCTATCTCGTCTTCGCCCGTCGAGCATTCACCCGCCAACTACCGCCCCTTAACGCCGAACACCTTCCGCGCACTCCAGTCGAGCACATCTATACCGCCACCCCCGCCAACGAGACAGAATACCACCGAGCGGCTACGCCAATTCAGTGGTGCGGATCGTGAGGAGCTTGTCCTTATAGAGGCAATTTCACGGCGCGACCCGCGTCGGAAGAAGAAGAAGACCAGGAGGCAGAAGAAGCCAAGGGCTCCCATACAATCTAGAGGGTCATGTTTTGCGGGGGTCACGAACCCTATTCTGCGCCGGAAGGCGATGCACTGTACCATATCCGGCATGTTCCTCATAACTATATTCTCACTCTGTAAGTCCCCTTCGCCCACCTCCCTGGACCCAAAAATACCCCAAGCTAACCTACTATCCCCTAGACCTCGGCCTCGCCCTCTCTACCCACTACATCTCGCAAGAATTCCATGTCCTCCTCATCCTCATCGCCCTCGGCCCCACAATCTTCTTCATCCACTCCTTTGTCCTCCTCCTCCTCCTCCTCCTGAAGCCCCGCCCCGCAGACGGCTTCATCCCCGGCATGGAAAGCATGCACTTCTCACCCCTCGGATACGCTACCCCCGCTGTGCCCATCCGCGTCACCCTCGGTCGTGACGAAGAGGTGCTCATCGGTTCCCGCACCACCCCTAGCGAGGCCAACGTCAGCGCCAACGCGAAAGCCATAGCGCCTCCGCCGCCGGCTTACGGGTTGTGGAGAGAGAGCGTGCGCGTGGATCCCGATCGCCTGTTCTGGGCGCGCAATGCGGCGGCCCCAAGGCGCGAGAGTCATGAGCAAATACCGGAGGACGGGAAGACGCCGAGGAGGCCGCCGAGTTATGTGAGTGATGACGGGGTGGAATATGTGGTTGAGGCGGCGGGAAGGAGTGTCGCGCCTACGACGGATGTGCCGCTGCCTGTGCATCCGAGTGAGAGGGGGAGGGTGGGGGCGCCGTTTGGGGGTGGTGCGGTGGTGCGGATGTGTAGGTAGAGTGGGCGAGGGGGCAGGGAGGGCGTAATGGCATATTCATGAACGGACTGGTGTAAAATGGTAGTGGAGTTATTGGAAGATGAGAGATGCGATGGTGGTGCAGCTGTAACAAAACGGATTCTTGCCAGAGTAAGTTAAGTGATATTCAATAATATCCGAAACGGTTGAGCCGCATCGTCGAGCCGCATCGTCGTAGTATGTCTGCTAGATCAGATGTAGCAGCAGTATTAAGAAGCACATTTCTGGGCATCTCCAAGGGGTTAGAATCGTGCTCATGCTCATTTGAAAGAGTGGCACGTTACGGTAGAAATAACGGCATCTCATCAGTCTCGCCCACGATAAGTTTAAAGAGAGGGGCGCCCATAGAATAGTCACAGCTAACCAGCGAAATTAGAGCGAGAATCGCCAGAGCCAGCCGAAGTATTGCCCAAAGGAGTTGCAGATAAAGTATCACCTTCCATCTCCCTACCCTTAGAGCGAATTTAAGGTGGATGAAGGCATGGCCATTGTCTCCTTCGGTCGGTTCGAGATGTCGGAAGCAAGACTTGGCAGTTACGCTTCTCAAAATGCCATCCATGGCGTTCTTGGGGGGCAGATGTGTTTATGATGAGCGGAGCGACTACTGGGTGTTGGTATTTAGTATTTAGTATTACATTACAAAGATGGAAGTATTCACAGATTAGACCACTCATTATTCGAATACGCTAACTCGTGCCTTACAAAAATACTTATGAGGGACCATGACAGCTGATAATCGGTATGTGGACTTGAAGCTAATGGAATTTATACCCTCTGTTTGATTTATAAGAAAACAGCTCGATGAATGCTTATAATGTGATAAATATAATTCTAGTTGTGTGAACACTTAAGTACCATGGGTGGCTTGCAAGCTGTATCTAGCCTTTGGGCAACAATATCGAGTCCTTTTCTCAGACTTGCGGGTGCTGCACTCTTACCATCGTACGATTATTGTCTTCTACCGCCCATTGATACATGTTTCAAGTGCTGGATCAGTCTCACCGCCGTCACCCAAAGGAGACATGGGATCCACAAGAGCCGCTGGGCATTTCAGCATTGATTCAACGACCTACTATACTATAATACTACCACCGCAAAGGTCCATTCCATCTACACCATTCTCCCGTTTACAGCCCACTGTCCAATCCTTCCATCCTCTGCCCGTCCAATGTTTCCCTTTCCACCTCACCACATACCATGGCCGCCTCCATATGGTTTCTCCCCTTCCCCTCCTCCCCTTACTCTCCGGAGATCAGTTCAGTTCCAAACCACTGGATCAAATTGTGCCAATATCGTCAAAAGGTATCTACCAGGTTCCCGGGTTTTGTTGCAAAGTCGTAAAAGGAAATGGATAACGGTAATGAAAACGAGATTAAAGTGCGCAAAGCAAAAACGTAATAGACCTTTTTGGGCGACGACAATTTTTTTCCTTTCCAAGTCGAAGCCACACCCATGATCAGACCAGGCGCCGGTAAATAAAGACGTTTCCGCGACATGCAAAGCCCAGAATATATTTCGTGATGAGGATGCCAATACCGAATTGCGTATTAAAATGGAGCAGCGAGTGTTGGTTACGTATTTATGTCCAAATAGAAGTAAAAAAGGCCGATGTTAAAATAGTCAAGTCGTTATGTCAGGTCATCAGAACCATTCGTGAAGCGGTGTTCATTGTATCTAGGCGATTGGCGCAATTCCGGCGACAATTGGGTTGCCATCAACATCCAATCCCATTGGGACTCTCTGGGACTGCGGGCAGTCGCGAGAGATGTGGCCAGCCTCGCCGCACTGGTAACAGGTCTTGCCTGCAGTGTTGAGAGGACCGCCGTTTGGTGCAGTGCAGTCACGGCTGATGTGACCGAACTTGCCGCACGCGAAGCACTTCAGTGCCTGAGCCTTGCAGTCTCGGGCAAAGTGGTTGCGCTCACCGCACTTGTGGCAGGTGGTTGGGCGAGGGCCCTGGAAAGCTCCTCCGCGTTGGGCAAGTCCACCCTGGAATCCGCCACGAGGAGCGAATCCACCACGGCCAACGCCAGGACCCATTCCAGGACCCATTCCACCAACACCAGGTGGTGCGCTGCAGTCGCGAGCAAGATGGCCTAGGAGGCCACAGGAGTAGCAGCGACCCGAGGTTCCAGCAAGACGGAGGGTTGGGCAGTCAGCCTGGACGTGTCCAATGCCGGAGCAAGAGTAGCACTGCTTTGCCTCAGTGGTGCGTGGGAGCGGGCAGCCGTTCGATTCGTGTCCAGGTTGCTTGCAGTTATAGCAGAGACGCTCAGCGGATGAGCACTCGTTTGCTGTGTGGCCAATTTGGCCACACTTGTAGCAGGCGCGGCGAGAGAGAGACGACATGATATGTAGAGTGGGATCTGGAGAATTTGTAGTTAGCATCGGCTGTTTTTGCAATAATTATAATTTAAGAAATGTCATGTCCTCCAACGTAGTGTAGTGCAACGGCATCGATCTGTTTATCGATCCTATTGTCGTATTCTGGATCTCTTCACCGCAAGAGTAAACCTCCGTAGTGTATGGTTACGCCATCATACGCCTCAATTTGTGTGTCGAGAGTGGCGGCGAAGCTTTGTCGAAACATCCCGAGTGGTGCCACAAAAGTTTTGATGATGCGGCAGGTCGAGCTGCAGTTGCGTTGTTCCTGCATATCGTTGGGCGAAGGGTTTCTCTCCGGAGTCGTGCAAAACGACAAAGCTTAAAACAATCATCCAACTTACATTTCAACGTAATTCCTTCTGGTCAACAGCTTACTTTGTCCTTTCCTAGCTTTCTAACTTCCTTCTTTCGACGTCTTCTGCTTCTCCTTCTCTCCTATTCAACAACAACGACAACGGCAACGTTCGCGTAGACTTCAAGATAATCGGTTGATTGTTGATAAAGATGTGCAAACGAAAGAGTGCTCGGAACTCGTGGAGAAATCTCTTAAGAGTATTAGCTGCGGTTTCCCGCTTTGATCGAATGCGACTGAAACTTCCAAGCTCTCACTCGTCAAGCTACGCCACGCACTTGCCTTGCATAGGATTAGCGGTCGTGATAGCAACAAAGTCAAACGGGAACAAGGGGCAAACCCAACAGTGGTCGACCAATTGAAGCTGCTTACCATCCATTGAAGGAGCGACCAGGCGCGACATGACCCAGCAAAAACGTGTGGCTGTGATGACATTCGCAGCTTCACACAAAAGTCCATACAGCCCTGCCGCTCGAAGTTGCCAGAAGTTGCCACATTCGTGGTCCAGAGCATACTTGACTCGACTGCGTACGGCTTTTGGCATGAGAGAAGCAAGCTGCTCGAGTTGTATGTACTGTACTCAAAGGGCCTCTCTGAGATGATATGTCCTTTCTGGCGCCAAGAATTGCTAGAGCAGCAGCCCCAAACACCGAGTTTGTGCGACAACGGTAAGAGCTGCCAGCCGCTGGAACGCCCTGCCTCCTTGCAAGTGCATGTACTTGTATAGGTATTTTGATATGCCTTCCATTATTACATGGTTGTTCGTGTTTGATCAGCCAACAGCAGCGCAGTTTCGTACCAGTTGCGATAGGCCGAAAGGTCGCCACTCATTGTATTTTTGTCAAAAATAATGTTATAAGTTATTCCATACAGTCGACAATATCTTGTTTCGTATTTCTTAGACTTGTCCGTTCATCTGTTGACAAACAATTAGCATGTTGGTCTGTATTTCATTTTGGAGAACTGATTGGAATATTTCTGTGCTCCCCAATAGCCTTTATGTCCTTGCATTTACCATGAATGGACGTTGGATATCTCAGGCAATAGGAATTTTTTTATTATCTTTTACCTACAAGATGTAATATGAAGGAAAGAGAGTGGCAGTTCATCGCTTTCCCATGTTCTATAACATGTGTGCCATTCGGAGGCCAGAGGATGGCGGTAGATGCCGAGTGTGCGGCCTCACTTCCATGAGGCGGCAGCCTGGCGCTATCCTATCTGGGCCTCTCGTTTTGTTTTTGGGCGGTATCCCACTCAGCTCTCCCTCTCTTCTCCGTTTCCATAATATCCCTGGGAATAATTTCATATTCAGGGTTCAATTCAATCCAAAGGCAAGCTGTGTAGTTATAGGACTGACAATTCACTTGTATGACCTGACATTCATGAGATACATTCTTTGATCGTTACCTTGCCCTTCACTCATCCAAACCTCGGCGAGGCTGATCGAGATCGACGGAATTTTGAAGTGACCCAATAACTAGACAATCCATCCGAGCAAGACATCCTCATCCATTATGGCTCCAGCCTCAATCATTGGTGATATCGATGGCGGCGATGAGGCAAGACAGCCACTTACCATTCTGTCTAACCCATGTTGACATTTCCCAGAGCATGCTTGTCATCATCGACATTGATAGCATTCAAGCTCATGGTAAGTCGCTCGACCTTAATTACGGGTTGGACATCTCTCATTGCATCAGGCGTATCGGCATCGGACATTGCGAAACTCAAGCTGAATGGCATCCACACTGTGACTGTGAGCAACCACAATGTATCCTGTGTCATTGTGCAGCATTCTTACTTTGCCAGGGCGTTTTGTCTATGACAAGGAAGAAGATGGAAAGAATCAAGGGATTGTCCGAGGTCAAAGTCCTCAAAATCAAAGAAGCTGCGGCGAAAATGATGGTAACATGGACACGAATATCCGATACAGTTCACCAGCTGATATTCCTTGTAGCCGGACGCGAACGGCTTTGTGACTGCCACTGACTTGGCGGTCAAACGCAGGCAATGCATGAAGATAAGCACGGGAAGCAAGCAGCTTGACACAATCCTCCTTGGGTATGGCTATTGAATCAGACTACGAAGGCGGCATTGACAAGCCATAGGGGTTTCGAGACTATGAGCATCAGTGAAATATATGGCGAATTCCGTATGTTTCTTATTTCACAAAACGTTGATGGGGTACTGAATCTTCCAAGGTTGTGGAAAGACACAGATCTGCCATACTATGGCTGTCATGGCCCAGCTGCCAAGGGTAATAAGATGCACCCCCATTGTTTCAACAAGTAACTTACTGAAGGAACCGTAGGAAATGGGAGGCGCAGAAGGAAAGGTTGCATGGATCGGTGAGTTTTTTTGCTATATTATCACAAGGACAGAACTGACAATAGGCAGATACTGAGGGCACGTTTCGTCCAGAGCGAATTGCGCAGATTGCTGAGCGCTTTGGTGGTATGTCGCCCGGGAAACCCTGCCTTACACTGCTACTCAGTCCTAATCTCTCCTCTAGTTGATCCAGAGCAAGCTTGTGACAACATCTGTGTGTCTCGAAGCCTCAACAGCGAGGTTCGTCAACAAAGCACCTTCGAGAGAGCCTATTACTAATACCATGCAGCATCAGTATGAACTTCTGGATGTTCTGGCATTCAACTTCTGCAGTGGCGAATATCGGCTTCTGGTCATTGATAGTGTCATGGCCCTCTTCCGAACCGACTACAGCGGCCGCGGCGAGCTTGCAGAGCGTCAGCAAGCCCTCGGCCAGTTCCTCAAGCGTCTTGCAGCTCTGGCGGAAGAGTTCAACGTTTGCGTCGTGATGGTAAGCTTGACAGCCATAGTTTTATATGATTTGGACTGACACTCCCGGAGACAAACCAAGTTCAATCTGACCCTGGAGCCAGCGCTCTATTTGCCGGTACTGATGGGCGTAAACCTGTTGGTGGCCATGTTCTCGCGCATGCCTCGACTACAAGGGTTCTCCTTCGCAAAGGTCGTGGAGAAGAACGAGTTGCAAAGATCATTGATTCACCAAGTAGGTCACCATTTCAATGGCGCTATACTTATATACTGACAAATGGTAGACTGCCCAGAGCGCGAGGCTACATATATCATAACCAATGGAGGCATCAGTGACCCTGAGAAGGTGTAATTGGGGACGACCTCGCTGGTGTGCTGGCTGTCCGTGATTTCCGCCAGCAAAGCGCAAGAACATCATATTGCAATGATAACTTGAAGATGCTCATTCTGCTCAAGTACTTATACCACAAAATATTCCGGCTTTATAGTGCTGTTAGCATTGGACAAAAAATGATAAATAGAAGCTCAAACCCCAGCTTTCGGGTAGTTAACCGCATTTGACTTGGCGGCGCATGATATTGATAAGATAAGGATTTTACTTTTGGTGATTTCTTTCCGCAGCCTACCAAACCATTCCCGTAGGACCACCATCGCGACTTCAATCGCATACGCCTCGCCACGATGCCAAAAGCAATCGCCAGTATCGGAGAATACTCCATCCTCCCCGTATCCATACCCGAGACGAGCGCATACACTGTCAAGGCCGTACACAGCATCTACGTCCGCCCGCATGCACCTAAAATCCCCACGCCCTCCGATTCACGAAGCCTTTTCCTCGTTAACATCCCAATCGACAGCACAGAGCAGCATATCCGGTCAATTTTCTCGTCGCTACTCGGAGCCGGAAGGTTTGAGACTGTTATCTTCGAGAATGAGCGACAGAATGCACCGCTTGTAGCAGAGACGAAATTGGTGCAGAGCGCGAAGAATAAGAAGAGGAAACATGCGGATGCTGTCAATAATGCGGAGACGGCGGAAGATGCCTTGCCCAAGGCTTGGGATAGGAATCTGCACCGTAGTGGCAGCACGGCCGTCGCGGTGCTGGCGGATGCGAGGTGTGTGGAGCATGCGCTGAAGGCGATCAAGAAGGCGAATAAGAGCGGAGAGTACCCTGTCTGGGGAGCGGGCGTCAGTGGTGTCCCTGCACTGGGATCATCGAGATACATGGCGCATCAGAAGTTGACATACCCCCCCAAGGATGAGCTGCAGTCTGCGGTGGACAACTTCATGGCGGAGTGGAATAGGAAGGAAGAGGAAGCTGCGAGGTTGGCGAAGCGTCAACGCAATGTTCCGGATGAAGATGGATTTATCACCGTCACTCGCGGTGGAAGGACCGGTCCCGCACGACAGCACGACGCGGATGAAGCCAGGAAGAAGGAGCTAGAGAAGGAGGAGGCGAAGAGGAAATCTATGGGCGACTTCTACCGCTTCCAGGGCCGGGAGAGGAGGAAGGAGGAGCAGGGAGAGCTGCTCAAGCGATTCGAGGAGGATAGGAAGAGGGTGGAGGGCATGAAGACCGAGAGGCGGGGTCGGTTCAGACCGGAATAAGATTGTACTTGAGGTATGGCAAATGCCCTTTTGATTCTTCTTCCCTCGTGTTTTATTATTATAATGGACAACACACGTGATGACTCCGCGGGGCCATAGAAGTCTGGATTCGCTGATGGGCCGATACCCACGGGGAATCATCACTATGACTAGAAACACCGCATAAAACAATCTTCTCAACTTTTCTGATGTGTCTCATGCCGTCCTGGAATTTTCCTGCTTCGCTTTTGTGTTGAAGACTCTGACTGGGGCATTTAGATATCAATCGCGCCAATGGTTGCGGGGATGGACATCCTCCTTGATAACCTCCGACAGCCCCATAGTAGGGCAATCTGGCATGTTAGATATGGCTCAGTCATGTCGTTATTGTTGTAGTGACGACACGTAACCGTTCGTCTCAACCCGGCCAGACCATTCACCACCCACGGTTGAAACGAATACACTCGGCTAGCCTCTTCCGAGCAACCCACCAGTAAAAGGACGAGGCAAAGATAAAGCGATTATTGGTTGCGCGTCTGCACCTAGACTGTGGCGGCGTGATTGAAGGCTTACAACGCCTCTGGCATCACAACTTTCAGGAATGAGGAGGAAGAAGGAGCGGAGGATGATGGAAGCGATGCATGATACCTTGCTCGACCTAGGCTAATCTGATGGTATATGCTACCCACGGATACTACGTCATAGTATTTGGGGTTTGGGTAGATAGTTGTGTTGCACTTGTATATACTAGCTTGATACTTCTCGGACAAATAATCACATCATCTTACCTCCACGCATCATTTTGTAATGACATGTGCACTCCATGCCATGATACTGACTTCGAATACAACATGAGATCTCCGCTACCATCTTTGAACACACCACCCTTCCATACCCACACTATCCCGCCCCAAGCCTGAAACATCACACATTTCTCACGACGCCCACAGTTATATTAATGCTTTTTGTTAATTTTTACTTCTAGTAGTTCTGCCCATACCCACGCTAAAACGCGCCGTGGTGCCCACCGTCCATTAGGTTGTTATCCACTATCGTCCAGCAAGTGATAATGCTATCTTCTCCCCATGCCACAGGCACGTCCAATAATTATACAACCATTCCTTCTCCCCAAAAAATCCAGCTTTTTCTTTTATCAATCAAAAACACCAGCAATACCCGCAAAGCCAGCCCAGCCCAGCCCCCAGCCCCCAGCCCCAGAAATTTCCCCCCTCCTTCCCATTCCCAGGACCCTCACGCCCTCGCCTCCTCAACCCTCACCTCCCCAAACCCCTCCATGCTCCCCCCATCCCCCGCACTCATCCTCCTCCCACCCCCCGCACTCATCCTCCTCCCCTCCTTCAACTCCATCTCCGCCTCCATCAACCTGCGCTGCACCCACGCGCGATACAACCTATCCCCCCTCACGCTCTCACAATTCAATAACTCCGTCAAGGCGCTCTTGATCTGCTGGTTCACATCGTGCAGCTTTCTCGCGTCGGCGTCGTAGGCTGCGGCCGTGGCGACGGAGTAGGGTGTCGACGGGTAGGTGGTCGCGGGGTAGGAGGAGAGGGTGTCGATGGGGTAGGCGGCTAGGCTGAGGCGGAGGGATTCGTGCTCGGAGTGGAGGAGGAGATATTGTTGGAGGGTGAGGGCGCGGGTGGGGGAGGCGGAGAGGGGGTTGCTGCGGAAGGACATTGTTGTGTGGAATTGGGTGGGTTGAAATGTGGTTTGTGGTCCTTTTTGGAGAGGTTGGATGAGCTGGATTGATATGTGTTTCTCGTTGCGGTTTGTGAGGGATTGGCTTGAGCCGAATGCCGTTCTTTGTAGTTTCTTGCGTGGAATTGCCTCCGTTCCAGTGTTCGTCGAGGATGATGGATAGCTATACACCCCTCCTCGATATTGAATAGCTGTTTGTACAGTATAGATGATGTCCTGTACAGAATGTATGACGCTTCAAGCCCCAATTCTCAAAGACACTCTAAGACACTCTAGGACACTCTTAAGACACTCTAATAATCCAGTCCGTCAAGGAAGAGCAACCGATGGTTGAGTGCGAGGAAGTCACAACAAAGAATTCGTTATAATATATTCAACAGGCAAGAACGACCAGAATCAATCCATCATGCGGGTCATACTTAACCTTATAACTCCCTCATTCTCAGACCATCAATCCACCCCCCCCCCCCACCACTCAAGCTCAGTGGTCTAGACCCAGAGGTCGATTACATGACGTCTTGCGGCCCAGCCCACCAAAATGCCCCAGATCCACCACGCAAGCCCCCTCAAACTCACCATGTAACCAAGTACCTGCGCGCTCACTTGAGGAAACTTAGCAGATTGACTCCCGGAGCTTGCGCTGGTGCACCTGGGATCTGTGCGGCGTCTCCGCTGTGCTCCTTCCCCGCCGTGGAGATGAGATGAAGGGGAGCTACTGTGCACTGTATACAGGTGGATGAGGGAAGGAAGGGTGAGGGACGAGAATTCCGCCCTCGTGGTTCCCAAGGGTTAAACGCACAGCCAGTGCGGGCAGTCCACGACTTTCTGTGGCACAGCAGTTGGGCGGCGGGGTGATGTGCAGACGTTGGGGGATGAGACACGTCATTGTGCTGGGAGAGGGGCGCGTTTTTTTAGCATTATCATTTATCGCATTACTGCATTCTCCAGTCAGCTTAGGAGGATGATGGGATGATGGGATGATGGGATGATGATGGGATGGATAGACTCCGGCCAAGTTACCTGAATGGATAGATAGACTCGGCTTTGTGAGATCCCGGATGGATTACGGAGCAGTATAGTGTTCATTCGCACTTACGTCGTCGTGTAGAAATTACGTGAGGATGCTAGATACTGTCCGATATCTGGTTACCGCATGGTCTTCCAGCCGGCCGGGTCTTCCAGCCGGGTCTTCCAGCCGGGTCTTCCAGCCGGGTCATCCAGCGGGGCTATGTCGTACAGCGCGCCCTCTGATTGATCCATTAGAGGGTCCGTTTAATAATACTAAAGTATTACTAATGGTCCTTTTATGTTTCAAACTGCTTATTATTAATGTCCCTTTTTGGGTTTCAACGACTCTCATTAAATTATGTTTCAACCATGTTATAAAATGGGGGGTTTTTTTTCACACAGGTTTTGCGAAAAATTAAACATTACTTGATTTTTCACCTTTTGCAGAAGCTGAATCATAAAAAATCTTCTCAAAAATGGGTACTTAACAAGTCATGATAAATTTCCCTACCTTCCATCTGGTATTACTGGTTCTGCTTCTGAATATCATGTTCCGCCCCCCTCTGCTGCGCCTTCCCCTCATCATGCCTCTTCTGCGCCTCCACCTGCGCCTCCCTATCCCCCGTCAACCCGGCAACAGCCCCCCCAACCGCCCCAGACACTCTCCCCGCAATCCCCCCTCCAAGATCATTCAACTGCCCCTGCGCCTCCTGTCCCTTCCCCTGCAGATTCTGCTGCTGCCCCGCGCGCTTAAGATCCTCGGACCCCACTAGTCCGCCGAGCGCCTCCTTGCCCGCGCCAATGGTCTGGTTCCAGCTGCCCTTCTGGCGGTTGGGGTCGTCCTTGGAGATTCCGTCGGCGGTCGCGGTGAAGCCGGGACCTTTGAAGGTCGCGTGGCTGGCGGCGTCTTCGAGGGTCGCTTTGTCGCGCTTGGCGGCGCCGGCGTTGGTGTCGGCGGTGGAGCCGGTGAGGGAGCCGAGGGCGGATTGGACGGTGCCGGTTGCGGAATCGATGTAGGACTGGATGGTGGAGGTGTTGTTGTCGGACATTTTGAGGGTTTGTTTGTGTGCTTGAGTTTGGGGAAGTGGGTTGGATGTGTTTAGTTTGATATGCGTGTGAAGTGAAGTGAAGCTGTTTATGCTTGTATGATTCTCTTGTAAGATGATAATGAAGAAAAGAAAAAGAGCATCAAACTCAGGAGAAACCCCCATTATATAGTTCCCCCCTTCCCCCCTTCCCCCCCCCCCCATTCTTGAGGAATTCATGGAATCGCGAACAACAACCCGGCGACCCACGGCATGTGCATGGAGGGGTAAACAAGCACAGCATTTCAGCAATTCCATCACTTTTAGCATCTACGTCATGGCATTTCCAGGGTCTGGCGAGAATGCCATGGGGTGTTGGGGGGATCTGATTGGTGGGTTGAGGGGTTGACGTCATAATCTATAATGTTAAGAGCAGCAAGGCTAGGATGAAGTGGGCGAGGAGGAAGAAGCACCTTCCACAAGCTGCTAGATGGCGGAGACTCCACTGATGAATACAGGGGTTTGAGGTGTTGATGGTTGTTGATGGTTGTTGATGGCTGTTGAAGACGTGCATAGGGTCCAAGGCGCAAAATGGTGTTCCCTTCACGATGTACAGCACAGTAAACAGTACAGTAAAGAAGGTAAATTATGTTCACGCGGCTTTCAACAAATGCGTGCTTTGAATGAGTAACCCCCCCATACGTGCTCAATAAACGCCCTTGGATATCAATAACCCCCCTCCCTTTGCTAACGTTGTCTTTTGTACAGTGTCACAATCCCACATACTCCCTATCACGGCACAACAACCAACTAATGCTGGCTCCACTCAATAGTGTTAAGATCCACCCCCTCCTGCACAAGCTCCCACAACGGGCTCAGCTCGCGCAAGAACGAAACCCGCTCCCGGACAGCCTTGAGCACATAGTCGATCTCAGCATCCGTCGTGAATCGGCCAATGCCAAAACGGATACTGCTGTGCGCGCTCTCGTCGCTGCTGCCGAGCGCGCGGAGCACGTAGCTGGGCTCCAGCGAGGCGGAGGTGCATGCGCTGCCGGAGGAGAGGGCAATGTCCTTCAGCGCCATGAGAAGGGATTCACCTTCGACGTAGGCGAAGGAGACGTTGACGCAGCCGGGGTAGAAGTGGTTGGGGTCGCCGTTTTGGGTGGTGTGTTCCATGGCGAGGAGGCCGGAGAGGAGGCGGTCGGAGAGTTTCTTGATGTGCTTGGTGTCGTACTGCGGGGAATGGTCAGCTAGGTTCCCGACGACTGAATTGGATTTTCAAGGTAGGATGAGGTCCTAATTTCATTCACCGTGCTATAGACGTCATGACAGCTTCAACCCCGTAGGGGAGGCCGCTAAGAAAGCCATGCATATGAGAGCATATAATCATATAAGGGGGGGACTGTAAGAAGTAGTAAACGGAATGCTTACATCCATATCTTGCTTGGCGATTCTGGAAGCCTCGCCGAAGCCGACAACCAACGGTGGCGCAAGTGTGCCACTTCTTAATCCTCTCTCCTGGCCACCACCAGTGATGATGGGGTCAAGCCTGACTCTTGGTCTTCTCCTCACGTAGCAGGCACCAATACCGTTTGGTCCGTAAATCTTGTGTGCCGAGATGGACATCAGATCGATCTTCATCTCGTTGACGTCCATTGGGATCTTGCCAACAGCCTGGGCGGCATCGGTGTGGAAGAACACCTTCTTGGAGCGGCACAGGTTGCCAATCTCAGCAAGAGGCTGGATAACACCAATCTCGTTGTTGACAGCCATGATACTGACGAGAGCGGTATCCGGACGGATAGCTGCCTCAAGCTCCTCCATGCTGATGAGGCCATTGCTCTGGACAGGAAGGTATGTGATGTCAAAGCCCTCATCTTGCAAATGCCTACACGAGTCAAGCACGCATTTGTGCTCGGTCTGCGATGTGATGATGTGCTTCTTCTTCCCCGACCTTCCGAAGAATCTCGCCACCCCCTTGATGCTCATGTTGTTACTCTCCGTAGCCCCCGACGTGAAGATGATCTCCTTCGCATCGGCACCGATCAAGGCCGCGATGTTCTCGCGGGCTTGCTCGACGGCCTTATCCGTCTCCCAACCGTACGCGTGCGTCCTCGAGTGAGGGTTTCCGTACAGTCCAGTGAAGAACGGCAGCATGGAATCCAGAACACGGGGATCAAGAGGAGTCGTGGCTTGCATATCGAGATAGATGGGCCTCTGTCCTTCGTCCATGATGGTAGCCTGTTTCAAGACACCTATACGTGGTCAATAAAAAAGTCGCACCTCTCTCGGAGATAGCAAATTCATACCCGCCATAGGATCCATCATAGCATCCGCGTTCGCCCCCGTGGTCTGCATCGGCTGCTCGAGCTGGGTCTTCCCCATCCCCTGGACGAACTTCTTCTGGTCGGCCTTGATGGCCGACTCGACGTTCATCTGAGCAGCATCCTTATTCGATTCGGAGATGTAGCGTCGGCCCGAGACTTTTTGCCCTGAAGCTGCCACAACCGCCGCTCGCGGTAAAGCGGAGCTTCTAATCAGTCCTGCTGAAGAGATGTTCTTCGCGCACAGGCGCGCGGCCTGCCGCAACGATGATGAGCCAACATTTGCCATTGTTTCTGGCAGCAAGAAGGTCAACTCCGGTCTTTTTGATGTAGTGGCAAGCGGCAAAGGAGCTCCGATGAAGATCCAGCAAATAATATTAGGCGACAACCGGTGATTGGTCAATAAGGCCAACAAAGGAAAGCCGGTTATTCCGAACGCCGATAACTTTTTACTGTGCCTAGTAGTGACAGTAGTTAACTCCGTAGGTACATGTGACTACAGTACAATAACAGTATATTACCAAAGTACTCTTCAGCAACAGGACTGTACAAACTAAGATGCGACGATGGTGGGCGCTGTGGTTCGTCTTTTTGGCTGGTGGGATAGGGAAGGAGGAAGTAAAAGGAAGGAAGCACTCACTACGACTACAGAGTACCAATTGAATAGATTAGTATACTCTATAACATAACGAATAGCTTCATCTGTTGACGAAACACACAACTCTCCAAGGCACCTGTCTTACTCTACTCTAACTTGGCTGTTCGCGGGGCATTTTATTACTGCGGCGCCAGGTCACTCAAAGCTCAGCCGCACAGCCGCACAGCCACGACGGTAGATGGAGCAATCCTCGTCATCGCCCCTCGGCAGTCATTAAAGACCTCACATCTCGCATTATTATTCGCACCACTTGGGCCATTTCAATCGTTGCGCTTCATACCGCACAACGATTTTGCTGTATTGTACATACCCAGCACTAATATCTGCCCCTGTGGCAGACACCACCCGACGACATGAGTTTCAAGGGCTTCCAGAAGAGCGTCATCAGGGTACGTATAGTCGAGATCGCCGAATGAGGGGTTCCACAGAGCTGAAGCTGATCAACCACAACGACAGGCGCCGCAGGTGTTCAAGCAGAGGCTTAATCTTGGGGAACAGACCAAGGACCCGATATTCATAGACGCAGAACGCCGTTTTCAGGAGCTCGAGGAGCAGACAAAGAGGCTCCATGAGGAGTCCCGCAAGTACACGAATGCCGTCAATGGCATGCTCACCCATCAGATCAATTTCTCGCAGGCCATAGCAGAGATCTACAAACCTATATCCGGTCGAGTATCGGATCCGGACTCGATCGTCCCGGAGGGCAACCCGGAAGGCATTCAAGCGTGCGAGGAATATGAAGCTATCGTCAAGGAGCTCCAAGTTACCTTGGAACCGGAGTTGCAGATGGTCGAAAGTCGTATCGTCCACCCCGCTGAAGAACTCATGATTGTAGTCAAGCAGATTCGCAAGGGCGTCCTCAAGCGTGAGCACAAGCAGCTCGACTTCGACCGCCACCGCGCCACACTCAAGAAGCTCCAGGACAAAAAGGACAAGTCCATGAAGGACGAGAAGGCGATGTACAAGGCAGAGAATGAGGTCGAGCAAGCGACGCAGGAGTTCAACTACTTCAACAATCTCCTCAAGGAGGAGCTCCCCAAACTGTTCCGCCTCGAGCGGGAGTTCATCATCCCTCTATTCCAATCCTTCTACTACATGCAGCTCAACATCTTCTACACCCTCCATGAGCGCATGCAGGGCTGCGACATCGGCTACTTCAACCTTACCCTCGGCATCGAGGAGGCCTTTGAGGCCAAGCGCGGCGAAATTCAGCAAGCAGCCGAAGCCCTCTCCATAGCAAAATTCCGCACTCGGGGCGCAAAAAGACCCCCGAAGTACGGCCCAGGCGCCGCCGCCGGCCGTCTCGGAATTGAGAGCGACACCAGTCAGCTCGCCATCGAAGACAAGCCCGGCAGCTCATCCGCCTCACCGTATCAGGCGCCTACCTCGCCCTCACCGGGACCGACACGCACGTCCTTCTCCGACGCCCCCCCACCAGCATACAACACCGTCGGCGCCTCGTCATCACTCGCCCCGCACGGCGATACCAAGAGCGGCATCGGCCGGGCGAACTCAACAGGTGCGAACTGGGGCGCCGCAGCGAAGGCAAAGGGCGCCGCGCCGCCGCCGCCAAAGCCGAAACCGAGTCGCTTCAGCGAAGTGCCAGTCGCGGAGACGGTGACGGCGCTGTATGACTACGAGGCACAGGCGGAGGGGGATCTGAGTTTTGCCACGGGGGATGTGATCGAGATTATTCACAGGACGCAGAATGACAATGAATGGTGGACGGGGAGAGTTGGTTCGAAGGAGGGGCAATTTCCTGGTAAGTCATCATCCCCTTTACTTCTTGTTGCAATACTCCATTTCAGACATATCGTCTGCACACGGAATCCCCCGCTCTCCCCCCATACTCCCTCCTCACCGGTCGGTCGAGGCCCAAACCAGCGTCCCGCTCTCCCCAGTCTAGAATCTCCTCGAACCCAACCACTAACACCCACTAGGAAACTACGTACAACTAAACAAGTAATAACCGGGCGTCGCTCACACACCCCTCTCGACAAGCCTGTGCGACCCCGCTGGGTAGCAGCGGCACGCCCCAAGACGAGAGATATCGAGGACCCATGCTCAGGCTTGTGCGGGCCGGTGCCGCGCGACAGGCCCGAGGAAGGAGGTGGGGGTGTAACACGGGGCTGCGCCGTAGATCCCGCGCGCTTGGCAGGTCAGGACATAGGAGGGCGGAGTTAGTTAGGGTGAAGATTGGGGAGGGGTTGTTGGTTATGCAGCTTTCTCGGTGTGCGGCCTCCTAGTAAAGTGCAATCTCAAAAGGTGTTGTGGGCATGGATTGGAGGGTGGGAGGGGAGTGGCATCAAAGCATGCGGTATACACAGATAGATGAGCCGCCGGGGTAGATTAGGATAGACGACGGCGCGGGGGTGTTATAGAAGGCAGAGCAGACAGCGTATTGTCAATACTAATGGAGTATTTACTTACCCACCGACCCATCATCTTGCAGCCGGTGAAGACCCCAGTTTGTAAATACTAACCGCTATCTACCCCATTCCATCCACACACATTCTAATACATTATACTTTTGAGTAAAAACCCCTGCCTGTGGCGCCTCCTCAACCCGGCAAGGCTGCAGAGCCGCATAGTTCAACATATCACGAGTACGAGAGTATCACGACGGATGGTGATTTGTCCTCCCTCTCCCCCCCTTCAATGAGGGGGACTGGAAACGCATCGACTTACCCAGAAGAGCTTCTTCTCCTTCCATCCACCATCGCACACCCTGCATCGTGCCCCGTGCTGGCGTAATCGCAGACCTGCATATTTCGCAGCCTTGTTTCTGTGTGCAGCGTTTGGGGGGTCCCTAGGTCCACACGCCTCAGGGCGTGGGCTAGATACCTGCAGGGCGGGGTTATTTCTATTAACTGCTGCACCTACGCACACATCAGCAGGCCGCACCGGTGAGCGTTCCGATATTGTCTGCCTTGGGCTCAGCCTTTTCGGTGTGCTGGATGATGCATTTTCCCTCACCGAAGCTGGGCGTTTGGTTGCGCAGCTGCGTGCATATTTCATCCGTGTGCCGATGGCCGGCTGGGAGCTTGGGTCACATCGCGAGCGGGGATCTACAGTGGGAGCTGCGACAGCGGGCATAGCACATACAGCACGTGCAGCGAACTGGGCATCTCACGAACGACACGCGCGGGATAAGGCGTGGGGGAGGGGAGGAAGGGGGTTGGTATGGAAAATATTTGTATTGTTTGAAGTACGCACACTAATACGCTAGATAGTTATAAGCCGAAATCGAAGCCTCGTGATATCGAGAGGTACATTGCTGCTTCGCGGCGGAGCCAGGGGCAGTTTGGTTGCTGCTTTACCGCTGGTGCTGGTGCTGGTCCTTCAGTTGGGCACGGAGTAGGGGGTGATGGGGTTGTTTTTGCCCGTTTTGGTGAATGGTAGGACGCCTTCATACCATATTCTGCCGTGGTGAATATCGAGGAGTTAGGCCGTTTAGGTGATGCTCCTCCACTAGACTCCTGGGATGTGAACGCCCGAGAAGTAGCAGATGCAGCACCGCCCCCCGAGCCCAAATCATCCATCGAGCACTTCCTCAATCCACGCAGATACACCGCGGGATCAAAATTCACCAACACAATCGCCTTCTGCCCCTCCCCCCCTGTCGAATAAACCAACCCCGTCCCATCAAAAGTCCCGTGCACCTTCCCCATATACCCCGGCGGATTCATCAGCACGTGGAGGTCCCGTCCACCCTCGCTATACTTCCCCTGTGCATCCGGTGCTGGCGGCCACATCTCGACTGTGCCGTCTTCATACTCCTCATCCAACCCCTCTTCCTCCTCTAGCTCGCCGGTCTCCGGATTGCGTGCTAGAGGTGGGATAATCCCGTCACCCCCACGCGCAGGCCCCTTGCGGCGGCGCGAACACGCCCGGATGCGCAAGCACTGCTGCACTCCTGGATCAGGGTGCGGGATGTCATTGACCAGGTCCACGAACGCGCTAGAAGACAGATCATAGCATCTCACTGGCGTCTTGGTGACGATGAAGGAGCGCTGACCTGGCAGCGTAGTAGACTCGGCGTGCACGTTCCTCGGGAGCCGGATCTGGGAAGGCGAGAAGTGCGGTTTGTTGGAGGCGGTGATGGTGAGCGCGAGGCGGTCTTGGGTTAGTGCTGCCAAGTCTTCTTTGCGACGCTGGTGTTCGTCCGAGGAGGGTGAGGACGAGGGGTAATCCATGGGGTGCTGCGCTTGGAATGGTGCAGTGCCGAATGGCTGAAACGTATTTGGTGAGGCGGGCGGCAGTGCGGGCGCAGTGTTAGCTTGGGGGGGGCTGCTGCTGTTGTTCTCCGTGACTGGCCGCTTGGGAAAAACAACTTTGGTTTTGTAAACTGTTCTTTGGCCGACGGTGCGGCCCTCGAGCCACTCCTTGCGTGATTCCACGATTGTGAGTTGGCCAGTTGTTTCGTCGATTGCAAGAGCAAGGTTCGTCCAGCGATCGTCTAGAGGCCCTTCGAGGTGTTGGCGGCGCCACATACGCTGATCTTCTGTTTTGTCTAGCTTCTTCTCAGATGTATTGCTGAGTGGAAATCGCCTGCCATGGTAGAAAGATGTCCAGTCAACTTCCTCCACTTCATATGTCGTCTGGTTAGAAACTGCATAGAAAAAGCCATCCACGACTTCGAAGCAGATAGTGGAGCCAATCTCAGCACCAATTAGATCATAGAGGAAGTTATTGCGCCCCAGAAACTTGCCGTTCTTTAAATCATACCCATGAAGAACCCACCTCTTGCGGTTGTCATAGTCGTTGGAGATGTGGACTCCGTAGTAGAGATAGTCTCTATCATGACGTGCAAAGAGTTTTTCAGTTGAGGCTACCTCAGTGCTGAGGAGAATAGCTGGTTTCTTAACGTCCACCGCAATAAGCCAGCCTCCACGTCTTGGGTGCGCGTATCTGAACAAACAGGACAAAACATCCTCATGATAATGAAGGAACGAGAATGATCCTGCAACCTTTGACTGCGCCTTAAAAGCAGTCTTATTGAGAAGACTAGATAGATCAACAACTAGTTCCTCCCTAGGGGATTGCCGTGTTTCCAGCAGACGTAGTGTACCGTTGTGCATGTACCACAGAGCACCTTTGGAGTACATATAAGTTTGCCCTACACCAACGATGGCGACCGAGTAGGGTTTCGCTGTCGTTAATGCTTCCGTCTTCTTGGCCCATTTACGCAAGGCTTGGGCCGAGCTCGTGCGACATTGCGTGGCCGAAATGAATTCCCTGCTCAATGGGATTTTGGCCTTTTCCGAGAGAATATGAGCAACAGACACAGTAAAATGAGCGTCGGCGACGAGAATATCACTAACCTGAGCTACAGCCCTAGACACCTGGTTACTAAAAACGTATTGATATAACTGCCTCGATGTCCTAGATAGGCTGATGACATCCTCGATTTCTAACGAAGAAGCAATAGCCCACCAGAGCTCGTTTGGCAATGATTCCAGGGAACTCATGGGCGGCTAGGAAGCGATGAACAGGGCGCACTTATATGCACCAAACGTATTAAAGATGAACGACGGGAGGCTGATTGCATCGCAGAGAATTTTTTTGGGAGACGAGACCGGAAGCTATTATGAGAGTCGTGCCCTTGAGAGGGCATGGGGGGTCTTATACAAAAAGTGGAGTCCGTAGTTAGTCTGAGAGGAGCCTCAATCAAAGCAGCAAGGGGCCATGATCATTTGAGCCGCCGGGAGCTAGCTGAGACAGACCTATGGCATACGTTTTCCCGAGGCAAGGAATGAGGAGGTAAAAATGAGATTAAGAAATGACGATATGAAGAAAAGAAGGATAACCTAAGAGCCTCATTCATAACGTAATACATCTTACATGGGGGGTAATGGTGGGACGTAAAAACGAGGCTGGCGGTTTTAGCCTCCCACAAGTAAGACAAGTAAGACAAAGTAAGACAAGCCAGGTTTAGTGCATTTAGTGGATTAGTAGATACGGGAATGGTTCCTGAGGGCCAGACGGCCAGACTAGGTTACAGGGGGATTGGATGATTTTGTGCCTGGAGAGCCGCACTTTCCATTCATGTCGGCGTTTGGGAAAGCAAGGATAAAACGGGCGAGGCTCTGCGAGGGGAACTGATTCCAGGGATCCGTCCGTGGCTGTTATTGTTTCCAATCACGATATTTCTATACGACATCCTGGAACATGTCTATATATATTGCTTCACCGGTGAACGGTACCTTACTGTACAGTATTTGAATCCAACGCCAACACTGGGAAACCCGAAACCCGAAACTCCCGAAAAAAAACCTGTCACGTATGACAAGACGTACTTTCTAGCAAGCTTGTCAGCACGAAGAGCCTCAAGACTCTTGAAAGAAAGGAGGCTCTTGACTACACCAACCACGTCCTACACGACTTATAAGGGCTGTTGTAGCACGTGTGTCATTCTATACTGTTCGAGACTCATGGCGAATATGCATATATATATGTTATCACTTCTATTAACCTACGAACCTCCCGCCTAGGCTGCGCACTACTCGCTCAATACTCGGCTCACTCGCTCAGTGTGTTACTCAGCTGGGTGAGTAGCTGAACCTTTTACTCGACTCGGTGAGTGAGGTCAATACTCAGTTACTCTGTAAAAACCCAGTGAGTACTCGGCTATCATGTGTAAGATTTATGCTTCATGTGAACAGTCCCTCATACGATTAATACTGTTTTATGGTTAAGTTAAAGTATTACATCTATCAGCATCACTCTCGCCATCTCTAGTAAGCTGTGAGAACGAATCATGTATATTCCTCTATCTAAGTACCACGATTATCAGAAGATTATCATAACGCTATTATCTATTATATATGCTTAAGAACATCTCTCCACCTTGCTTGATGAGGCCGACCAGACCTACTAATACCTAAAGTATTTATGGGGTCTTGACGAGTATCTTGAAAGATATCAACTAAATCTCTTCCAGTCTTCCGAGCATGTTGGATAGGCGTTGGTGGCGAGGACGGCATATCCTTATCTTCATCTTCATGAATAGTTGGAAGTATAGGCTCCTCATTATTACCATCTTCTCTTATATCTTCGTTAGCTAGGATATCGTCATCTGGGATGTCGTATAAGGTCTCGTTAAGACGGTCAGCCCTATCTCTTTCTTCACCTTGTTGGTAGCTCATTTGTCGTTCTTCATGTGCGGCTTGTGATAAGTCTTGCTGTTGCTGTGGCTGCTGAGGGTTAAACGGAGGATATTGTACCTTTGAATATGTCTCTCGGATATGTGTATTTGATCGTAGTTCTTTTTCATCGCTGATATATTGTAACTCGATAGAATTGCACATCCGTTGTCGTTGTGCCTCATACTATTCTTCTACTTGCTCCTCAGTCATATCAACGACGTCCATCATATCTGCAAGCTTGTCACGATGACATTGACAATTCTTGTATTGTCGAGAGTAATATACAAGCATAATACTCTTAATCGTCTCAGGATTAAGTTGGCCACGTTGGTGGCCACACACATCCCTTGCGGCACTAAAGACTCGCTCAACTCCAGACTCAGCAGCAGGAATACAAAGTATATCATGAGCCATTGCTGATAGACCAGGAAATTGCTCTTCCTTTTGTTGCCAAAATAGCAATATCTTTGTGTACACATGTGCTATACAAGTTAGAATAAGATTACTAGAAGATTACCAGGAACTTACGAGCATCAAGATAGAGATCAGCCTCATTCACATATTCCTCTCTCTGGCCCCGAGTCCCATTTAATGTCTGACTTTGCTGCAATACTAAGGCTAATGGATCCATATCTGCATCTCGTAATCCTAATTGACTCGCAACTCGCACTGTAGAGTACTGCTCTTTATAAAGAGTCTTAAACTGTTGTTCAAACTCTGTCTCCCAATTTCGTATTGAAAAGTCAAGCTTGCAAACCTTTTTGTTAAAGTGTGAGAGCTTCACACTAGGATATAAGATACTAGCAAATGCGAAGATAGATCCAGTATTTGTGTATAGCTTGTTATAATACTTCTTAATCTTCTTCTCTGCAGCATCGATTGCTAAAGTCATCTTTGCTACCCATGGATATGTCTTATGCCGTAGCCGGTGCCGAGTTCCTTCAAGCGTTGATAAGAGTTTTTGATATACTCCGAGTGTATAGCAGACAGTAGGTCCAGCTGACGATCCAATGTTTGTTGTAAAGAAGTTGAATGGTCTTGTAAGATCAATGATGTATTTGATGTGCTTCCATTCTACCTCGCCAAGTCTAAACATATGAGCACCATGATCGCCTCGGGTATATTGATTGATTGTTGACTTGAGTTGCTGTGCTCGCAGAAGCATATGGCATGTCAAATCCCATCGAGTTGATACATCTTGAATAAGTTGAAGTAGTCTCTGAGATGGTTGACCCCAGTTCATGTTTGCCTTTTGCAAAGTCATAAACCTGTTCCTTCGAGTATGACTTGAATTAACAAAGATAGTGAGCTTCCGGAGCTATGAGATATTAGAAAAAGCTACCAGAAGATTACCAGAACTAACAAGAGAATATATACCTTTCCAAGTGTAAATCCGATACCCTTGTCTTTTTGTAACTTTGCAAGGCCCTTCATCTGGTTCTCTTCTTCCCAGTTCATTAAGATCTCTTGATTTGTTGGCGTAATCTGGATTCGGCCAAGGAGAGCACTAAGGGCAAGTTGAATAACATGAGCTAGGCAGGGTATGTGTTGTACCTTTCCTCCAATAAAATGCTCGTTGTCCGCAATACTATCAAGCATTATTTCCACATCTCTCATCATCGAAGTGTTGTTTGACGCATTATCAGTCGTAATGGATATAATTCGTCCTTCTAAATGCTGCCTTGTGATAACTTTTTCAAGTATTCCACATAACTCAGCACCAGTATGCTCTGTATATATAGGTTCAAAGCCAATCAAGACCTCTTGCATTTTCCAATGACAGTCGATAAACGATGCAATAACACCCATAAATGAAAGTCGAGTAACACTTGACCAACAGTCGAGCGATAATGCAATCTTTGAACCAGGAACAACATCTTGTAGCATCTCTTCTTCGATTTGTGTGAGCTTTGTTGTTAAGAGGTTTCGAATAGTTGTTGCTGAGGGTAGTGGATAGTGAGGATTCTGTAAGATAGCAAGCCTTTTCCATTCAGTATCCTCGACTGAGCGGAACGAGCTATGAGTCGAGATAACTGTGTATAGAACTTGTTCATAAAATGTCTCTTGTGTGAGAATATGACCCTATTATAGATATTAACCTACATGATTCTGGTAATAATCTGGTAATCCTTACTTGTTGAGGTCGCATTTGATTGATTCGCATTTGATAGAGACTATCCTTACCCATCCGTGACTTCTTTTTGCAAATGTCCGATGCAAGATGTGTTGCCATAGACTTTGGGCCAGCAGACTTGATTGCAGGATGCGTAAGGGCCTTCAAACAATAATTACAAATGACACATGGTTCTCCAGAAAGCCGGTCTGCTCCTTGGTGATAACTTCTCCAGTATTGAGAACTCCGGTTCGTTGAGTCCCATTCAATCTTCGTAAGGAGTTTTGTAGTATGATCTGAGTGTTGTTCATACCATTGTGATAGCTTCCACCACTCAATGAATACATCGTGTGTATCCTTAGTCCATTTGATGAATTGGTTTAATTTGCCAATATATTCAAGGCCTGCAGGGACTTGATTTAATGAGGATAGTCGTTGAGAAGATGGAAAAGAGTCTGAGAATACATCTGCAATAGGATTGTCAGAATCAAACAACTCTGAGTATTGAGATGACATTTGGCAAATTGCTCGATTATCAGAAGGTTACCAGAAGTCTGGCTACGATGAAGTACTTAAATTTCTCTATAGCCCCTATTCGCGTTGGAAAACCAGGTACTCCAGCGCTATAACTTTAGCAAACTCAAGTTCTCCTGATACCTTAGCCCACTTTTCCTTATCAAACTTCTTAGAGTAGACAAGTAAGAATGCCTCTTTGAAGCTAGAACTATGAGTGGAGACTTGCAACCATCCATTGTCGACAAGATTGTAAGACTTTGGGTACCACTGCGCAGGTCCTGGTAATTGGGCCCACTTTCCAAACTTCCAAGCTGTAAAGTTTGTCCAAACTGCCTGCTCGTACAAACAGAAATATTTATGTGGTGGGATAACCTCATGAAAAGTGCTATAATAAACAATTAGTATTGCCAGAAGATTGCTAGGATGATCAGAGACGTACCCTTCCTCTACATCAATCCACGGCATATACTCAAAGAGACGCTCAGGCTTCTTTCTCAGCTTTCCAGCCTTTCTCGTATATGAGCGGATACATCTATCCCAGAAATGTTGCCACTTGCGGAAATTGGACTCTTCATGGGCCTATCAACTATTAGTATTACCAGAAGATTACCAGACTATGAGGTAGCATACATCAATGCGCGCTTGAGTTAAGAGAGCCTGGATGCTAGCGATCTCTTCATCGGAAAGCTCATCTGGTAGAACAGCCTCGTGATTTAAAATATCGTCGCGCCGTAACATAAGCTCCAACTCTAAATCGTCTTCAACCTCAGTATCCTCCCATTCGCTGTTATGATTGTCATCGATTGGGATACTTGAGATACCCTCAAATGCAGCAAGCTCAGACAGAAGTTGTGGCGGAGTAGATGGTGGTGCTTGTGGAGAAGAAGAAGAGGCGCTAATATTCTTGACTTTCTGATTCGCAATGCAAGATGCATGGGTGTAAGGATGCCCTCTCGTCTCTCACTCTAAGGAGCAGACAAGGAGCAGACTCTGAGTAGCTGCAGGTCACATGTGATCATTTGGGCGGGCTAACCGAGTTGGAGGGGTTTCGGGTACTTGAGGGAAATGACTCACGGGGTTCCCCCTTCATCTTTTTTGTATCCTTCGTAGTAGACCTATAGGATAGCATCCGTTTAGCCTCCGACTCGCACTCTCATATGCTATTACTGTGAGCTGGGTGCCCTGTGTCCTTACAATGGGTACCCTTCTCAGTCCTGTTTATAGTTAGATTGAGGCTACCAGAGATTACCAGAAGGAACTTACTGAACACGAATACGCTCAACCTTCAATTCATTCTGTAGACGTGTCTTGTCTTCAGTAGAGGCAGCGATATACTTTGCAGACTTATATAACTTCTTTAAGTAGTAGCTCAGATCAGCATGGTCAGCCTTGAGTGCTAAGTGAACAGCCTTCTCATCTTCAGTAAGGTTGGAGATGCGGTTGCGAGCTTTGATAGTATTCACATTAGTGGAGAGTTCTTCAGGTGCCTTGCGTTTCGCCATACTAAACACGTGATTAGCAGAAGATCGCCAGAAGTTCTGGCTATAGAATCAAGATAATAAACTTACTTGAAGTCCTAGTGAAGAGGTGAAGGCGCAAAAGGGAAGAAGAATGTGTAGATCAGAGAGTAACCAAGGAAGGTCGTTCTAAGGTCGTGGTTATTTTAAAGTTGCAAACAAAAATATTCGTGAAAGAATATTCACCTACAAAGAATTACTGTTCCAAAAGCAACACCACAACGCGCACCTTCATATGAAACACATACCTTTCAACCTCTACCTCTTTTCTATACTCTTCTTCTGCAATATTCTTCCTACAAACTCACTGTAAGTACACATATCTTTTGATCTACTTCTTTGTCTTGTGTTTACTTCACTAACTCACCTTGATATTAGCAAATGGCTCGTACCAAGCAAACTGCTAGGAGATCAACTGGTGGCACAGCACCAAGGATGCCACTTGGATTACGGGCTGGCTCTGGGCTTGGTGGAAAGGGAAAGGAAAAGGCCGTGGGCACAGCAAGAAAAGCTCCAGTTCGCTCATCTCAAGCTAGCAACAATCATGCTCAGAAGGCCATGCGCCGCGCAAAGTCTGGTAAGAGGATTACCAGAGGATTACCAGAGGATTACCAGAACTCTCTAATCGCGCATATATCGCGGATTAGAAGGACGATTGGGCAGAGGAGGAGGATGCTGGGGGTGGTGAATATGGGGGTGATTACGACAAGTGCAGTGGGGAGGGTGGCGGATAATAGGCAGGAGGAGGAGGTAGGTTCTGCGACGCCGTCGTGCTCGTGGGAGGAGCAGAGGGGGGTGAAGAGAAAGGTGGATGCGTGTGGACATGTTATACCCGAGGAGGAGTTTGACGAGTTAATTGAGCCGAAGGTCGAGTCGCCAGGGGACGATGCAGCGTTGGCGCTAATTGAGAACCATCGGCGGTCGATGGAATTGATGTTGCCAGTGGCAGTGAAGAGGCCGAGGGGGAGGCCGCGGAAACATCCGATTGTGCCGGAGTCGATCAATAGAATTACGAAGGGGAGGTCGAAGACGGGGTGTATTACATGCCGGAAACGGAAGAAGAAGTGTGACGAGGCGAAGCCGAGATGTATGTTGTTCCCTGATAATCGCTGTGGCTTTGGTAGCCACCTAGGTTATTGAGAGTAACTAACACCCTACAGGCAATAATTGCGAGAAGAACGCCGTGGTGTGCGAAGGCTACCCAGAGCCGGCCATCTGGAAGTCGGGCAAGGAGAAGGCAGAGGAAGGCACAGCCGTCTGGTCAAAGGATATCTCGACCTTCGTGCTTGCCCAGTCGACCGCGCAGCTCAGCCGCGTGTGCATCCCCAACATCCAACTCCAACCTGTGATCCACGGCGTCGACACGGCCGGCGACCGCATCTTCTTCGAGCACTACGTGTTCCGTCTTAGCGCAGTATTGACGGTTGAGGGCCCGCAGAAGAATGCCTTCAAGGACATGCTGCTTCCGATGGCCGTCAAGCACCTCGGGCTGATGCACTCGATCCTATCTCTATCGAGTAGCAACCTCGACTACCAAAGCGAATACGGGCGCGCGATCCTGGCCAAGCACCCGGACGTCACAGAAAATAGCCTCTGCGAGCGCGCGTTATTCCACCAGGAAGAGGCCGTCAAGGAGTTTGTCCTCGACATCGAGCGGCAGAACCCCGGCACGACAGAGAACGTCGTCCTCTCCGTTCGCTACGGTCAAATGCTCTGCTTCGTCGTCAAGAGCCTAACAGAGGGCAAGACGACAGGAGAGCACCGCGTGCACCTACAAGCCTACCAGAAGCTCATCCGCGAGACACACCCCGAAGACTCCCGGTTCATGGATTTCATCAAGGAGTACTTCCAATTCCACATATCGGTCGACGAGCTTGTCCACCGCCCTGCCTCCCTACCCCCCTCCTTCACCTCCTCCCCGACCCCCGACGACGACTCCTTCTTCTCCCTCCCTCCCGCTCTCTTCCAGCCCGAAGCGGAGTGCCTCATGGGCGTCCAGGATAACCTCTTCTACTTCAGCAAGGCTCTCCACGATATCAGAAGACAGCAACTCGATACTAGCCTAATTATCCCAAAGCTCCCATTCCAGTGTCTTGTTAGGGAAATTGCAGAAGACTTCAAGTCCAATCTTCGCTTCCAGCAATCTGCTATCCTAGCTCTTCAGGAAGCTGCTGAATGCTTCCTCATTCAAGAATTTGAGAGTATGATGTTTAAGTATAGTGACAGGGACATACTAACAGTTATAGTGATAAACCTTCTCACTATTCATGCGAAGAGAGTGAATTCAGGCAAAGGATATGATATTGGTTTGGCGTTTGCGGGATATGATGTTTAATCATGGAGCTGTGGGCTTAATTGATGGAAATGTGTCTCACCCAGGAATGAAGGTCAGATGAGTTCTGGCAACCTTCTGGTAACGTGGTACCTAAAGGCCAAAGGGTATAGTGTGGAATAGGACATCAACAATATGGGAATGGAGTTATGGAGTTATGGAGTTATGGCGTCTTGATCAATGAAGTTGCGCCCCGTTTTTAACATAAGTAATGGCTAATCAAACACGTGATATAACTGAGTTGCCAAGACCCATACTAGGTACTCAGCAAGTGAGTAATCCTCATTCAACAATACTCGGGACATGAGTGAGTAACTCAGCTGGGTGAGTAAAAATTCTACTACTCGACTTGTGAGTACCCAGTGCGCAGCCTACTCCCGCCCATTCCAGCAACTCAAGTCACGTGATCTCTATAACTCCGCTGGCACGGAAAAAGTGGGGGATGGGGGGGTTACAGCTTCTAATATCACATTAGCTTTTCAATTGAGGAAATTACCTGGCTTGTGCCACTCCTTCGGCTTTACAAAATCGAGTGGAGAGACCGGGTAAAGCCAGACTTAGAGACTGCTCTCTGTGTAGTCTTAGCCCGCCTTGCATATCCAGGGCGATAGTCAACTTGCGTTGATCTATTTGGCCGATCACCAGCATGGCTATCGACAGACTTTAATGACGTGGGATTGCCTATATCTCTTAATTACTTACCGGAACTTATGTGCTACCCGCCCTAGGGTTTGACTACCCTAAGATCATAGATCCCATTCAAACTTCTCATATTCGTATGTAATCCGGGCTTGTGGGCGTTGAGTTCTCTGTAGACACCGTGTATCCCACTGAGCCAAAAAGACTACAGTATTCCGGCGCCCGGAATACGCATAACACGCTTTATATACCACATGTACTATAACGGCGGCACCCCGTTACACATCGTAAGAGCCACTGATGGTATTAGCGGCGATGACTACGTCGAATAATCAAGACTGCTGCACCAATGGCAGCAGTAACCAACTCTAGCTCCTCAGTATCTGACATTCGACTATATTATTATAACTACCTCAATTTTCACGCAATATACTCGGTGTTCCACCCACTCGCTTCGATCGTAGGTGGAGACAGCAAGTTGTGCGTGCGACAGCAAGATGTGCGATACATAAAACGAAGAAAAAGACGCCTTATATAGCAACTATATAACTATATAATTAAAACATAAAATCAATAGAACTACTATCACTATTGCTACTGCCACTATTGCTACTACTATCACTTTGATCCTTACTATACCGTAAAATGATCACTTTTGATTTCAACCCTTCCTTCTTCCGCTCTGCTACCCGCTTCCTCTCAACCTTACGCTCTTCAATTTCGATTTTATGTGCTTGCACTTGTAGCTGCTTTACTACTTGGTCCGATTCCCTTGCTGCTCTTGCATCTACTTTTGCTTGCAACTTTGCTTCCTTCTCTTCCCACATTTTCCATGCATCTGATGCATATAACTGCCCTCCTTTCTGTAGTGATTTCCGTGCCCTTGCCTTTGCTGCCTTCTGCTCTACTGCACGTAGAGTCATAATATCTAGCTCGGTCTTATAGAGCTCTGCCCGGTGTAGAACAACTGTAGTTCCACGTGCAAATGATTGAAACCCTTCTCTTGAAGGCGATGAGAAAACTTCCTCTGCTCTCTTCTGCCAATGTTCAACCACTTGCACACTTTGCATAGTTGTTTTCAGTGTTGAGATAATATTATATGAAGCAAATGGCTCATAATCAGGTGTTTGATTCCGAGTCTCTTGTATCTTGTCAATTACAAGTGGAGGATTATATGGATATAGTCCTGCATTTATCCAACCAGATTCAATTGTACGGACAGTTAGAGATTGCCGTCGGATTTGCGGAAGGTCTGAAAGGAACGTACGTAGCTTATACTCATAGTCGTAGCTACGTACTGCTTGATCAAGTGCCTTTTGATGAAAGTGTTTGCACTGCTTAAAAACTGCTACATCAAGAGGTTGTAATAGATGTGTTGTATGAGCAGGAAGGCAGCAAATAACAATGTTATGCTCTTCTGCTAATGTAAGAAAGCGCTCTGTTTTATGAGAGTCATGGCCGTCAAGTAATAAGAGGCGAGTATCATCTGGTGCCATATGCTCTGCAGATAGTTGGATAAAATGCATAAGGTATTGGATTGCAATGTCGTCGTTTGAATACCCGCTCTCATTTACAATAATGAGAGCATTTGGCTCAAGGTCATCATTGTACCATGAATCCATATGAAGTTTGCCAGGGATAATGATAGCTTCTGCAAGTGCAGCACCACTTGCATTTACTGCCTCAATTACAGTAACAGAGAGCCGATTCTCAGGATTAATCAACAGTCCACTGCTTTACACCGATTGGTACAATAACAGCCGTAGACTTATAACACCCAATCATATAGCCTGTCTCATCAACATTCCATAAATTATATGGCTTAATGTTATGTTTTGTAATAAGGGCGTTATATGTGAGAAAGAATTCCTCAAACACCTCTTTCTTTTGTGCTTGCTTCCGATGTGTATTTATCGTACGATTAGGTCGTAAGTCTGCAACTGCCCGTAGTATCATAGATCGGTTGGCAGGGACCCCGCGCTCAAGTTGGTCGTATATGAATTGACAGACCGCAGTCTCTTGCGATTGAGATAAGACTCGATTGCTACCTCCGTGGGGTAATTGAGGAGACGTAGTACTCGTAATACGACGTCGGAGTGTCTCACGGTTGACATTGAATTTATTTGCAACCCAAGCAATTGTATATGTACTTGGTTGTTTTAAGAAGAACTGTTGGGCCTCATTAAGGCGAGCAATCATAGTAGGATCGTTATTTTGAGGCATTGTAGATACTACGTTATGAAGAATACTATTATTTTCTCTATATATCAAAATAGCGGTGTACGCACATCTTGCTGTCGCACGCACAACTTGCTGTCGCCACCTACGAGCGAAGCGAGTGGGTGGAACACCAAGTACTAGCTAGGTAGTAAAGATAAGTTATACTAAAGGTGGTGGGCAAATAGGGGGTAATCGATCTCTAACTTCTAGAATCCAGGGTAGGTACTTACCCCGCTTATCGTCCACCATACAAATTAGGCGGCAGTTACGAACCGCCTAAAGTATTTTTGGTGAAATATTAGATTTAAAGAAGTACCCACGCACTCCAGGCAAATCACCAAATCACCAAATCACCAAAATCACCAAAATCACGAGCCTCGATCGATTCGGTGCAATTTTTATATTGCCTAATTAGGGTATACGACAAGCACTAAACAAGGATTCAATTGCTCTAATACTAATATATTCTAGTACTACTCTAGCTTGGCTTGGCACCGCCAAAACAGGCAGTGTAAAACCGACAGCTGTAAATCACTGCTGAAACGCTGTCGACCGTGACTTCTTGCACCTGGACGTGACCCAGTCCGACTCCTAGCATCTGCTCAAGCTCTCGCCATATCCATCCACCATATAGCACATGGGACAATCACCACCTAGTCACCTCTATCACCACCACCAACTTCACCCTCACCACCCAACATGTCCCTCGGCCGCCTCCGCAACTTCCTCTCCGGCCACCGTGCCGACGCCTCCTCCCCCCCCCCCCACTTCCTCGTCTTCCGCTCCTCAAAACTCTTCATCATCCTCACCCTCTGCGCCGCCGTCTTCAGCGACATGTTCCTCTACGGCGTCATCGTGCCCGTCGTCCCCTTCGCCCTGACTGCGCGCGCTGGAGTCCCCGAGGGGGACGCCCAGCACTGGGTTAGCGTGCTGCTTGCCGTCTATGGCGCTGCGCTGCTTGTGTCGGCGCCGATTTCAGGGTGGTATGCGGATCGCACGAGTAGTCGGAGACTACCGCTGCTGTTTGGCCTCGTGGCGTTGACAGGGGCGACGGTGTTGCTTTGTCTTGCGAGGAGCGTGGCGCTGATGGTTGTTGGGCGGCTGCTGCAGGGGTGCGCGGCGGGTGTGGTCTGGACGGTTGGGATGGCGTTGATGGTTGATACGGTGGGGCAGAAGGATATTGGGCAGCTCCTGGGGTATGTTGGGATTTCGATGTCGGTGGGGATTATTGCTGCGCCGTTGGTTGGAGGGGTGGTGTACCAGCGGTGTGGGTACTATGCGGTTTATTATGTGTGTTTTGGACTGTTGGCGCTGGATATTGGAATGAGGTTGGCGTTGATTGAGAAGAAGATTGCGGCGCAGTGGGATGATGTGGTGGGTGTCAAGCCGGAAGCGAGTGTGGGCGAAACGACGACGGAAGAGGTGAGGGGGGAGGATGAGCAGGCCAAGGTGGTGAGGGAGAAGGATCTGGACGTTCCTGGCGGAACAAGTAGCACCGACGCCTCTACGACCAACGAAGCCGTTACGACCTCCTCTGGACCCCGCCCCCGCCATCCAATGCTCACCCTCCTCTCCTCGCGCCGCCTCCTCGCCGCCCTCTGGGCCTGCCTAATCCAAGCCTCCATCCTCACAGCCTTCGACTCCGTCCTCCCCCTCTTCGTTGCCCGCACCTTCTCCTGGTCCCCCACCGGTGCCGGTCTCATTTTCCTGCCCATCCTAATCCCCGGCTTCTTCGCGCCCCTCTTCGGCGCCATCGCCGACCGGTACGGTCCGCGATGGCTCGCTGTATCCGGGTTCTTGGGCGCGATTCCGTGTTTGGTGTTGTTGAGATTTGTGGATCATGATTCCACGAGACAGGTGGTGCTCCTGTGCGCGTTGTTGGCGCTTTTGGGGACCGCGCTGGCGGCGGTTATGCCCCCGCTGATGGCGGAGATTACGTATATCGTTGAGGCGAAGGAAGTGCGCAGCCCAGGCATATTCGGGGCGAAGGGGGCGTACGCGCAGGCGTATGGGCTGTTCGTTATGGCGTTTGCTGGAGGATGTCTAGTGGGACCGATTTGGGCGGGGTTTGTGGATAATAAGAGTGGGTGGGGGACGATGGGGTGGTCCTTAGCGATATTGAGTTTTGCGGGGGCGGTGCCGGTGTTTATTTGGGCGGGGGGGTTGGTTACGAGAAATAATGCGAAGACGGGGGCGGAGAGGGCGGCAGGTAAGAAGGAGGTTAAGGTAGATGATGGAGGGGAAGAAGGGGTGGTGGGGGAGGGGGCGAGGTGATGGAAGGGGTTGGATTGTAGATTTAGGATAATGTTTGGATATACATATACCATTGCTACTCTGGCATTGATGGGAGCTTTTTAGATAAAATAGAACCGCTCAATTATTTACAAATATAATTATGATAACTTCATAAAGAATTGTAGTTGTCGAAGCTGGTGTGTATTTCACATTTGAGACAGGGCGGAAGATTGTCCCCCCACTCGCAATGGCCACCTCCTATATGTCATGATATTGCGGCCCGTAAGTCATCATTCTAGATCATATGTTTAACCGTACTGACAATATTATAGGCTAGGATGGACGATAGTAAGTGATCAATGTCTCAAACAAGGACTTATCATAACATTTTATAGGCTTCTGAGATGGCAGTGGGCCGAAATCGTAACAAGATATACGCCATTTCTGTTGGTTGCTTCTAGGTGAGTACTCTGCCACTTTTAGCCCTTAGGAGCTATATTAACTTCATGCAGATAATTGTATAGGCAACGGTGTTTACTCTCCCTTACTTGGTACGTCGAATCTCACTCATCTTACCGAGACACCAAGCTACCCGCCGCAGTACTACAATGCAAACCTCGGCCCAAAGACTGGGTTTGTCTACACAGGCCTTTGCTTTGTCTCGTTATCATACGTCTATTTCTGTGTCGGCGAAGTCACAGGCAGGACGATGGAAGAGATCAGTGGATTCGTACGATGCCAACCACTGTATTAAGAGCGTAATATATCAATTGTTTCTAGGGAATTCTGGCAAAACAGTGGCAACATCAGCCATCGATTGCAGATGATGATGATGATGATATTTATTTACGTCTAGCGGGACGCAGGTGTACCCGCGGCCCTAAGACCCCCCCGAGGGTAGAGGGACGTGCTAAGCTATGGGTTTATGTATAGAGTATGACCTTAGAGAGCAGTTCTTGCGTGTTTGCGTGGCTATGAGGCCTGTTGACTAAGAGCCTTCCCCGCTAGTTAGGATGGTGTTAGGTTTGCTAGTAGAGGGCGGTGCCTTAGAGGTTCTCCTAAAAGGGGGTGTATGCAGGACCGGTTGGTCTGATGTTATGAGCCACTGTGAGTGTGGTGTGTAGTGTGCCCTACGGCCTTGCTATAGAGTTGTAGGTCTATAGCTTAGTAGCAGGTGGTAACATATCTAGTAACATAACCTGTGAGTCACAAGGCTAGGCTATAGCGTGACTAGGCTAGTGGATAGTTGCAGAAACTAGTGGATATTAGATAGTTGAGCTATCTATCAACTATCCAAACTATCTAGCTATCTATCAACTATCTATAGTATCTATAAGGCACGGTGCTACTATATAAGTAGATAGTATTCCCTTAGATAGAAGCTTCGTGCTCAACTCAATATAGTATTCTTTACAATACTGTAACGTGTTACTTAGAAAGCCTTTGTGTTTAATCCCCTGCCTCCTCTGTCAAGTCAACCTTACATAAGAAACCTCTATGTATCCTATTAGATAGGAAGTAGCGTTACACTTTAAGCACCACTTCTATGAGGTACTAGCTTACACACAAAGCAACATGGCTAGAAACAATACTAGATTGAATGTCATAACAAAGTGGAAGCTAGCCATCAAAGCCATACAGGCTCATCCCTTAGACAAGCTTAAGATTGCAAATACCTTTCATAGGGATCGCAAGAAGCTCAAAAGTTTCCTAATCTAGATGGAGCTATAGATGGCGTTTAACGCTAAACACTTTACCTAAGAAGTGAAACACTATAGGCTATGGCCCTCTTATAAGGACTAGCCTTAGAATGGATCTCTAATTACCTCACCAACTACATGACCCATCGAACATCAGAAGGAAAATGCAACACCTAAGCCAGCTAAGGAATGAAGGAGATTTTTGTATCCTAGAGCGGATTCATTAAACAACTAAAGGAAAATGCAACACCTAAGCCAGCTAAGGAATGAAGGAGATTTTTGTATCCTAGAGCGGATTCATTAAACAACTAAAGGCAAACTTCAGAGACATTAATGAACGATGAAATGAAGTCATGGCACTCTAGGCTCTTAAGCAGAGAGGGTTAGCAGTTACATACAGTGCTAAGTTTCAACAGCATACAACACTTACTAACTAGGGAGATGAGGCTATCTACATAGGTCTAAACCATGTAAAGGACAAAATCTCAGCAATCTCAGGGTCTGACAAACTGGATGACCTTAAGGAGATGGTCAAATTGGCTTAGAAGATTGACAACCAACACTATAAACAGTGTAAGGATGCCTGTCCCTCAGTGATGGAAAGGATCTGAGATGGGCAGGTTACGGTCACATGATAAGAGTAAAGGCAGGTTAGCTGAGTCGGACCTGTTTCGGGTACTTGAGGAGATTGACCCAACGGGGGTTCCTCTCCCTCAGTGATGGAAGGTATCTGAGTCGGACAAGTCACGGTCACGTGGTGAGGGTAAAGGCAGGTTAGCCGAGTCGGACCCGTTTCGGGTACTTAAGGAGATTGACCCAACGGGGGTTCCTCTCGTCATCTTTTTTGTATCCTTCGTAGTAGACTTATAGGATAGCATCCGTTTAGCTCTCGCACTCTCATATGCTATTACTGTGAGCTGGGTGCCCTGTGACCTTACAAACAGCAACTTGAGGAGAAGGGGGGACCACCTAATCAACACTAGACTTAGAAAAAAGACAAACAAAGAGTCATTAGCCCTAACCTATAGAACTCGATGCTACTTTCAAGCCTAATGGCAAACCCCACAATCCTAACAAGGAGCAACAGCTTAAGAAACGGCTCTGCTTCAACTACAACAAGCCTAGACACATGGCGCGAAATTGCAAGCAACTAAAGAAAGGGAACGGCAGACGAAAGAATAGCAAACAGCTCAATGCCACTTAGCAAGGTTAGGGCGGGTACAATGCACCGTGAGGACAGCTATGCACCATGTTATAGGGAAAAGAGACCTAGAGCATTAGTGCTTAGGATCTTGAGGAATTTGACATGTCAAATGGAAAAGACAAGAGTAATGACTTAGTAGCAGCTGAAGTCAAAGAGTTCACTAGAGAAGCATCGGTTATAAGCGTTTAAGGAAAGCGCAAGTGAGACTCTCTTTAAGGAACAGCTACTAGGAGCAGTAAGAACCTTTAAGGAAACCATGCTCTAGGAAATAGTCAATTAAGGAATTCCTATGCCAAAGCCACTAACAAGATGGCTAGGCACTACATAAAAACTAGGAGGTTACAGTCTGTATAATGAGGTGCCGACTAGAATATCCATACTAGTAGGAACCGCATAGAGCAAACTACATAGAAAAAGAAGCTATAGAATGGCTAAAGTACAAACTTTGCAAATATAACTGTTATAGCTATGGTAACATGATGTTATGGTTATAGGGCTAGCAGGGCTAGGCTCTAGTAACGTATAAGTCACAAGGCTAGTGCTTACAGCCACAAACCTCACGTAATGGATAGCAGAGGATATCATGGATATTTGTTATCTAAAATATCCTCAATATCCTACACCTATGAGTCACAAGGCTAGTGCTTACCGCCATGACCCTACGTGATGGATAGCAGAGGATATCATAGATATCTGTTATCTAAAATATCCTTAATATCCCTTTGGCACGACGCCACTATATAAGTAGATAGTATTCCCTTAGATAGGAGCTTCGTGCTCAACTTAACATAGTATTCTTTACAATACTGTAACATGTTACTTAGAAAGCCTTTGTGTTTAATCCCCTGCCTCCTCTGTTAACTAAACCTTATGCAAAAAACCTCTAACGTGGTTTACCACCAAACGGAACATCCCACCAAATGAAACACTTTCCGATAGCATCGCAACCTCAAACCCAATTACTCCACCACACCACAACAAAAAGATACCTCAGAAAGCTAATGAAGGCCGAGTTTTACTAGTCATTCAAGCTACCAAATCACCCCACAAACTGTCCATCCGACGTGCTGCGCAGCTATATGAGGTCCCACATGTAACACTTACCCGTCGTATACATGGAAGCCAACCACGAGCTGGTAGACGCGACAAACAACGTCCATTGACCCCAATTGAGGAAGAGGAGCTCATACGATACGTACTTGACCTAGATTCACGAGGATTTCCACCTCGAATTGAGGATGTACGAGATATAGCGAATCTCCTCCGTGCGACGCGTCGCGAACCCCCAGTTGGAAAAAACTGGCCCTACCACTTTGTACACAATGAACCAAAGCTTAAGACGCGTCTCTCTCGTGCATACGACCTCCAGCGAGCCCTCTGCGAAGATCCTGATTGTATAACAAAGTGGTTTGAGCTGGTAAAGAACATGCAGGCGAAGTGCAGCATCCAGGATGCTGACTTCTACAACTTTGATGAGACGGGCTTTATGATGGGTGTTATCTGTGGGAATATGGTTGTTACGAGCTCAGATCGAAAAGGCCGAGCAAAGCAGCTTCAGTCTGGTAATCGGGAATGGGCAACAGCGATTGAATGTGTGAGTGCAGACGGCTTTGTAGTGCCTGCATACTTGATTGTACAAGGCAAGCATCACCTTGCGCCTTGGTACACAGAGTGCGGCCTTCCACCTACTTGGGCCATCAAGACCTCACCAAATGGCTGGACCGACAATGATACAGGTCTAGACTGGATAAAACACTTTAATCAGCATACACGTGTACGAACACAAGGGGTCTGGCGGATGATTGTCCTAGATGGCCATGAGAGCCACCTATCTGCCCAGTTTGATATGTACTGCAAGGAGAACAACATTATTACGCTCTGTCTCCCTGCACACTCCTCACATCTTACCCAGCCTCTTGATGTTGGGTGTTTTAGTGTACTAAAGCGAATGTATGGTCGAGAACTTGAGGTCTTCATTAAGGCCTCTATTACCCATATCACTAAGATTGAGTTCTTTATTGCATTCAAGGCTGCCCACGTTTGCGTAAATCCATGCGGAGTGCATGCGGTTTGCTACTGCTTTGGCTTCCTTCTGGTTCATGACTTCCCTAGGGGTCGTGGCTTTCGGGGTTTCCCAGTCCCAACTGGTGCGCGGATCAGTTCCGTACTTGAGTCGGTAGGGGGTCATTCCGATCGAGGCATGGGGAAGGGTCATTTGCACCCGATCCATGATGGGAATGAGCTCGCTCCAGTTATCCTGGTAATGTGATACGAAGGGCCTCAGTCTCTGATCGATATACCTATTCATGATTTCCGTCTGCCCGTCGGTCTGCTTGTGATAGGCTGTCGACAGCTTAATCTTGACCCCTATGATTCGGCAGAACTCTCGCCAGAAAGCTGATATGAATTGGGGTCCGCGATCACTAATGATCGACTCTGGGGTGTGTCCGAATCGATATATCCATTCGATGAATAGCTGCGCCATTTGGCGGGCATCGGTGGTCTTATGACACGGTATGGACACCGAACCCTTACCGAGTCGGTCCATGAACACAAGGATGCTGTCGAATCCGTGTTTATCCTTTGGGAATTCCTTAAAGTCCATCGTTAGGTGTTGCATGGGGTATTCGGGTACCGGTAGGGGGTGTAAGAAGCCTTGCTGCTTCGTCACGCTAGTGTGAGAAAGTCGGCACGTCACGCAGTTGCGCACATATCGGAGGCAATCCGCTTCCATTCCGACCCAATGATACTTCGGGGCGAGTAACTGATAAGTTTTCCTGCCACTAGGGTGGGCTACTGATACTTGATCGTGTGCTTCCTGTATGAGTTTCGTACATAACTCGGTGTGCCAGTTTACGCACAGTCGACCTTTGTATAGCAAGAGTTGGTCCTTCATTATAAACCCGTTAGGTAGGGGGTCTTTCATGCGAGTGTCGGTAAACGACCTCCTATTATCCGCGCAGAGCGCTTCTATCAGGTCAAAGGGGACCTGGGTGTTCGGGGCGTCCATCGCATTGATCGAGGCCACGTACGTTTGTGCTAATTCGGCACTGATTCGGGAGTGTAGTCGGGCTGGGCCTAACAGCACCCTCGCACGGCTGTCGAGTTTGACCTTCTGTTGCGTAATCAGGTCTTGCTCTCTTCGGCTCAGTATATCTGCCTTCTGATTGTTCTTGCCAGCAGTATACGCAATAGAGAAATTGAAGTCGGAGAGTAGCTCCATCCACCGAACCTGCTTCACCGTGAGAACCTTCGTCGACATGAAGTATTCCAGCGATCGGTGATCTGTATAGACGTCGATTCGGTGGCGTACCGATGCTAATTCTGGCCTCCATTTTGCGAACGCTTTGACGATGGCGAACAGTTCCTTGTCGTGGATCTCCCAATTGATCTCATGCCCAGATAGGACGTGACTGTAGAAGCTTACAGGATACCATCGCTTGTCGGGGTGTTCCTGAGAAAGGACACCGGCTACGACTCCATCAGAAGAGTCTGTTTCCAGCTTCGTAGGCAATTCGGGGTTGAAGTGGTGGAGCGCCTGCACGGCTAAAAGCTGTCGGCGCATTTCTTCAAAAGCGTTCTCACATTCGTCAGTCCACAGGAACGGTTCTGAGGGGCTGGTGATAGTGGTGAGAGGCTTGGCTATTTTCCCGAAATTTCTGATAAATTGGCGGTAGAAGCCGCAGAATCCAAGGTAAGACTTCACGCCTGTGACAGTTGTTGGCCGGATCCAATTCCGGAGGGGTTCGATCTTCTCGGGATCCGCTTCGACACTGGTAGTAGTCAGGATATAGCCTAAATACTTTGTCCGGGTTACGTTGAACTCGCATTTCTTAATGTCGGCTTGTAGTCCTGCTTCTCGAAGCCGTTGGAGGACCTTATGTACGTGGTCCATGTGTTCCGCGGGGTCCTCGGAGTAGATTAGGATGTCGTCTAGGTAGGCAGTACAGAAGTCGTCCAAGTATTGCATAAGAACGTCGTTCATATACCTCTGATAGGTTGCGGGGCCGTTCGTTAGGCCAAACGGCAGCACTTTGCATTTGTAGGATCCATACCGAGTCCGGAAGGTCGTGTACTCCTCGGAGTCGGGGTCCATTCGTATACGATGGAAGGCTTGCCTAATGTCTAGCTTCGTGAAGATTTTTGCTTTCGACACCCGTCCTAGTAGTTCGTCGATACGCGGGATAGGGTAGGGGTCGTTACGGGTAAGTCCGTTCAACTTCCGGTAGTCGATACAAAATCTCAGTTTGCCATCTGCCTTCTTCACGAACAGTATAGGGGAGGCAAACGGGCTATTGCTATTGACTATAAAGCCCTTCTCGAGGTTCTCTAATAGGTATTGCTTAGTCGCCTTAAGCTCTTCGGTGCTTTGTCGGTATAGTGGCGAAAAGGCATTTGGTAAAGGGGCTTCTAGTTGTATCTTGTGATCGTATATGCGATGCGGGGGAAGCTGATCAGATTCCGACTTCGAGAAGACATCGGAATAGTTGCGGTGCATATGCGGAAGCTTGTCCCGAATGAGGCGGAGCGTTTCCTCGTCCTCGGCCGCTTCCCTCTCTCGGATGATCTGGTCGATCTCGTAGATGCTTGTCGTAAAGAACTCGGAGTCGCTTCGCATCATCTCATAGTGGAAAGCGTTTGCGCCAATCTCGCAAATTTGGACCGGCGTGAAGCTGCGTACCAGGGTCTGGCGTCGGGAAAGAGAGAAGACTCCGCTCCTCCCATGATTCTTTCTCTCATATGCGGATGGTCCGTTTCTTGGAGGTTTCGCCTCCACTTGCCCTAAGGGTCCGTCTTTATAGGTTTCCACGGGCGAGGCTCGTGTCCTTGGGGTTTTGGGGTGCGGGTGGGTCGTTCCCTCGTCTCGCACCGGGCTCGGTGGGGTAATCATAATAGCGTCACGATGGGCCGTTATCACTTTCATTGGTATCGAGCATCCGCCCTCACGTCGTCTGTCGTCATGGTCGATGGCATCGTCCCGCCGGTTCGCATCCGATTGATGGGCGGGGTGACGTATAGACAGTTCACGCGAGTGGTAGGGCAAGGTGATCTCTTTGCTCCAGCTAGGAGTAGGCGGGTACTCCTTTGGCCATACTAGCAGGCTCTTTGCAGAGTCGAGTAGGATTCGGAAGCGGCTAAAAAGCTTCTTCCCAATTATCACATCTTGCGCTCCGAGATCTAGGAGCACAAAGGGGCAGTTATATATTCGGCGTCCTTCGACTGTCAAGTGTAACCGAATATACTCCGATACGTAGCTTTGGATATTTCGCTGAAATCCACGTATGGGTACAGAGTAGGGCAGTTTCCGTAGGGGGCTCTGAAGCGCTTTCGACAACCGTTGCGCGAAAAGCTTATTAATGACGAGGTAGCCATTTGCTCCTGTGTCTGCGAGTGACTTCGTTTGCACCCCGAGTCCGTTCATACTCAGGGTTGTATCAACGAGAAATTGGGAGCCTCCCAAGAGCTCTCGTAAATCCAGTCCTTGCAGATCACATTTGCGTAGACCTAGGAAGGAGCCTTTCCCTAGGCCTCGTCGTTTTCCTCCAGGGACGCATCCGACTGGTGGGCGACTGCTTCCTCCCACTGCTCTTCATCCTCAGGGGCTTCGCGGTCAATCTCCTTGACGGTGGGGTTGAGCGGGCATTTGTCTTGGAAATGGCCCGGCTTGCCGCACTTGAAACAGTTCCCGGACGTAGCCGGCACGGCGGTCCGCACGCGGCCTGTAATGTCCGGCTTGGGGGCCGTGGGCGTAAAAGGAGTCCTCTGGAAGGAGACCAGAGGGCTTCTTGTAGGCCTCGGCGGTTGGGTTCTTCCGGGCTCAGCGGGTGTGAACCTAGATGAGCTCAGACGAGCGGGTCCTCGGGAGCTCGACTCGCCGCTCTTGGACGGGAAGCTTAGCTCGTTGTTCCGGCGTCACTCCTGATCGAAGGCGGTGAGTTCTCGGACCATAGTGTGGTAGTCTCCCTTCCATTGACTTTTGATAACCGCTACGCGGCTATGGAATTGAGGGGTCAACTTGTTCCACATGTACCGAAACCATTCCGACTCTGTGACCTGTCCCGTAATAGCTGCACTTTGGAAGCGAGCTTTGAACTCTGAGAAAGTCTCGTTGGTATGTCCTTTCTCTCCCATTTGGAGGTCGTCGAAGAGGTTCCGGGCCTGTTCCGTTTCGTTGCCAGTGAGGTAATATGAACCCAACAGGTCCATCATCTCGTCGGCACTCCGAAACCCATGTGTCGCGGATAGGTATTGGGGTTCGAGGTATTTCTTTGCCAGGCCAGTCGTAGTCCCCCATATCAACGCTCTTCTCGAGACGTCGGTAGGGTAGTGATCCTCATTGACTACGAGGCGGTCCCGAATGGACGCGCTCCATTGCATAAAGGTATGTTCTATCCCATCGCTGAGCGGCGTAATCTTCTCAGAGATGGTGGATTTCTTGTAGCGATTCGGAGGGTCTTCGGAATACATCCTCGGAATCGATGGAGAACGAGTGTTTCGAAGAGGCGGCAACTGAACTGTCTCGGGGGTGTTTCGCATAGGGGAAGTTCGTCGCTCCTCAACTTCGACGGTGTCCACCTGTGGCGTGGACGGTATTCTGGTCTGGGTTGCCGCTAGGTTGGCTATCATTTCCTTGATCTCTTGCATCTGGATCTCGAGGTTTGCCATTCGATCTGGTATGTCATCGGTGGGTGCAGCGGTCGTAGCTGCAGCGGTGGTTTGTCTCGTTGACATTCGTGACGGTTGACCATCATTGTCTTGGGGGATGTTTGAGGTCATTTTCCTCATATTGGTTCGGGAGTGTATCGGTGTCGATACGAAAGAGTTTGACTTCCGGTAGCTCGTAGCTATCAACACTCTTGTTCACAATTGCCTCTGTGCTTGAGGGGGTTCTTAAGGATCTCGTATCCTATTCGGCGCCAACGCGTCGGCGACTTTACCAGCTTGCTCTGCAGGATCAAACCCTGATCCACTGGTTGTCCGTGAGTTCTCTGGGGTCACGGCTATTTGAAGTCGTCAGGTCTCTACTTCGAAATGTCACTGAGTCGCGGTCGGTGGTGTTTCGACAGTTCTCCTGAGTCGTTCCGTTGTGGGATATTATTTAAGTACGGCCGTCCCTGGCAGGCGTGATCTTTTTTGTATAATGTAAGGACACAGGGAATACGGCTCTCCGTAGGTGCATATGGGAGTGCGAGTCGGAGGTGATGCTGTATTCTATCCTATAGGTCTACTACGAAGGATACAAAAAAGATGAAGGTGTCACCCTGTATGGCTGTTCCCTTAAAATACCCGAAACTGCTCCGACTCAGCTAGCTCCCTGTTTGCCTAAGGCTTCCTTACGTTATGTGCCTAAGGCTGTCAGTCGCGACTGACCCGTAACGGCCCCGAGTCTCGATGGCGCCACGTGACGGCCGTAACTACCCTGAGTAAGGAGGCATCCTTACAACTTGTAGGTTTGAGGAGGAGATTTCCAAGTTTGCTCTTGAGTTTGATAGCAAACTGAGTGCAATGAATGTCAGTATGACATCACTCTCTTTGACTCGATATAAGAACCCTTCGGAATGCATCAGAAAAATTCAGAATCTCATGGAAACTTAAAGAAGAATTAAGTCAACTTCGGACACCCTCGGAAATTCATAGAAAATACAAGTTCTAGCAACTCAACTTCGAACTTCAATAATCCCTACTTCGATACTTCGCTCATCTCAGACTCAAGATTACATAGACCTCACTTACTTCGGTCCTTGTGAGGGGCTCTTGTCATGACACTCCTTCGATATTTGTGTCATGACCCTTCGATTCGCTTTAGTCTCTAGTACTTATTTCACTATGTCATTCACTTCACCTGCTTCGCTCACTTCGCTTCACTTGCTGACCTAGATCAGCCCAAAATGACTACTGGCTTAGGCTCTCTTGTTATTGGCTCGCTTCACTAGGGCTCACTTAGCTAGGGTTCGGTTAATTAGTGCCTTCACTTATTTGGCACTAGGGTTTTTTACTGTTATATAAGCACTTATTGCTCATGTCTCTTATTAATCTTTAGCTAGCAAATTATACACTACTTGGCCTTCTTGCAATTCCTCCTGCTTCGACTTACTTTGCATTCCCTTACTTCGAGTCGAACCACTTGGCCAACCTGTTAGTCTCACCACTTTGTCATACTGACATTCGTTGCACTCAGTTTGCTATCAAACTCAAGAGCAAACTTGGAAATCTCCTCCTCAAACCTACAAGTCACTATACATATTTTGGCTTGTCACACCAACAACAAGAGCAATACTACTCAACGATTGCTACAACCCTCTACGATTCATTACATGGCATTGCTCCTTAGTTACTGGGCCGATATGACCACATAGCATATCTCTACAACCCTCTATGATTCATTACATGACATCACTCCTTAGTTACTGGGCTAATACTACACATGACATATCTCTACCAACTAGAGGCCTAGGAACATGAACGATAGCTCCAAAAGCTTCTACAACCATCTATGATTCATTACACGTCATCGCTCCTTAGTTACCCACAAGATTGGTTAAGTTATGACATAATCTGTCTATAGGGGTACTCTGACCTTGGACCTCCTTTCACTTCCTATAGGCTAGGAACCTAGGAGATGGAGTTGCAAAGAATGTGTTTTCTGGATGGTCTAACTATCGTATTTCAGGAGAAGAGCTACTGTTATATGCATGATTGTATTGTTCCAGGCTCTTCCAGAAATCTCCAAGAAGACAAAGACCAAAGACCTGTCACAGCTCACCACTGAACAAAGCCAGCGAAAGTGAGAGAAGCGTGAGAGAAGCTTCTCAAAAACAACAGATGGTTCTATGGGATTCTCTTACGTCGACTACAGTTACCAAGCCTGGTTAGTCATGGAAAGTCTTGGAAAATGAGAGAACTACACTCCTTTAGCATAAATAGGATTGCCCTTTCCTTAAGAAAGGGCAAGCAGACAATACAGTAAATCGACTATCACATACTTCCACGTCTTTTCCAAGCTTCCAAGCATTGATCTTGTTACTCCTTGTTTCTGAAAAGTCAGTGAGGTGCTAACCTCTGACTTATCCCTGAGTTCTAAGACTCAACATTTGTTACAACTTGTCTATACCACTCCACTACATCATACACCTGATTGCTGCATTGTGGAATAGTCTAAGCTACGACCCTTTGGCTCTGTTTCCTAAGACAGTGTGTTGTCTTAGTAAAATCATCCCTTCCTTGGGTGGCTAGATTCTCACATCTGGTGCACCCACCATTACACACTTGACCCCTGTGGTATAAAGTATATGCTTTGGAGCCTGAACTACTATAACTTGTCCTACTGCTTCGAGTATCGAAGTCTTCACATTATACTTCAGATATTTCTGCAGACTCGAAGGTCAGCCTCAGTTCGAACTGCCCTTACATACAGGCAAACTTACATCTTGTATGAGAATAGCAGATTCCTAGCTAATTGGGTTATTACTATTACTGAAAATGGCTGGACTACAAACGAGAGAGGCATGGATTGGATTTAGCATTTTGAGAAGCATACAAAGACATGGAGTGTTAGTGGTTATCGCTTGTTAGTCCTTAATGGCCATGAGAGCCACCACTTAGATGAGTTTGAGGAGTATTGCAAAGAACACAACATTATAACTCTCTGTATGCCTGCTCATTCTTCTCATCTACTCTAGCCACTTAATATTGGCTGTTTTAGCCTATTAAAAGGTGCTTATAGTCAGCAAATTAAAGATATAATACAAGCTCATATTACTCATATTACAAAGGATGACTTCTTTCCTGCCTTTCACGCTGCATTCAACATTGCAATGACAGAAAGCAATATTCGAGGAGGGTTCCAAGGTGCCGGACTTCTTATATTAAACTCTAAGAGTGTGATCTCTGCACTTGATCTCAAGTTAAAGACACCAACGCCTCTAAGCTCCTAAGCTCCCGCCTAGGTACAGCTCAACCTTAGGTTTCCCAAACACCAAATAACCCAATTGAAGCCTCATCACACTCTACCTTTATTAAAAACCGAATTGCACATCATCAAAACAGCTCTCTAACCTCAATTTACGCAGCTGTTGACCAGTTTACAAAGGGTGCATCGCAAATAATGCATCAACTAGCATTGTTAAAAGCAGAGAACCAGAACCTCTAACAGGCAAATGAAGTGCTAAGCAAGCGGAGGAAGGCAAGAAAAACACGTCTACAGCAAGGAGGATCACTTAGCCAACAGGAGGCACAGGAGCTACAGGACGAGAGGGACGTTGTACAGCAAGTAGAGTAAGAAACAAAGGCAAGTGGTAGTCGGAAGCCAAGGGAAGAAACACGCCTACGGTGTTGTGGCAACTGTAGTCAGGTCAGTCACAATGCGCGGACGTGTCAGATTGTAGCAGAGACCTCTTCGGAAGAGGATCCCGAAGAGCTTTAATTGATTTTCATCGTTGTCATAGAATTATGTACTGTTGTGTTGGTAGAGTATGATAAAGTGCGTCGCTCGCTTGGATGCGTCGTTATACATGTACATTAGTTTTATGATATCATTATATAAAGACGCCTCGCTGAAGCGCAAATACTAACATAAAGAACGGCAAGGAAAAATGAGAGACGTGGTATATTGATGCGTGACTCCGTCCCACCCAGCAGAAAATATAAACTGAACGCACACAGTCCAAATAAACTCCAGGTAGCCCCCTCTGTGCTCCTCTATCCCATTTCATATGACATTATCAAAAGATGTCCTCTCGCTCAATCGAACCCCCCCTCCCTGCAGTATGCACCTCATACGTCCTCTCGATCCTCACACCCCTGGGGCTAATAGATCCACTCATGCGGTCCATCCCGTACGCTCCACCCCTATTAAGCGTCCCATCGTCCCCCAGCTCCTCCTCGCTCGTGCGGCTGAGGTGCTCCGCCGGTACGCTAGCCTTGCGGATCGATCGCGGGAGATGGGCCGACGAGGACTTGTAGTCGGAGCCCATGTTGAAGCTGGCGAATTTGGGGGTGCTGCCGTGGGGGCGCACGGGCTCGTCGCCGTCGATGGCGGCGGCGGCCCAGACGGAGGAGAGGGGGAGCAGGATGGCGACTAGGCAGATTGCTAGGGTGCCTGCTTCGTAGAAGGTTTCTTCGGGGAAGAATTCGAGGACTGTGAAGAGGGCTGGGTGGGGGTTAGCTGGTTTCTTTCTGAAAGAGGTGTGAGATTGGTGAGACTCACAAGGGATAAGCATAGTGCATCCAGCCATGATTGTGATTATTTGCATTGGACCCCACTGCTTGAGGCCCATCTTCTTCCTCTGATACAACGTCCAGCCCAACTTGATGACGAAAATGGTGCAGAAGAACCATATTGAGGCCGTCTCACTGATCAGACTTGCTCCGCTGAACATCAGCGAGTCGGACTTCACTGTAGCGCCGAGGATTCCTTCGATATTACGGATGGTAAGCCCGAAGCGGAAGCTGATCGCGAGAAGCGATACAACCATCGATAAGGCGGTGACAGGCCAACGGATGTGACTGCTCATAGACTTGCATACCACGTTTGTCTGAAGGACTAGCGAAGCCTCGATCGTTATGAGTAGGAAGAGGGTGAGTAGGGTGGCGGCAACGCTGTTAGCGTATGCGGATGCTGGAACGGTAGAGTAGTCGAAGGAAAGATAGCGGTAGATTTCTGTCCATGGGCCAATGTAGTATAAGATTTGAAGCAGGGAGCGGAGACACGAGATGATGAGGGAGAGGACGTTCAGGACGAAGATTGGAGACTTGCGCTTCGACACTCTCGTTGTGAGCAAGACCACCAGGAACATGATCAGTGAGGCGCCGAGTTGGCATCCGTATACGACGCATATTTCATTATTTTGCCTATTGAATAGGTTGATCATCGGGAGGGTTGCAACCACTGGAGTACCATCTGGTGTATATATTGTGATGTTCTGCCTGGTGGGGTCAAAGTCTGCGGGGAGATGGACGTTGGCGGTCGACATCCTAGACGATGAGGCTGAGAGCCCCGGACTTTCATATATGACAGTGGTAGTCTGAAGAGTGCGCCTATGGATGGAGGCTTTCGATGCTTCGTGTTTGGGAGTGGTATTGAATTGGAGAGAGGTTGAATTCGACGGCGGCGGATGGAGATAGATATACTCTTTCAAAATCAAATCTCTTCACTGTCGAAGACAATGTCTCCCTCGATATCCAGTCCAGCGGTCAAAGAGAGCTTGGTGAATAATATGAAGCCTTAAACAATCATCTCAGGGCCTCACAACATGAGATAAAAAGGGGTAATGGGATCTGGAACATGGCAAAATATATCCATATATCAGGAGCAATGTCCCAGTTATGTTTCTCCGGATATATATCATGGCCGCACAGATATATGTTGTAAATAGATGACGAGGGATCGATCGCATTGCCGGCGCTATCTCGAGAACAATAGTAAGAAGCTATCCCGGCGATGCTGCCAGGTCGCTTAATCCTTACTATTGTTCTCACGCCCCTGTGCATATCTAAATCGGGTCCAGCAATGAAAACGCAGGAAAAGCAAGACCTAAGATTTAAGAGCCGGATCTTTTGCAGTTTAGGGACGAGACATGAATGGATTTTGACTTGGGCGGATTGACAGGTTATATATTTGCTGAGGCTGGTGGGATGTGATTATGAGGCAGCTGAGCTGGTCCAACTCGGACACAGCCTTGCTATTGTTGTTTTGGACTTGAGAAAAGTATACCGAATACCTGAGAAACTGATTTTATGAGATCGCTGTTTTCATAGATATCTTGAAGCCGTCAAAGAGAGTATGTGAGTCCTCTGACGTTAACATGGAAAGGTCGTCGGCGGCGATGGGACAAATACCATCGTGATCACGTGGTTATAGACCGATAATGGCTCCCTCTTGCTGTTTTTGAGAAGCCCAGCCTTGCCATATAGACACAACAATTTTGTTACATTTTTCCATACCTTGGAGTAGCACAAACAATCATCTGCCATCCTATTATGCTTTTGCGTGGTTATCTTGAAATGTGTTTATGTGGATCCCATGTTAAGTAAGCGGTTCACGGTTCACGACTTTTGGTGTACATAGGTGAGGTCGCCATGAACACGTCGGTCTTGTAAGGCAGACATTTACACGGCTCAAATGTAGCCCTCTCAAGGCAATGCATGTTCGTTATTCTATTCACACCGTATGCTTTAGCTTTGATGCTCGCATGGCACGTCCCCTGTCAAATTGTTGTATTGTCTGAGTTGCAATGGCCGCATCTCTGTTAACAGGCTATGATCGACGACCAGAGATAAGCAGTTTGCTGCAATACTCGCGCGGCTCGAAGCATTGATATTGTTCTCGAGAGTTCTCTCGTTGGGGCTTGGGGGTGCAAGTGCTTCCGCCCAGTCGTGGCCAAAGTCACACTCGGGGAGGGAAACATTGGAACCCGAAACTCGCCCTCTGCATCATACCCAATGAGTACATTGACCAGCGCGGACACTTCACACATCGGAACTGTGATTTTGCAACATGTCAAACAAGTTTCCAGTGGCTTTTCGGTGGTTGTGTGCCGTAGAGTGCTGTTGGCCAGTGAGTCCCGGCCTAAAGTCCCAAAGCGACACGCCTCGGTGCAATATTGAGTCCCTGCATTTCACCACCTGAGTGGCTGGGATGATAATCCCGCACTCCGCGACGCTACAAGGAACCACCACGCATCGCCAGCATGGTAAGGATATTGCTCGGAGGAAGAGACGCAAGCTGTTGGATCAAGTGATGCCTCGTATTGTGCATTGTGACGATTGATCACATATCTCACTATGCCCCCCAATGTTGGCTGCCAATTTACGTATATGCCTGCTAGTGGTTGCTGGGCGACTGCAGATGCTGGACCTTCTTTGGGGGGAGCGGGATTCCCCAGTACTCGTCGGTGACTTTGCAGCTAAAGGCCAAGAGTCTTCGTCACCAAATGCTGACTGGCCATCCGACCTTGGACAGCTACGGACTTGCCCACAGAGAGAGAAGCGCTTTTGCTCTGGTCGGGTACCTGGCGGTACCGCGAGTAGGTCGTGGTTTTTTTACCGATAGGTGCGGCTAGGGCAAGACCAGCACCTCCCGACCAAGTTGAGTCGGAGCCGCTTTTCTTTTCCCGTAGACGCCCAATTATTGGGCTCGTGGGCGTGGGGTTCACTGCAGATCCTTACGTCTGTGCTTTCTGTGGGCTTGTTTCAATGCTAAAGAAACGGCCAGTGGCGGGGCTCGACGGCGGGCCCTCAGCGGTCAGGATAGTGGAAATTAAAGCGCTCGACCATGGCTCAGTCCTACACAGACAAATCAGCGAGCACGGAGTACTATGTGCGGGGAATAAGCTTTCAACCTTCCAACGGGACCCGCAATCGATGTTTCATCTCGGCCTTTTTGAACCGTCTTTGAAGGCCTGTTAGGGCCAGGAACCAAGGCTGTTATGGCCGAGACGATCCCACTTGGCCCACCTGCCCACCTGCCCACCTGTATACAGTGGCAATTGCACACAAAGCCGACATTTCTTGACCCAGATTTCCAGTTCTGGACTTCCAAAACGTAGGAGCACTCAAAGTCTGGTTGACCTTCAACACTTTGTGGTACACTACCACTGTATGGATATCTTCTCCGTAACTTAGGCCTCAGTTAGGTCACCCACGGAATGGGAGTCGGAATCGAGGGCTGGAACCTGCCCCGTAGAAACTCTCTGTTAACAGAACCCACATGCCGTATCAAACGAAACGAAACACAGCGTCGCGCCGTGGATGCTACCGCCTTTCACCTTTCAGACGAGTCAGGTAATCGAGTATCTGTGCAGCGGTCAGTGGGGCCCATATCGACATGTGTTGATTAAAGGTGAATCACTGGATGCTGAACCCTCACGATACCCCTGTTTCTCCCCCTGTTCCGAAGAGTTTGTTTCTGTTGGCGGCTGCTCAGTTACGAAATAAGAAACCATAGGATAATAGGATAGAGTGTTCATGATGTTGTGGAACCGCCATCTGAGGACTGCACCACACCAACCCATACGAATTCACTCTCTCGCCTGCGCTTATCAGCTACTGTACTCTACTGTACTCCGTACCTGATATATATTCAAACTCTCCCACCCACACATTTGTCCTCTTCTTTTTTTCTTCTTCTTCTTCTTACATCTCAACCTCCTTTGGCCAGAGATTGATATCGTTCTCTCTTTTTTATTCTTTACACTCCTTGTTGTTCATACGATCATTCATAGCCTGTGGCTACTGATAAAAAGTCCTATACATTCACATTCATTGACTGAATCCCACGATCCCGACGATTGCATATTCTAGAAACAACAACATTCAACTTTGCTCCTGATTTGATCCCAGTTGACTGGTTGATTTCTCGATACCACTGTCCTTTGCACAACTATACAACCCTGAACATACAACCCTCTTTAGCTGGCCAACACTGTTACCATCTACCAAACCGCACTCCTTCAAAGATGCGTTCAACCACCACCAGTGCCCTTGTGGCAGCTCTTCTCGCTATTGCTCCTGCTGATGCTTTCTGGCGTCTCCCCTGCAGAGCACCGCTTCTGTACGAACGTACCGATCCAATTGTCAACCCAGGCACTATCTCCGCTCACTCTCACACCATCATGGGAGGCAATGGGTTCAGCAACGACATGACCTATGCCGACACCCAATCTTCAACTTGCTCGTCTTGCACAGTTACCAAGGATTTCTCAAACTACTGGGTTCCCAACCTTTACTACAAGGGATCGGACGGCTCTTTCACCAGTGTCGATCAGGTCGGCGGAGCTCTGATCTACTATCTGTAAGTCAACAACCCCTCAGTTTGCGTTCTACAAATACTAATTACCAATTTATAGCCAGCGTGCCGATCCCTTGGACCCAGAGTACGACCAGGGCCTGCTCGCCTTCCCAGAAGGTTTCCGTATGCTGGCGGGAGATCCTATGCTCCGTTCCTTCACCAACACCCTGGAGCAACGTGCCATCAGCTTTGCCTGCCTTGGAACAGACACCAAGGAAACCAACGAGATCCCCAACATCAACTGCCCCAATGGTCTCCGTGCTCAAGTCTTCTTCCCCTCTTGCTGGGATGGCAAGAACCTCGATTCGCCCGACCACAAGTCCCACATGGCCTACCCTGATCGCGTCGACAACGGCGCATGCCCCCAGTCTCACCCCAAGCGCTTCATCTCCCTCTTCTACGAGGTAGTCTGGGATACCCCTAAGTTCGCCGACAATTTTATCGGTGGCAAACACCCCTTTGTCTTCTCCAACGGCGATGAGACTGGTTACGGATACCACGGAGATTTCGTCAACGGCTGGGACGTACCAACCCTTCAAAAGGCCGTCACCGAGTGCACCAACTTGAGCGGTGTTGTTGAGGACTGCCACGTCTTCCAATTCTTCGATGACGCGAAGGTCGATACTTGCAAGATCCAGCCGACTATCAGTGAGAAGGTTCAGGGCAAGCTCGCCGCTCTCCCAGGGTGCAACAGTCCTTCCGGAGAGGGCGCCAAGGTCGTCGCTTCTAAGGACTGCGCCATGAATGCTGCCGCTGTCGGCTCCGGCAACGGCACTGGCAGCACCGCCGACAAGAGCATTTCCAGCGCCTCTTCAGTTGCTTCAGCTTCCGCATCTAACGCCGCCACCTCATCCGCTTCTACCAGCCAGAGCTCCTCGGTGCCAGTCTCCAACCAGGCACCAGTCTCCAACAAGGCACCAGTCTCCAACAAGGCACCAGTCTCCAACAAGGCACCAGTCTCCAACAAGGCACCGGTCTCCAACAAGGCACTGGTCTCCAACGAGGTCCCAGCTGCCAACCAGAACAATGTGGGATCACCAGAGGTTGTCCAGACTGTCACCGTTTCCCCCGTCGCAGAGGTAAAGCCAACCGCAGTAGTCGACAACATCGCAAAGAACCAATGCGGCAGCGTCGTCACCGTCACCGTTGCCGAGGCCACCGTGACCGTTGCCGAGGCCACCGTGACCGTCACTCAAATGGGCCAGGCGCCTGCCACCAACGCCGCGGTTGTCGACGACTCTGTCAAGGGCGACTCTCCTAACGGATCCGTGCCCGTGGCCTCTGCTCCCCCAGTTGAGGACCAGCCAACTGCCTCTTCGGTTGTTCCAATCTTGCTCCCTAGCTCCACTGGAATCTACACCAACGGCACCAAGCACAACGGCCACGGCCACGGCCACGGACCCAAGCACCCCCACCAGAGGCCATCTGGCGGCTTCGCGCGTCCCACCGGTGCTCGCCACGCTGTCCACGCTGGCAAGGGCAACTAAGACACCCGTTGTCCTGTCTCCTCTCATCATCTTCCATTTTTAGGTGTGAGAGATGTATTTATACACTTCCACCGCCATGAGGGACGCCTCCTTGGGCCGACCCTTCTTCACCTCACTTCACTTCTTTCTGGGGGCATGTTCGAACCAGTGACCCTTTTGGGTATTCATTCGTTTATACAGCATAGGATATTTATATTTGGAGGATCGGGGTTTGGTTTTTTTTGGCGTCTCTCTCCTTACCGTACTTATTTTTTTCCGGCCTTGGATCTGCCAGGTTTTTTTGGTGGCTGGGGCTGGGTTACACTCGTTTGAGACGGGTGGGTGGTATATACACTTTTTTTTAGAGGATATGGGAGGAGCATTAGTTTGTATATTTATTTGGGGGTGGGGTGGCGGAGAAGTCGAGGGGGGTTGAGAGAGTTTGTTTATAGAACGATGAATGTCGATATACACTCGCTTTGTTACGAGATACTACTACTTATTGCCCTTGCCTCATAATTGTGATTGTGATATTGTGGTATGTGCCTGGAAATTAATTGGGGTGTGTAAAGCTTTAACTACCCTGAATGCACATCAGTTCAGCGCAAAAATGAAGCTAAATAATTAGTATTCATCGACGCCATCAAGTTCACAAAGATTCATTGATTGAAGGTCAGCCGTTCTTATTTGCTTTGCTCTTGCTAGCCACTTCCTGGCACATGAACAATAAATGCCCAGTAAGACCCAATCCAATACCCGCCAAACAATTCATGTATATACGCTCATAGAAAACGCCCCTTTCCCCTTTCCCCTTTCCCATCTCCCCTCATCCCCAAAATCAGTAAACAGGGTATCATTCCACCTCCATGATTATAGTAATCCCCAAAGCAAAACGCCCTCAAAGCACAATATCAAACTGATCCGGAGCCACCCCGTTAGGTATCCTCCCTGTTGCACCATCTCGATATCTAGTCATAGATTGTCGTTGGTCAGTCGTAATATTGATCGCGGAACTTGCTATCCGTCTTATTGTTCTTCGGTGCAAGCTCGTGCCACACTTCGATTCCAGCTTCTCGTGCCGCCTCAACCGCATCGTGGTAGCAGTTCGTGCAGTCCTTCATGTTGATAAACTTTGGCTTATTCTCGCGCTCGAAGAGCTCGCGCAGAGTAGATCCAGTGGCTTCGGTGCGGGATAAATCAACTTCTTTCAGGTTTGGAAACTGGCGCAGAACCGCAATGATAGTTTTTTCCGGGAGTCCGATACGCTCGCAGAATGAGAGGGCTTCCAGCGCCGCAGAAGGTGCAGGTAACATTCGGCTCCAGTCATTGTGGGTGTTGGTACGTATGGAACCGATGCAGCCTACTTTCAGTGTCTTGAGGGAGCCGGAGGTCAATCCAGGGTTAGCCATATCATTGACTATGGCAAAAAGGTCGCCACCTTCAACGCTGAGGTACTCTAGTTTCGACAACGGGACGACGAGCTTTTCATCGGTGTCAAACCTGTCTGAAATGATGCCGACATGCACCGCTTCTAGGTGGGTTAATGTGCTTGGGAACACAGGCATGGAATCAAATCGTGTCCCCGAAATATATAGGTACATTAGTTTTGTCCAGCTGGACATATCAACCACCTCGGGAACTGCCTCGTATGCCCAGCCTGTAATTGAAGCTGACTTCATATTTGGTGATGCCTTGACTAAGTCATTCTGTCCATGTGAGACTTTGCGCCGCTATGGGGGAGAAAATAAACTTACATATGCCAAACCTAGGCTTCTAGCTGGCCCTAAACGCATGCTCTTGAGGGCTATTGAAGATCGAAGAGCGATAAATTGGAGATTTGGCATTTCTGGCCAGGAGCATGGGCTATCACGTTCATATACCGCATGAAACTCAACATGTTCTAGATGAGTGTAATGGGCCATAATCCGCTTTACATCAGAAATATCCACCCAGCTTCCTGACGACACAAGCAGCATTTTGAGATATTGGGACGGGACCGGAAGCATCGCCGGGATATTTGCACCCAGAGAGGCAATACGCAACTCAAGCCGCTCTAGTTTGTTGCGGCGCTGGACCCGCTTGATATAATTGCGGCACTTGTCCCCATAATCATGTGAACTTATTACCGCACTACGCAGGCTATAGCCGCTGTGTTCGGCACGTTTTAACCACACCGTAAGTGCTGCTTCTGACATCTTATTGTTAAAAATCTTCAAATCCTGCCATAGCGGTGGGTATGATTCCATGGATTTCCTCCAACCCTTGGACACAGATAAGCAACAACTATGTCATATCAGAAACCGCAAAGAATTAAGGCATTGTGTTATATGAACCTACCCGCGAGACTTCAAATCTAGAAGACCCCATATCTCTTGAACAATCTCCTGCGGAAGTACTGGCAGGGGATCAAGACGATTATCTGCCCGTGATTGCCTCCTCAAGGTTTCGTAATGTTTAGACAGGATCTTATCATAGTTAGCTTCAGAGACTTCAACAGACAACAAGTGGGTGCATACCTTTCGATCTTCGTTGCCTACAGGTACCTTGTGAAGCCCACGTTCGAGAATCCCTAAAGCTTTATCGCGCTGCCCCATAAGTTGAACAATCTGACCACATCGCAAATACCCCTTACTGGTTAGCATGCTTCAGTAAAATTAGGGGTGAGTCTTGAGTCTTACCATGGCCATATCTGGCACACGCTTGATAATTTCACGGCCATCGCGTAGTGCTTGTTGAAACTTTTCTAATTTGATGTATACAAGGCTTCTCTTGTTCAGTATAGCTGGCACTAACTTTGGTGAAGAGGACTTGACAGCCTATATAATACACAGCGTCAGTTATCAATCGATACCACGTGACTAAAGTCTCCGACAAAAGCAACAGTTGCAGCAGGGCGACAACTGTATAAAGCGTACATCGGAAGTGAAGATATTGGACAGGAAACAGACAACCGCCAGACACAGGGTAGCATGAGCCGCGAAATAATGACTAAATTAAAAATAGACCTACCTTGTTGAAGTGTTCCAGAGCACCAAGATGGTCCCCTTTTTGGAAGCATTTGCTTCCAAGGGTATCATGATCCATGGTTGGAAGCAGTGCCGTTGACCATACAACTTTAGCTTTGATGCAACTGTTTATGTTATCTGCCCATGATTCACCAGAAAGTTTGAGAGAGTGATTTTGAGCGAGTGAGGTGTTGTGAAGTGAGATCAACAACCCGCGTACCGCGTAGAGTAGCGACGAGGGACGCGTTGGAGAGAGACTGCGGGATCTGTCGGCAAATCATTTATCCGAATAAACCTCCCAAGCAAGGCTATTATGTTCGTAGCCTCACTGAATTGGTTCACTTGCCTAAAGAGAAAAGGTTCGCCCAAGAGGTTTATGGATTAAAAAATCTTACTTATTAACCTGAACCTACTTGCGGCTCTGGCCCATTGTCTGCAGTATGACAAGCATCGACGAGCTTTTCAAGGTTTGTCCTCAGTTCAATGTTATTGGAGTAGTGAGTCTAACTTCACGCTCAGAAGCCAGCTATCCCAAGCCACAATAAGAGGAAGTTGGAAGCCATCCAAGACCCAAGTACATGCGATTCGGGAAAATAAACGCGTTCCTATGCTGACTGATAGCAGACGTCCACTACAAATCCCCAAAACTATCGACCAATGGCACCGCCAGCGGGAGGCCCCAAGATGGAGACAATGATGACGATGTAGAAGCCGGGCCATCGAGGCCTCCTGATGGCTATGATGAGGACTATGGCCCAGATATACCGGATGATGAAGATGGGCGCTTCTTTGGTGGCGGAATTACAAAAGACACGTCGGAGATATTGGACTACATGGAGGGGCAAGAGGATGCGAACGTTGCACCCGAGAAGATAGATATAGCATGGGTGAGGAAGCTGGCGCTCAATTTCGAGAAGCGGATATCAAAGAATGCAGAACTGAGAGTCAAGTTCGAGAACGACCCACAGAAGTTTATGGGGTCTGAGGCGGACTTGGACGCAGACGTCAAGGCCCTCTCGTTATTGGCAGAGCACCCCGAGCTATACCCCGAGTTCGCCAGGCTCGGCTGCGTCAGTTCCCTCGTCAGTTTACTCGCGCACGAGAACACCGACATCGCCATTGACGCCATCGAAATCATCAGCGAGCTCACCGACGAAGACGTCGAAGCCGATCCCTCGCAATGGAGCGCCGTAGTCGACGCCATGCTCGAATCCGGCCTCCTCGATCTCCTCACATCCAACCTCTCCCGCTTCGACGAATCCCACGATCCCGACCGCGCAGGTGTCTACCACGTTCTCAGCGTGCTCGAGAACCTCGCCTCGCAACCCACCCACGCCGAAACAATCGGCCAAGACCCCGCAGTCCTCAAATACCTCATCACTCGCATCCAGACCAAGGAGAACCCGACAACGCAGAATAAACAATACTCTGCCGAACTGCTTGCTATCCTCCTTCAATCCGCTGCCGCTACGCGCGCGCATCTCCTCACACTTAACGGCGTCGATACCCTACTCCAGCTGCTCGCTCCATACCGTAAGCGCGACCCCGCGCACGGCACAGAGGAGGAGGAGTTCATTGAGAACGTTTTTGACGCTTTGACATGTACCGTTGATGACGCAGCTGGGAAATCCGCATTCCTCGAAGCCGAGGGCGTAGAGCTGGCCCTCATCTTGGTGAAGGAGGGCAAGATGGCGCGGCCGCGCGCTTTGCGGATGCTAGACCACGCCCTTGCAGGCCAAGGGGCGGAAGCATGTGCGCGCCTCGTAGAGGGCGGAGGATTAAAAATCATATTTAGCGTCTTCATGAAGCGGGCAGATGGGTCGACTACGGAGCATCTGCTTGGGATCTTCGCGAGCATGCTCCGGTCGTTACCGGCGGATGAGGGGCCGCGAATCCGGACGCTGGCGAAGTTTGTGGAGGGGGACTATGGTAAGATTGCGCGGCTTGTGGGGATGAGGAGAGAGTTTGCGGGACGGGTGGGGGCGGTGGATGAGGTGATTAAGGAGGAGGCAAGGGGGCTGGATGAGGAGGAGAGGGAGGAGAGGGAGGGGGAGTGGCTGTCGCGGCGGTTGGATGCGGGGCTGTTTTGTTTGCAGACAGTGGATGTCATATTGGCGTGGTTAGTGGCGGAGGATCAGGGGGCCGAGAGGAAGATTAAGGAGTTGTTGGCGGAGAGGGATGAGGGGTTGAGTGTGTTGGGGGGTACGATTAAAGGTATGTGATATGTGTTTCCGCGGTATCTGGATGAGGCTAAAATTCTCTAGAACAACTGGATACTACGGGCGAGCTGGAGACGGATGAGCAGAGGACAACTAATGATATGCTGAAGACACTGCTGCAGTTTGTGGCGTAAGTAGCAGGTAGCCTGCACCTCAATCCAATATATATACTATATTTTACAACATCAAACATCAGACCTACATTTATAGGCTCATTTCATTACGTGATCTAAGAAATCAAGTGTACTAGTACGTCATATCCGCTCAACCCAGCAACTATAAATACGGTATATTCTGGTCTCTACCAAGTTTCATATAATATACACAGTAATAATCAAACATCTTGAATTTACTCACCCTTCACATATGTATGTATTAGCTGCACGCTCTGCAGGCGATAGCACCTACAACTATTTTCTCAAATTGACAAATTGCTCACAACTTTTCCCCTAGACCCTTAAGGCTCTACTTCTAGTCAATTACGCATTATAACTCCCTAGGTGGTAATAGAGGCCTCAACTCCCTAATGGCTAGATTAAGGCCCCTAAGACAGCGCTTTTACTGCCCCTAGGAACCATAATCACCATCTAACCTCAACCACACTTCTAAGAGATAGTAGAGGACACTTAGTACTAATACTATGCCTCCTCCCCGCCTTAGCTTAGGTGAAAGCACACCTAACAGTCACGAAGTAACAGCAGCCATTAGTGGCCAACTTGATGCTATTAAAAGGGAAGCTAAGATATAGCGCATAGTTATGTATGATTTCGCTAGCATAGTAGACAAGTTTGTGTCCTCCTATAAGCTCCTAGAGCAGTGCACTTTCGCCCACAACCTTTGTAACAAGGTAGTTAGCTTTCTCACTACCTCTCTATATGTAGAAACTTCCAACTATGCCCCTATCCACCTTAGAAGCCAGGCCTTACTAGCAGCTACCTCTCTCTATAGGGCTGAAATCAGTTAGCTAGGCGGATGTGGCTAAGACCCTGAAAAACCCAGGGGCTTCTCTTTAGGGAGCTAGGGTCCCTAGCTCATCTGTTTTAGCAGCAGATTAGCTAATGTAATCTCCTACGCCACAGGCTCTAGCCATAGCTATAGGACTGCTCAAAGCAGGACATAGACTCCTTATTATAGTAGAGCAGGGTGCTCTACTCTAGTGACCTAACCCTTCACACTACACTAGGAACTTAGCACCAAAATCACCAGCCTCACCCTAGCCTTAGTCCTAACTATTGCCCCTACACGCATAGGATAGGCTCTAGCAGATCTAGCTACCTAGGACCTTCTTATAGACTAGGAGAATTCAGAAACCATCCTTTGCATTTTTAAAGCAACAGCAATTAAACAACTAGAGACCTAGCACAACTATGTAGTCCTAGGTTTCCCTAGCACTATCCACTAGCTTATAGGTGACACACTCACTAACACTGTAGAGTTGGTTAGGAAGGAAGTCTAGGCCTAGGCAAAACAGAGGCCTATAACCAACCCTCCTAACATAGGGCAAGCCTATAGATGTAAGGATGCCTCCTTACTCAGGGTAGTTACGGCCGTCACGTGGCGCCATCGAGACTCGGGGCCGTTACGGGTCAGTCGCGACTGACAGCCTTAGGCACATAACGTAAGGAAGCCTTAGGCAAACAGGGAGCTAGCTGAGTCGGAGCAGTTTCGGGTATTTTAAGGGAACAGCCATACAGGGTGACACCTTCATCTTTTTTGTATCCTTCGTAGTAGACCTATAGGATAGAATACAGCATCACCTCCGACTCGCACTCCCATATGCACCTACGGAGAGCCGTATTCCCTGTGTCCTTACATTATACAAAAAAGATCACGCCTGCCAGGGACGGCCGTACTTAAATAATATCCCACAACGGAACGACTCAGGAGAACTGTCGAAACACCACCGACCGCGACTCAGTGACATTTCGAAGTAGAGACCTGACGACTTCAAATAGCCGTGACCCCAGAGAACTCACGGACAACCAGTGGATCAGGGTTTGATCCTGCAGAGCAAGCTGGTAAAGTCGCCGACGCGTTGGCGCCGAATAGGATACGAGATCCTTAAGAACCCCCTCAAGCACAGAGGCAATTGTGAACAAGAGTGTTGATAGCTACGAGCTACCGGAAGTCAAACTCTTTCGTATCGACACCGATACACTCCCGAACCAATATGAGGAAAATGACCTCAAACATCCCCCAAGACAATGATGGTCAACCGTCACGAATGTCAACGAGACAAACCACCGCTGCAGCTACGACCGCTGCACCCACCGATGACATACCAGATCGAATGGCAAACCTCGAGATCCAGATGCAAGAGATCAAGGAAATGATAGCCAACCTAGCGGCAACCCAGACCAGAATACCGTCCACGCCACAGGTGGACACCGTCGAAGTTGAGGAGCGACGAACTTCCCCTATGCGAAACACCCCCGAGACAGTTCAGTTGCCGCCTCTTCGAAACACTCGTTCTCCATCGATTCCGAGGATGTATTCCGAAGACCCTCCGAATCGCTACAAGAAATCCACCATCTCTGAGAAGATTACGCCGCTCAGCGATGGGATAGAACATACCTTTATGCAATGGAGCGCGTCCATTCGGGACCGCCTCGTAGTCAATGAGGATCACTACCCTACCGACGTCTCGAGAAGAGCGTTGATATGGGGGACTACGACTGGCCTGGCAAAGAAATACCTCGAACCCCAATACCTATCCGCGACACATGGGTTTCGGAGTGCCGACGAGATGATGGACCTGTTGGGTTCATATTACCTCACTGGCAACGAAACGGAACAGGCCCGGAACCTCTTCGACGACCTCCAAATGGGAGAGAAAGGACATACCAACGAGACTTTCTCAGAGTTCAAAGCTCGCTTCCAAAGTGCAGCTATTACGGGACAGGTCACAGAGTCGGAATGGTTTCGGTACATGTGGAACAAGTTGACCCCTCAATTCCATAGCCGCGTAGCGGTTATCAAAAGTCAATGGAAGGGAGACTACCACACTATGGTCCGAGAACTCACCGCCTTCGATCAGGAGTGACGCCGGAACAACGAGCTAAGCTTCCCGTCCAAGAGCGGCGAGTCGAGCTCCCGAGGACCCGCTCGTCTGAGCTCATCTAGGTTCACACCCGCTGAGCCCGGAAGAACCCAACCGCCGAGGCCTACAAGAAGCCCTCTGGTCTCCTTCCAGAGGACTCCTTTTACGCCCACGGCCCCCAAGCCGGACATTACAGGCCGCGTGCGGACCGCCGTGCCGGCTACGTCCGGGAACTGTTTCAAGTGCGGCAAGCCGGGCCATTTCCAAGACAAATGCCCGCTCAACCCCACCGTCAAGGAGATTGACCGCGAAGCCCCTGAGGATGAAGAGCAGTGGGAGGAAGCAGTCGCCCACCAGTCGGATGCGTCCCTGGAGGAAAACGACGAGGCCTAGGGAAAGGCTCCTTCCTAGGTCTACGCAAATGTGATCTGCAAGGACTGGATTTACGAGAGCTCTTGGGAGGCTCCCAATTTCTCGTTGATACAACCCTGAGTATGAACGGACTCGGGGTGCAAACGAAGTCACTCGCAGACACAGGAGCAAATGGCTACCTCGTCATTAATAAGCTTTTCGCGCAACGGTTGTCGAAAGCGCTTCAGAGCCCCTACGGAAACTGCCCTACTCTGTACCCATACGTGGATTTCAGCGAAATATCCAAAGCTACGTATCGGAGTATATTCGGTTACACTTGACAGTCGAAGGACGCCGAATATATAACTGCCCCTTTGTGCTCCTAGATCTCGGAGCGCAAGATGTGATAATTGGGAAGAAGCTTTTTAGCCGCTTCCGAATCCTACTCGACTCTGCAAAGAGCCTGCTAGTATGGCCAAAGGAGTACCCGCCTACTCCTAGCTGGAGCAAAGAGATCACCTTGCCCTACCACTCGCGTGAACTGTCTATACGTCACCCCGCCCATCAATCGGATGCGAACCGGCGGGACGATGCCATCGACCATGACGACAGACGACGTGAGGGCGGATGCTCGATACCAATGAAAGTGATAACGGCCCATCGTGACGCTATTATGATTACCCCACCGAGCCCGGTGCGAGACGAGGGAACGACCCACCCGCACCCCAAAACCCCAAGGACACGAGCCTCGCCCGTGGAAACCTATAAAGACGGACCCTTAGGGCAAGTGGAGGCGAAACCTCCAAGAAACGGACCATCCGCATATGAGAGAAAGAATCATGGGAGGAGCGGAGTCTTCTCTCTTTCCCGACGCCAGACCCTGGTACGCAGCTTCACGCCGGTCCAAATTTGCGAGATTGGCGCAAACGCTTTCCACTATGAGATGATGCGAAGCGACTCCGAGTTCTTTACGACAAGCATCTACGAGATCGACCAGATCATCCGAGAGAGGGAAGCGGCCGAGGACGAGGAAACGCTCCGCCTCATTCGGGACAAGCTTCCGCATATGCACCGCAACTATTCCGATGTCTTCTCGAAGTCGGAATCTGATCAGCTTCCCCCGCATCGCATATACGATCACAAGATACAACTAGAAGCCCCTTTACCAAATGCCTTTTCGCCACTATACCGACAAAGCACCGAAGAGCTTAAGGCGACTAAGCAATACCTATTAGAGAACCTCGAGAAGGGCTTTATAGTCAATAGCAATAGCCCGTTTGCCTCCCCTATACTGTTCGTGAAGAAGGCAGATGGCAAACTGAGATTTTGTATCGACTACCGGAAGTTGAACGGACTTACCCGTAACGACCCCTACCCTATCCCGCGTATCGACGAACTACTAGGACGGGTGTCGAAAGCAAAAATCTTCACGAAGCTAGACATTAGGCAAGCCTTCCATCGTATACGAATGGACCCCGACTCCGAGGAGTACACGACCTTCCGGACTCGGTATGGATCCTACAAATGCAAAGTGCTGCCGTTTGGCCTAACGAACGGCCCCGCAACCTATCAGAGGTATATGAACGACGTTCTTATGCAATACTTGGACGACTTCTGTACTGCCTACCTAGACGACATCCTAATCTACTCCGAGGACCCCGCGGAACACATGGACCACGTACATAAGGTCCTCCAACGGCTTCGAGAAGCAGGACTACAAGCCGACATTAAGAAATGCGAGTTCAACGTAACCCGGACAAAGTATTTAGGCTATATCCTGACTACTACCAGTGTCGAAGCGGATCCCGAGAAGATCGAACCCCTCCGGAATTGGATCCGGCCAACAACTGTCACAGGCGTGAAGTCTTACCTTGGATTCTGCGGCTTCTACCGCCAATTTATCAGAAATTTCGGGAAAATAGCCAAGCCTCTCACCACTATCACCAGCCCCTCAGAACCGTTCCTGTGGACTGACGAATGTGAGAACGCTTTTGAAGAAATGCGCCGACAGCTTTTAGCCGTGCAGGCGCTCCACCACTTCAACCCCGAATTGCCTACGAAGCTGGAAACAGACTCTTCTGATGGAGTCGTAGCCGGTGTCCTTTCTCAGGAACACCCCGACAAGCGATGGTATCCTGTAAGCTTCTACAGTCACGTCCTATCTGGGCATGAGATCAATTGGGAGATCCACGACAAGGAACTGTTCGCCATCGTCAAAGCGTTCGCAAAATGGAGGCCAGAATTAGCATCGGTACGCCACCGAATCGACGTCTATACAGATCACCGATCGCTGGAATACTTCATGTCGACGAAGGTTCTCACGGTGAAGCAGGTTCGGTGGATGGAGCTACTCTCCGACTTCAATTTCTCTATTGCGTATACTGCTGGCAAGAACAATCAGAAGGCAGATATACTGAGCCGAAGAGAGCAAGACCTGATTACGCAACAGAAGGTCAAACTCGACAGCCGTGCGAGGGTGCTGTTAGGCCCAGCCCGACTACACTCCCGAATCAGTGCCGAATTAGCACAAACGTACGTGGCCTCGATCAATGCGATGGACGCCCCGAACACCCAGGTCCCCTTTGACCTGATAGAAGCGCTCTGCGCGGATAATAGGAGGTCGTTTCCCGACACTCGCGTGAAAGACCCCCTACCTAACGGGTTTATAATGAAGGACCAACTCTTGCTATACAAAGGTCGACTGTGCGTAAACCGGCACACCGAGTTATGTACGAAACTCATACGGGAAGCACACGATCAAGTATCAGTAGCCCACCCTAGTGGCAGGAAAACTTATCAGTTACTCGCCCCGAAGTATCATTGGGTCGGAATGGAAGCGGATTGCCTCCGATATGTGCGCAACTGCGTGACGTGCCGACTTTCTCACACTAGCGTGACGAAGCAGCAAGGCTTCTTACACCCCCTACCGGTACCCGAATACCCCATGCAACACCTAACGATGGACTTTAAGGAATTCCCAAAGGATAAACACGGATTCGACAGCATCCTTGTGTTCATGGACCGACTCGGTAAGGGTTCGGTGTCCATACCGTGTCATAAGACCACCGATGCCCGCCAAATGGCGCAGCTATTCATCGAATGGATATATCGATTCGGACACACCCCAGAGTCGATCATTAGTGATCGCGGACCCCAATTCATATCAGCTTTCTGGCGAGAGTTCTGCCGAATCATAGGGGTCAAGATTAAGCTGTCGACAGCCTATCACAAGCAGACCGACGGGCAGACGGAAATCATGAATAGGTATATCGATCAGAGACTGAGGCCCTTCGTATCACATTACCAGGATAACTGGAGCGAGCTCATTCCCATCATGGATCGGGTGCAAATGACCCTTCCCCATGCCTCGATCGGAATGACCCCCTACCGACTCAAGTACGGAACTGATCCGCGCACCAGTTGGGACTGGGAAACCCCGAAAGCCACGACCCCTAGGGAAGTCATGAACCAGAAGGAAGCCAAAGCAGTAGCAAACCGCATGCACTCGGCATGGATTTACGCAAAGGAAAACATGGCCAAAGCACAAGAGGATATGTCTAAATACGCGAATCGACGCCGACGAGCCATTGACTGGGACGTAGGAGACAAGGTTTACCTATCGACCAAGAATCTGAAAAATCACAGCCCTAGCCGTAAGCTGGGGCAACAATGGGTCGGACCCTATACGGTACTGGAACAAATCGGACACGCCTTCCGACTAGACCTACCGAAGGGTTCCCAAATACACGATGTCTTCTCTCCAGACGTACTCATCAAGGCTCCGAATAACCCGCTGCCCGGTCAAGCAGCGCCTGAGCCAAGCAGCGAAGTCGTAGACGGCCTAGAGGAGTGGGAGGTCGAAAAGATCCTCGCCGTAAGGATCCGGCGAAAACAACTTCAATACCAGGTATCCTGGGTCGGATACGATCCGGACCCGGAATGGTACCCCGCCTCAAACTTTAAGAACTCCCCCTACAAAATCCGGGAGTTCCACGCGGAGTACCCAAACCTGCCAGGACCGCCGCAGGACCTACCCGGCTGGATCACGGAATGGGAGACAGGCAAACCAAGCTACGATCACGAGAGGCACGGCAAAGCAGAGGAAAACAGCGTCGTTGCTACCTACGACACTAAACTAAACACCCTCTAAGCCAGGGCACCCTCAGAGCCGTAGCCCTTGCGGAAGCCACCCTTCCCAAACGTCTCACCGGCGTCGCAACAAGCGGCTACCACCATGAGAGACGAAGGGTCGAAGTGACCCCACGCGAAAGACCACGCCCGAGTTCCCTCCGACACAGGGCCTATCACCCAAGGTCGACGGTCACCCCCTCCTCCTCCACCTCCGCCCCCCTCTTCCTCTTCTTCCCCCCACCACCGCCCACCTTCGCCGCCGCGGCGAGGACGTCGGGGATCCTCTCCACCAACTCCCCCACCGCATCCACCGCAGAAGCCACCCCATCAAGGGCAGCGATCTCCTTCTCCTGGTTCACCAGGATCAGGGCCGATTTCTGGCCCACGACGGCCACGGCCTGGCGGACCCGCTACGGTCGTCAGCGCAAGAACCAAAAACACACAAGGGAAACGGAAAACTTACCTCCAGACCGTCCTCGACGGCGGCGCGGAGGGCGCAACTCTCCATATAGGCCGAAAGCTCGGCCAGGGAGCGGAACTTCGGCATATTGGCGGTGGCCAATGTGACCACACGCCCAATCTCCGCCGCAGCGGCCTTGATGGCGGCGGGGACGGGAGGGGTTGCTGCCTCGGTAGCCAGGAGCTTCTGGTACTCCGGGCCAGCAAACCAGGAGATCTATCTCCAGAGGTCAGCGACGGGCAGACAGACAAACCACAAAACCGAAAACCAAACGAGAACCCACCGGAACACACGTTGCGTGTTGGGCCACGCAGCGCTCACACTTGGAGCTTTCCAAGCTCCACACACACGAGACGGCGGGATCTCCGTCCTTCTTGCGCCCTTTGGCGCGCACGCAGCGCATACACTGCTGGCGGAAAGCCACAGTGAGGGCGCCGGGAGGAGGGGAACCGGCATCTTCAAATTGGAAATCTGCGATTTCCCGTCAGCCCAACCCAAGTTATCACCACCGCGCCAGCGCGGTTCCGTCACCTACCAAATCGTTCGTTGTGTTTTTGTATCTAAAAACAACCTGTTAGCATCCAGCTGTACCATCGGAAGGGCCACTTACCAGTCTCGGGAGGGGGGCTCAGCGTCATTGTTGTGAAGAAAACAACAAGTTCTGGGCGAAGCTCGAATTCATATTCTGGCTTATAACAAAGCCATCCGAATCGGGTTAGCGCGAAATTTCCCCCTCGACACATACCACGCGGACCCTATTCGATACCAATACGGACCCTCGTAACACTAATCGCCGCGCACACAACAAAGACGCGACTTTGCGCAAACGGATTCAGACCACTTCCAGTGCCTATACGGCCGCCCACCATCAGCCTTCTGGACAAACAAAGGGCATTCTAGTCTTGGCGCCCGCACCTCACCCACCAACCCAAACAAGGGCTCGTCGCGGCAGCTACTCGGCTTGCGTGCTTTGAGGACAAAGCACCTTCTCAAGGCGGGGGGTAGTGTAAGGATGCCTCCTTACTCGGGGTAGTTACGGCCGTCACGTGGCGCCATCGAGACTCGGGGCCGTTACGGGTCAGTCGCGACTGACAGCCTTAGGCACATAACGTAAGGAAGCCTTAGGCAAACAGGGAGCTAGCTGAGTCGGAGCGGTTTCGGGTATTTTAAGGGAACAGCCATACAGGGTGACACCTTCATCTTTTTTGTATCCTTCGTAGTAGACCTATAGGATAGAATACAGCATCACCTCCGACTCTCACTCCCATATGCACCTACGGAGAGCCGTATTCCCTGTGTCCTTACACAAGTCACTATACATATTTTGGCTTATCACACCAACAACAAGAGCAATACTACTCAACGATTGCTACAACCATCTATGATTCATTACATTTCATCGCTCCTTAGTTACTGGGCCGATATTACCACATAGCATATCTCTACAACCCTCTATGATTCATTACATGACATCACTCATACTACCACATGGCATATCTCTACCAACTAGAGGCCTAGGAACATGAACGATAGCTCTAGAAGCTTCTACAACCCTCTATGATTCATTACATGCCATCGCTCCTTAGTTACTGGGCCGATATTACCACATAGCATATCTCTACAACCCTCTATGATTCATTACATGACATCACTCATACTACCACATGGCATATCTCTACCAACTAGAGGCCTAGGAACATGAACGATAGCTCTAGAAGCTTCTACAACCCTCTATGATTCATTACATGCCATCGCTCCTTAGTTACCCACAAGATTGGTTAAGTTATGACATAATTTATCTATAGGTACTCTGACCTTGGACCTCCTTTTCACTTCCTATAGGCTAGGAACCCAAGAGATGGTTCTATGGGATTCTCTTACATTCGCTACATGATTAGCAAGCTAGTTGTGGGTCGCACTTGATTTCTAATACATTTACCAAGCCTGGTTAGTCATGGAAAGTCATGGAAAATGAGAGAACTACACTCCTTTGGCATAAATAGGATTGCCCTTTCCTTAAGAAAGGGCAAGCAGGCAATACAGTAAATCGACTATCACATACTTCCACGTCTTTTACAAGCTTCCAAGCATTCATCTTGTTACTCCTTGTTTCTGAAAAGTCAGTGAGGTGTTAACCTCTGACTTACCCCTGAGTTCCCAGACTCAACATTTGTTGCAACTTGTCTGAACCACTTCACTACATCACACACCTGATTGCTGCGTTGTGGAATAGTCTAAGCTACAACCCTTTGGCTCTGTTTCCTAAGACAGCGTGTTGTCTTAGTAAAATCATCCCTTCCTTGGGTGGCTAGATTCTCACATCTGGTGCACCCATCATTACAGTGGTGGACTTGTTTGGGTGTGCGCTTGGTGGGCTGGTCCCGTGACCCCCTTGGTTGTGGGTTGCCATGGCCACCCCCTTTGTTATGGGTCTCGCGCCAAACTCCTACTTCCTTCCAAACTTCCTATCGAACTTCCTGCCACCTTCATCCTCAACATCACCTTACTTCGCCTTTCGCCCTCGATCTTAGTCCCAACCTTTGGGGCCTACACAGTTGCTTGTTTCTTTAAGGTAATCACTTCCTTTCCACCTGGATTGCAGGAGCTTATCGTTACGGATAGATCTCACATCGTCCAACCCTCAATACGTGTGCGCACACTTCATGTAGCATGGGCGGGAGCCAGCGCGAAGGCGTCCTGCAGAATCAGGAACCTCACAGCGGGCAGCGACCTTCCACCCAAGCACGGTGCACTCATCCTTTGGAGCCTCGGACTCAGGAACGACGGAGCCTTCGAGATCCTCAGCTTTGTCCTCGACTTCAGGCGAACGATACGGACGGATAGTGCGAGAACGTGATGTGGAGGAGGTGACAACAGAAGGAACAGGCGTGGCGGGCGCCTGCGACTCGGGAGAGCTGGACATCTGGGCCGCTGGTCGCTTGCGAGGTGTAGTAACTGGAGCTACAACTTCCCAGGCCAGATGTGCTCTGTTGGAGCGCCGATTTGTGAAGCCTAGCAAGTGGAAGTTCAACACTCCACCGCCAGCACCCCCAGGGCCTCCTTCAGTCCCGTCCTTGTCGTCTGGGGACGAGGGTGCGATCCCTGTTTCTTCGTCATCCTCGTCTGAGTCCGAGTCCTCCTCGTCGTCCTCATCTGACCAGGGTTCTGATTGATCGTTCCCATAGTTTGTAGGGCCAATACCATTACGTTGTCCCATCCTTGCTTCCTTGTGCATGCTTCCTGTGATATGCCTCAATTAACGATAGCCCTATGTCATGTTTTGGCACCCATTGGTCGTCTGCGGCTGTATAACCAGCCCATCTAATAAGGTATTCCTCTCTCTGGCCCCTGCCTCGTTTGATTATCCTGTGGTCTAGGACCGCTTCTACTTGGTATTCTTCCTCACCGTCCACAATTTCTGGGCTAGGTGGAGGGTTGGGTTCCTCTGTGTTTTTCCAATACCTTTCTAGTAAGGACACGTGGAACACGTTGTGGATCGCCTTATACCTTGGCGGTAGCTTCAACTGGTAAGCCTGCTTACTGATGCGCTGGATGATCTCATACAGGCCAAGCCAGCGGTGCCCAAGCTTCCTACTTGGCTGGGTGGTTCTGATATTCTTGGCCGAAAGCCATACTTTCTCTCCTACCACGTACTGCATTGGCTTGTGCAGCTTGTTGTAGCCTCGTATTTGGGCTTCCTTCGTCTGTTTCCACGCCTCTTCGAGCTCCTGTCGCAATTCTAGGATCAGGTTGATGCGATCTTTCGCGACTGGCACTTCCCTTCTGGTGGGGTCATCCTCGATCCCTTGTCTTAGGTCTATATTGATGCCGTATCGGGCCTGGTTTGGCGACATCTGGATGGAATTGTGGAAGGCGTTATTGTAGGTCAATTCCGCGAAGTGGAGGAGTTCCACCCAGTTGTCTTGGTGCTGATTACAGTGGATCCGCAAGTAGGCTTCGATATTCTGATTCTGCCTCTCAGTCTGGCCGTCGGATTGAGGGTGGAAAGCGGTCGATAGGTTACGCCTTACTTTGAGGTGAAAACAGAATGCTGACCAGAAGTGACAGGTGAACACACTCCCTCGATCCGTGATTATTTCGGCTGGGATTCCAAAGTCCTTTACCCAGAACGCAAGGAAGAGGCACGACAGCTCTGGGGCCGTGATGGTTTTCCTACAGGGTATATATTTGGACACCTTAGTATAACGATCAACAATCACAAGGATGGAGTCTGAAGCCTTGCCTTGATCCGCCCCTACGCTTGGGGGCAGATCCGTGATAAAGTCCATACTTATGGATTCAAATGGTTTCGAGGGCATTCTTAAGGCCTGCATTTCACCATATGGCCTATGCCGCACAGGCTTGATGCGCTGGCATCTATCGCAGCCCCGTACGTACTCCCTGGTTTCCTCGCTGAGGCCAGGCCAGTAGTATTTGCGTTGGATCAACTCTTGGGTTTTCTTATATCCAAAATGCCCAGCCAGTGGGTCGTCATGGCAAATCTTGAAGATTTCCATCCGCACTGCCTGATTGGGAGGTATGTATACCGCTCCCTTGAAGCGTAGGATGCCTGCATCGTCTACTCTCCAATCTGAAGAGCCCTTTGCTCGCGCCAACCCAATATCCTTGGCCCTTTTAACAGCTAACTCGTCAGTCGCCTGGAGGGTTTTGATCAAGTCTATTAGGGGTTCAGACGCAGCACTATAGGCGCTCTCTCCCTTGGCTACAGCAGCTACTGCAACCCGAGGGACAATGAGACCTGGACTCTTGGTGTCCTTACTATGGTCATCGCCCAGTCTTACGCTGCTAGCGTTTGCCTTCCTACGCTGTAGGTTAGGTTCTCCTATCTGAAAGCCTTCTTGGCTTGTTATCGTCCGACTTATCTGCGGGATACCTCCTGCCTGCATGGCTTCTCGGAGCTTGTTCTTAAGGGTCGGTAGCATCACATTCTGGCTACCCTTTTCACCCTCATAGTCTGGTCTCCTAGATGGACCATCTGCTGGGTTTGTTTTTCCCGCTCGATAGGAGATGTGGAAATCATAGGCTGATAACGCCTGTGCCCACCGCGCTTGCCTCCTTGTGAGGGCGGTGGTTTCCATAAAATACTTCAGATTGTTGTGATCTGTTAGGACCTCAATTGGGTACTGGCTTCCTTCGAGGTAGTGTCTCCACTGCTCAAAGGACTTCACGATCGCCAGGAGTTCCTGGTCGTGGACTTCATAGTTCAGCTCTGCTGGATCTAGCTTTTTGCTGAAAAAGGCAACTGGGTGCCATTCGCCCTTCTCTTCTGGCTTAGTTCCTTCCACTAATTGGGACAGGTTCGCAGCGAGCGCAAAGCCTGACGAGTCCGTCTCGAGCCTGATTCTACGGCATGGGTCGAAATGGACCAGTGTGGGGGCTGTAGTGAAGGCCTTCTTCAACTGGCCGAAGGCGCTTTGCTGTTCCTCCCCCCACACGAACGGGCCTGTCTGCTTGCCTGCCTTTGCCCCTTTCATAAGGCCTGTCATTGGGGCCACCACGGAGGAGTATTGCTTTACAAAGCGCCGGTAAAAGTTGGCAAAGCCAAGGAACACCTGGACCTCTCGATGGGTCCTAGGTATTGGCCAATCGGCGATTGCAGCAACCCGGTCGCTTTCCATAGCCACCCCTTCCATCGTGACAATATACCCAAGGAAGCTTACCCACTTGGCATTGAACTCGCACTTTGAGAGCTTCACATATAGGTTCGCCTCGCGTAGGCGTCCTAGGACCTCTCGTACGTGGTCAGCGTGTTCCTCCTCCTTCTGGGAGTAGATGAGGATATCATCAAGGTATACGACACATATGGTGTCAACCAACCCTTGTAGGGTCTCATTCATGTACGCTTGGAATGTTGCAGGTGCGTTAGCCAATCCAAAAGGCATCACCCTGTACTCGAAGTGTCCGTATCGAGTACGGAATGCTGTCTTCCACTCGTCGCCTGGGCGAATACGGATGCGGTGGTAGGCGTTCCTAATATCAAGCTTCGTGAAGCACCTCGACCCTTGGGGCTGATCCAAGGTCTCCGTGATCAGTGGCAGCGGGTGTCGATTCTTCACGGTAATCTTATTCAAGCCTCTGTAGTCTACGCAGAGACGTAGGCTTCCGTCCTTCTTCTGAACAAATAGGATGGGCGCGCCTGCAGGGCTTACGCTCCTTCGGATCCAACCCTTCTTCTCGCTCTCGTCGAGGTATTTACGGAGCGTGGCCAGTTCCGTTTCCGATAGGTTATATACTGGCCCATACGGTGGTTCTTGGGTCCCAGTATCGATGGCATGGGTTTTCCTTCCCAGCTCTGGCAGTTCTTCTGCCTTTTCCTCCGAGAAGATGTCGATATAGTCCTCGTATTCCTTCGGGCATTGGGTAGGCGCGCTATCATCTGTGTTTAAGGCCAAGACGAAGGCAGTATCACCTTCCTCCCATTCTTCAATATCTGCCACCTCGGCTCTCGCAATATCGAAGGGCTGGCGCCAGGTCTGTTTGCGCCAGTCAATCTGGGGGTTGACCTGCGTCATCCAATCCATCCCAAGGATGACGTCTACTCCTGGGGTGTCCATGGAAAGGAGGGTCTGGGCGACCACACATTCCCTTTGAAAGTGGTCCCTAGCTCGGACCTGGGTGGTGGCCGCTCCATATATCACAACCTCTTTTCCATCGACTGCCCTTGCCCGTGGCGGTGCCCTATCCCGGCACTCCAAACCCTTCTCTTTGGCAAACAGAGGGTGGATGGTGGACGCGTCAGATCCTGAGTCAAGGAGGGCTCTTGCCTTGTGCCATCTGGGCCCTACCTGCACCTCTACCTCGATCTCCATTCGACGCTGCGCCGTAGGCTTCTGGGGTTCTGCTGGGAGTCACGCCCTCTTGGGGGTGTAGGCGTCCAATTTCCTCACCCCTGGGCCTGTGTGTTGGTGTGGGCCTCGACATTCCTTCGCGAGGTGGCCCGCCTTGCCACAGTTATAACAATTGATTCCGCTAGGGATTGGCCTAGCGTCCCTACTGTGGGTAGGGGCCTGTCCTCTCGCCGGCCGCTGGTCTTGTGGGCGGTGTCTATTCCAGAAGGGTGTTCTTTCTCCTTGGGCCGAGGGCTGGGGAGCCCTGTGGCTGCCAGAGTTGCCCTTTCAGAATGGAAAGCTGCCCTGGGAGGTATTCCTTCCTTCCCTTGAGTTGGGCTTGTCAACGGTAGGAGTTCTCTCTGTTACCCACTGGTTTGTCATTTCTAACATCGCCAGGATATTAACGATAGCGTCCCTGTGGGTAGAGGAACGCTCTGTGTACCCTCCTTCAAGGAGCCGCTGCCTCATCTCTGGGTGAATCTTCGTCAGAAGGTGGACAGTCTTCTGCGATTCAGTATATGGTTCCATCTCGCGATCGAGGTCCTCAAGGTAGGCCACAAACTTGCGGATGCTCTGCCCTTTCCGTTGTAGGGCGACGTTATACTTCAAGGCCGCGATGCGTTGTCGGTTGGCTGGGTCAACATGGAGGTCCCGAAGAAACTCTTCGAACCCAGCGATATCCAAGGGATCTATGTATCCTTCTCCTTGGGTTGCGCACCGGTTATCCCATTCCTTCATAGGGTGTCCTTCCAAGTATTGGGCAGCGAAGGCCACCTTAGATTGCTCGGTTGGAAAAGCCCTTGGTTGGTATCGGAAGATAGCACGGATCGAGGCCATGAACTCGTTGAGCTCTCGGATGGGTTCACCCTTATATACCTTAGGTTCCTTGACCCTTCCCATTGGTCTCTGGGCTGGTGTGACCTCCATTGATACGGTAGAGGCAGTCTCTGCCTCCTCCTCTTGTTGGGGTCCTTCCCACTCGTCCTCGATATCTTGGTGTCGCCTTTTTCGACGGTTCTCTTCCTGAATCCGGGCTTGCTTCTTCTCGAAATCCCGTACCGCCTCAGGGTAGGCGTTGTAATCGTCACCGTGCGATCCTCGGAATACTTCTAGGGCTTCCTTCATTGTGTTGAAGTAGGCCCTCTCTTCTTCCACTCGCTTCTGAAGGTCGGCCAACTTCGAGGCCATATTCCCGCCTTGGTCGGCCACCAAGTCGTCAATTTCTTGGGTCGTAGGTCCTGGAGCTGCCTCGGTGGCCTCGGTGGCTGATGTCGCTCCCCCCGAGGTCGCTCGAGTAATCCGTCTTTCCAAACTTGCCATCCTGACCCAGTAGGCTGGATATGGGTAAAGTCAATAGAATTGTAAAGCGTAAGCCTAAGGGTCTCACGGGAGTCCAGGGAACCAGGTCAGGAGGCAGGAAGGTATCGTATTCTGTAAGCACAATAGGTCTATGTAGATACATCGACTATTGACTGGAGGCCTTCTTCCGAGGCCTCCAACCCCTTTTATCTATGCACCTTGTGCCCTATTTTACTGAGCCCTATGGGCCGCTTATGAAAGGGACCTCACATGGTGGCACGTGATGGCCTTCCTTACACCTGGTAAGTCATGGAAAGTCTTGGAAAATGAGAGAACTACATTCCTTTAGCATAAATAGGATTGCCCTTTCCTTAAGAAAGGGCAAGCAGACAATACAGTAAATTGACTATCACATACTTCCACGTCTTTTCCAAGCTTCCAAGCATTCATCTTGTTACTCCTTGTTTCTGAAAAGTCAGTGAGGTGTTAACCTCTGACTTACCCCTGAGTTCTCAGACTCAACATTTGTTGCAACTTGTCTGAACCACTTCACTACATCACACACCTGATTGCTGCATTGTGGAATAGTCTAAGCTACGACCCTTTGGCTCTGTTTTCTAAGACAGTGTGTTGTCTTAGTAAATTCATCCCTTCCTTGGGTGGCTAGATTCTCACATCTGGTGCACCCACCATTACACACTACTCGCCTTTGTTTCTTGTTCTACTTAATGTATAACGTCTCTATCATCCTGTAGACCTTGCGCTTCTTGTTGAGTAAGTGACCCTCTATGTTGTAGTCATGTTTTTTTAGCCCTTCTGCGTTTGCTTAGTACTTCATTTGCTCATCGAAGATTTTGGTTCTCTATGTGTAGTAACTCGAACTGGTGCATTATTTGTGATGCACCCTTTGTGAACTGGTCAACAGCTGCATATATTGTAGTCGGAGAGCTATTTTGGTGATGCGCAATTCGATTTTTAATAAAAGTAGACTGTGATAAGGCTTCAATTGGTTTGTTAGGTGTTTGGGAAACCTAAGGTTGAGCGGTACTCGGACGGGAGCTGGGGGGCGTTAGCGTCTTCAACCTAAGAGTAAGTGTCGAAATCACACTCTCTAGGTCAAATGGAAGAAGTCCTACACCTCGGAACACTCCTCGAACATTGCTTTCTGTTATTGCAATATTAAATGCAGCATAGAAGGCAGGAAAGAAATCATCCTTGGTAATGTGCGTGATATGAGTCCACATCATATCTTCGATTTGGTGGCTGTATGCCTTCTTTAATGGGCTAAAACACCTAACATCGAGTGGCTGTAGGATGTGCGAGGAATGAGCAGGCATGCAAAGTGTGATTATGTTGTTTTCTTTGCAATATTCCTCGAACTTGTCCGAATGGTGGCTCTCATGGCCATCAACGATCAGCAACTGATAACCACCTACAGTTCGAGTCCTTGTATGCTTCTCGAAATGCCGAATCCAATCCATACCTTTCTCGTTCGTTGTCCAGCCATTTTCTGTAACTGCAATCACCCAGCTAGGTGGAAACCCGCTATTTTGATACCATGACGCGAGGTGATTTTTACCCGCAACAATGATAAATGGCGGCACTGTCCAGCCTTGAGTATTAACGCCTTGAATTACTATAACCCATTCGCGATTGCCAGACTGTATTTTTTTAGCTCTCGTACGACTGTCTGAGCTTGTTACGACCATTGCAGTTGAAATAACACCCATCATAAACCCCGTCTCATCAAAGTTGTATATATCTATGTCGTTGATTCCGTACTTTGTAATTGTGCTACGTACGAGCTCAAACCAAGGACGGATAATCTTTGGATCTTCGCATTTAGCTCTCTGATAGTCATATTTCCGCTAGAAGCGTGTCTGGAGTTCTAGGGGGAAACCCAACGCGTTCCAACGCGTGGTGTGTCGCGTGCAGCTAGAAGTCGATTCGCCATATCTTCAACAACAGACATCTGGGAAGGAAATCCTTTTGCCCCTAGGTTGATAATGTATTGAATAAGAACTGATTCCTCTAGGTCGGTTATTTTCCTCGAGTTGGCTAGAATATCGCGTCGTAGACGCGTACCGTTCATGCGGCGACCTAGTTTCCGGTGATCATCCTAGCAGCAACCTGAGGACGCAAATTCGGGTCTCTTTGCATAGCCTGGATCGCAAGGATCAACTGGCTTTCATCGTTCTTTTGGGGCATGTTTTGTTGTGGAGGAGTTTAACATTTAGTTACAGGGTTCTATCATCGCGATATTTTGGCACATTCGCTAGTTTGGCACATTCGCTAGTTTGGCACATTCGCTAGTTTGGCACATTCGCTATACACATACGTTATTATTAGTTAACTTAACGTACATGTATAGCGAAAGCGCCAAACAAGCGAAAGCGCCAAAATGATGCGGTGACCAAACCCCCCAACTAAATGTTAAATTCCTCAACAACAAAACATGCCCCATAAAAATGATGAAAGCCAATTAGTGCTAGCTATCCAGGCTATGCAAAGCGACCCAAAGTTACGCCTTCGAGTTGCTGCTAGGATCTATTCTGTGGACCACCGCAAGCTAGGTCGTCGTCTAGAAGGTGTACCTTCACGACGCGATATCCAAGCCAACTCACGGAAATTAACTAACCTAGAGGAGTCCGTCCTTGTTCAGTATATACTCGACCTAGCTGCCAAAGGGTTTCCTCCTCGGCTGTCTGTTGTTGAAGATATGGCAAGTCGACTACTTGCAACACGCGACGCGTCACGCGTTGGGTCGCGTTGGGCTTCAAACTTTGTTAAGCGGCGTGTAGAGCTCCAGACACGCTTTCAGCGCAAATACGACTACCAGAGGGCTAAGTGCGAAGATCCAGAAGTTATTAATGGCTGGTTTGAGCTTGTGCGTAACACAATTGCAAAATATGGTATCGATGAAGCAGATATCTACAACTTTGATGAGACTGGGTTTATGATGGGCGTTATCTCAACTGCTATGGTTGTAACAAGCTCAGACGGGTGGGCAAAAGCAAAGAAGGTACAGCCTGGTAATCGGGAATGGGTTACAGTAATCCAAGGCGTTAGTTCTCAAGGTTGGGCAGTACCACCATTTATCATTGTTGCAGGCAAAAACCACCTTACATCTTGGTATGAGAATAGTGGATTTTCAAGCGATTGGGTGATTTCTGTTACTGAAAATGGCTGGACTACAAACGAGAGAGGCATGGATTGGATTCAGCACTTTGAGAAGCATACAAAGGCCCGGAGTGTTGGTGGTTATCGCTTGTTAGTCCTTGATGGTCATGAGAGCCACCACTCAGATGAGTTTGAGGAGTACTGCAAGGAACACAACATTATTACGCTTTGTATGCCTGCTCACTCTTCTCATCTACTCCAGCCACTTGATGTTGGCTGTTTCGGCCCGTTAAAGCAGGCCTATGGTCGGCAAATTGAAGATATGATGCAGGCTCATATTTCTCATATTACAAAGGATGACTTCTTTCCTGCCTTCCACGCTGCATTTAACACTACAATGACGGAAAGTAACATTCGAGGCGGGTTCCGAGGGGCAGGGCTTCTTCCATTTGACCCTGAGAGAGTGATATCTACACTTGATCTTAAGTTAAGGACACCAACGCCTCCAAGCTCCCGCCCAGGTACTGCTCAACCTTGGGTTTCTCAGACACCAAACAACCCAATTGAAGCTATGTCACAGTCTATATTTATTAAAACTCGGATTTCACGCCATCAAAATAGCTCTCCAACCTCAATCTATGCAGCTGTTGACCAGTTTACAAAGGGTGCATCGCAAATAATGCATCAATTAGCACTGCTAAAGGGAGAGAACCAAAACCTACGACAGGCAAATGAAGTACTAAGCAAGCGCCGGAGAGCTAGGAAAACACGACTACAGCAAGGAGGATCACTTAGTCAACAAGGGGCGCAAGAGCTACAGGATGAGAGGGATGTTGTGCAGCAGGTAGAGCAGGAAATAAGGGCAAGCCGTGGTCGGAAGCCAAGGGAAGAAACCCGTGCCCGTCGCTGTGGCAAGTGTGGTGAGACTGGGCACAATGCGCGCACGTGTCAGATTGTAATAGACACCTCTGAGGAAGAGGACTCCGAGTAGTTTCAATTGATTTCTAATGTTGTGGTAGATTTATCGCAATGTTTGTCGTGAGGGTAGATAATTTTGGCGCTTTCGCTTGTTTGGCGCTTTCGCTATACATGTACGTTATACGCTTTATTAATAATCATATCATAATTGATTTTCTAACCCTGCTCAATTAAAAAGAGAGCTTCGGAAAATAGAGGTTGTATAGGTATATTTATAGAAACAGTCTACTCTAAAGGGCTAGTTGGGGGGTATAGGGGCAGGATTGTAGGGGCGTCATGTGATATGGGTATGTACTATAACTACTTCATGTAACCTCGAACCGACCCATCCGTTATAGGCAGTGATTACTGTACAACACTTCCCCCACTCCTTACTCGCCATCTTTCATTCAGTCACTGACTAGTGCCGGCGCTTCTTCTGCTACACTCACACTCACTTTCATCGACTTCACCAGCAACGGCTGCGGCGGTTGCCCCCTCGGCACTCTCCTCCCACGCTCCAACCGCATCCTCCCAATTCTCCACAACGCTCTCCTGCCTCTCTCTCTCCTTTACCTTCTCCTTCTCCTTCTTCTTCCCCGCCGCTTTGCTCCCAAGAACCGTAAACGAATTCTTGCCACTGGCAGCCCACTCGTCGACGACTCTCTTCTTCACAGGCGCACCCTTGACAACCTGGCTCCACCCTCCCGCAGAGCCGGTGTCCTCTCTCCGTGAAACATTCAAGCTCGCATCCACAGTGCAGAGCGCGACAGCTCCCGCCAGCTTCTTCTCGAGCACCACCTTGGTAAGTGCAGGCTTGAGGCGCAGCAGGGTTGCCTCGTCGACGCCATCTGCAAGACTCGCGCGTACCACGATCTCCTCACTAGGGAGGAACTCTATTTTCCACCCCGCGATCTGCGCGGTTGCCGGATCGGATGCAACAGCAGTGCGGAGCTCATCGAGGGTGAGTGCGAAGCGTGGATTGGCGAGTAGCAGCGCATTGAACGGAACACCCGTGGTTGCTGGGGCGTTCTTGGGCGCCTCGACCACGGGGCGAAGCTTGAGGCACTGGCCGAGTGTCTTCATCGGTGCGCTGGAAAAGCGTGGCGCCTTGAAGAGGACTACGTGTCGGTGAGGCTCCGGGTCGACGGATTCGGTGTCGAGGGCAAAGTCTTCAGCGAGGGAGTGCAGGAAGGCACGTTGGGCGGCGGACATGGGCTTGAAGCGGAACTGCTTGGCAGTCGTGTCGGCAGCGAAGACGCGGAACTCGCGCTCTTGCGTCTGACACCACTTCGGGCTTCCTTTGAAGTAGTCGAGAGTGGTGGTGGAGTATGGAATATGGTCATCCGTGTGGTCGGATGGGATATTGAGGGCGGCAGCAAGCTTGGCATTGCGCTGAAGGCGGAGACATTCGTCGTCGCAGGCCAGGGTCTTGCGTTCAGTCACTGGCATCGCTTTGGTGGCTAGGCAACGTATTTCCTGCTTTAGGTGCTGGCAGGCACATGTTATGATAACCTTTGCATGGCACGGCTTGTCTTCTTTGCACGGATATGGCGCGTGGCAGGGCTCGAGGCAAACGTGGCCGCAACCGGGTGTGGTCTTGGTCTTACCGCAGACATGGAGACATTGGGTGAGGAAAGCATCCTCACAATCGCCAGCCCGATGGCATGGCTTCTGGCACGAGTGAATGCCACAACGAAGGCGATGTCCGCAAGTCTGTCCACAGGAGATCTGGGTGGACCAGCAAGGTTGGTTTTTAAGGATTTTCTTGCCACACATGCATGTCTTCTGCACAAGGTACGGGCACTTGGGGCAGGACTCTCCATCGCCGTGGCATTGGTGGTTGACTGGGGGATGGCCACATGCGGTGCGCCTATTGCATTGGTGTGGACAAGGAGGCGGCTGAGTGCCGCATGGTAGTGGCGGGTGAAGCACAGTCCGACCGCAATTGCAAGAGATCTCATCAAAGATGGCTTCTCTACAGGCGCCGCATGCGCCACGGTGACAGAGTTCTTGACAGGTATGCTCTGGATTCCCACATTTCAAATATCTCCTGCAGACTCTCGTGCATATATGCTCGGCCTCAAAGTCTTCCGTTGTCCCACGAGATACCTTCTGCTTTCGCTTCGCTGCAATGCGTTCCCCAGCAGGCTTCTCGCCAGGGCAACAATGCTCTCCGCACTCGTGTCGTCCGCAGTTGAGGGCTGTCTTGCAAATCCTCATGCACTGCGGGAGAGTCTCCGTACCTTGGTGGCAGATAGTTGATGACGTCGTTCGTCCACATCGACAGACGATGGGCACTACCTTGAGACAAGGCAAGCACTCTCCTTCATGGCATTTCTGTTGGCATTCATGTCCACAAGCCAGCTGTTTCAAGCACAGCTTCTGACAATGCGGAATGGGCTCCTCGCAGGAAATTCTCGTACAGTCCAGGTCTTTCAAAGTACTCTTTCCGCAAGGGCAGTAGGTGACGGCATCCGGCGATAGTGGACAATGTGGTACATCGCCTGTCTGTTTATGGCAGCTCTTCTCGCAAAAATGGCGTCCACAGTCATAGGCACGTTTGCAAACGTTCCCACATTCGAACGATCCGGTCCAGCTGTCAACCTCGTTGCTCTCCTTCACAATGCTACTGTCCTTATCGTCGCCTCTATCCGAGCAAGGCATCATCTTCTCAACCTTTCCGCAATAACAACGCGATTCGACGAGAACTTCACAGCTTCCGCAGAGTCCTTCATGGCAGCCCTTCTCGCACTCATGCTTGCCACAGGGCATCATATCACCACACTTTTTGCCGCAGCTCCAGCCACTGTCGTAATGAGTGTCGATGCACCTCTTACTAACCTCGTACTTCCCACAGAAACAAGCCTGTACAGGTCCAATGTGAGGACATGGCGGGCATGGTCCAGCATGGCATATCAGGTCACAAGGATGCGGGCAATTCCGTGGTGCTCGAGGCTTCCCGCAGGTTTGTCCACATGAGTGCGGTGGTAGTCCAGGAATGGCCTTTGGGTCGACATCCTTTGCACACCAGCACGTATACGACTCCGGCATATCATCTTTGGGTAGATTGCACCCAGGACATCTCCATTGCCTCGCCGGTGGCAGCTCTCCATCCTGCAGTTGCTGTCGGTTCTTCTGCGTAGACCCCTCGTTCTTCGCCCATTTCTTGACGCATGACAGGTGGAAAACGGTCCAGCAGGTCTTGCACGACCACACCTTTGAGTTCTTGAGCACTTCGCTTGTGCAGATTGGACATTCGTATAAGCCGTGTAAGATGTCCTCGTGGGTTCTAGTTGCAATATCCGCAGCCTGCGACTTCGAAAGCCGTCGCTGCCTCCCGATATTTGGCGGGGGGTAGTTGTGAGTGGCAGTGGTTCTGGGAACTACTGTTTGACCAGGTGTAAATGCCGGTGCGTCAGCCTGCAGCGATAAAGATGCTGAGCTTCCGCTTGCTCCTCCTGCGGATGTGAGCTTCCCGCCAAACGCTCTTCCCCCAACACCTCCCATCACATGCCTGGGCGCTCCTCCTTTTTGACCCGGCCTTCCGCCCCTGCCTCGATTTGATTGCCCATTGTTCCTTCGGTTTGGATTTGGATTCAGGCCTGGAGCTGCCTGCGGCGCCACTGGAGCTGGAGGAACAGTGTCTGCGTTTCCTTGGGCTGGTTGTGCTGGTGAGTCTCGCGGCGCTCCCGGGGCAGGAGCAGTGCCGTTCTGTGCGCCGCCTCGCCGTGGTCTTCTATAATGTCGAGGTCTTCCGCCTTGACCTGCACCTTGTGCTGGTGGTGCGCCTGGTGTTGACATTCTTTCTTCTCTATCTGTATACGTAGCAGGGATCGCAGTTGCCACTTTCGTGATTGCCTTTTTTAAGGTTGTCTCGTCCAAAAAAGTGGCGGTGATCCAACTTTCTACGGTAAAGTAGAGTAAAGTACTCTATCGTCTCTCGAATGGTGGCGAACAAAGAGGGAATATTAAATAAACTTGCGCCTTCCAAATATGGCGACTTCAAACGTTTTCGAAAAACAATCAATGCAAAAGAGAATATTAGTAGGACAAAGCGCTTGTCAGTACGAACAAGATGATCTCAGATGCAGAGCAAGAGATTGCCTGATCGCTATTTTAAATGTAGACGATGAGTCAAAACGTGGGGTAGAAGTTCCAACTTGGGCTGTGTTGATTTGTGGCGAGGCTGCGAGGCTACCGAACGAGGCTGGCTAGCGGCGACGACAGGCATATCCCCAGTTTCAGGCCGAACTAGAGTAAGATGTGTAATGGCTCATATCGACTCACAACATCTGCAAGGTCCAACTTTGTGAAATGCCTCCGCGGCGACATGTGACGCTGGCACTCATCGCCATCGTAGTGTTCATCGCTTTCTCATTCCTCCTCTCGAGTGGGGGTCAACAACGTGCAGCGTTTGATACGAGTGTCGCCCCTAGCGACAGCGTGCTCCACGGCGTCGCAATAGCGCCAAAACTCGAGAATGCAACAATAAAGTAAGACACCGTCGCACCTCTCTGATCGCAGCGGCTAACCCAATCGACAGAGCTGAACTGGGCAATGCAGCCTGGAAGCTGCTCCACACGATGATGGCGAAATTCCCGGACCAGCCGACGGAAGAAGACAGCACGTCGCTCAAATCCTTTGTCTACCTCTTTGCACGATTATACCCATGCGGCGAATGTGCACGGCATTTCCAGCTCTTGTTAGAAAAGTACCCACCGCAGGTACGGACGCGGTCGAGCGCAGCGACGTGGGCGTGCCATGTGCATAATGAGGTGAACACTCGGCTGAAGAAGGAGCTGTTCGACTGTTCTAAGATTGGGGACTTCTACGACTGTGGATGCGGCGGGGATGACGATGAGAAGGCGGTGGCAACGACAAAGCCGAAGATTGGGTCTGGCAGTTTTACGCCGCTGAAGTTGGAGAAGGACGGAGGGTAGGACTTTCTTAGGCACTAGGATGGATGGGTGCTAATCAATATAGGCTTACTCGAGGGGGTTGAGACTAAAGCAGTCGTCCCAGGGATATTCATTTGAATCCGGAGAATCCATAACGTGTGAACCAAGTTTGTTCTGCACGATGTGTATATATATTTACGTGGGCGAAGGAAACATGTACAATAAGGGGTATCAGGAGGCTGGCTCTGACAAGGAAACTTTACAATAACATGGATGATCATCATTCCTCTGTAAAACTATCACCTATATTTCTACACAAAAGCCAATCCACCCACCGCCCAACAAGCACACTTCAAAAAAACCCGCTGCAAGTAACAACTTTCACCCCTTTTTCACACCCTATCTAGAAAGCCAACTCCTTCTTGATCTCCGCAATCGCCAAACCCGGGTTCAGGCCCTTGGGGCACGTCCTCGAGCAGTTCATGATGGTGTGGCAGCGGTAGACGCTCATGGAGTTGTCGAGCGCAGCCTTGCGCTCCATCTTCTTCTCGTCACGCGAGTCGGCGAGCCAGCGGTAGGACTGGAGCAGGACGGCCGGGCCGAGGTACTCCTCCGAGTTCCACCAGTATGAGGGGCAGGAGGTCGAGCAGCACGCGCAGAGAATGCACTCGTAGAGGCCATCGAGCTTCTTGCGGTCCTCTACACTCTGGAGGTACTCCTTGCCCTGTTTTGCGTTAGTCTCTGGCCCATGAAAACGGTAGGTGGCAAGCTTACGTGTTCGGCTGGGGTTGTGCGCTGGAGGTATGGCTTGATGGACTTGTACTGCTTGTAGAAGTGGGTGAGATCCGGTACGATGTCCTTGACAACGTATGTGTGGGGGAGAGGGTAGATCTTCGACTCTTGGGTGGTGTCGGTAGGGATGCGGCCTGAATATCGCGTCAGTATTTGTTCAAGAGTCTCTATTCCAGCAGGTAGCTGCTGAAGGACCAGTGCAACTCACATAAGCAGGCCAGGGTGTTAACACCGTCAATGTTCATGGCGCAACTGCCACAAATTCCCTCTCTGCAGCTTCTGCGGAAGGTGAGTGTCGGGTCATCCTCGTTCTTGATGCGGATAAGCGCATCGAGCATCATAGGTCCGGTCTTGTTCAGATCCAGAGTGTAAGCCTGCATCTTCGGCTTGGTGGAGGGCTCATCCGGGTTCCATCTGTAGATGTGGAAGGTCTTGGTCCTTGGTGCCGCCGGCGCCGGCTCACTGCTTGGGGCAGTAGCTGGGCTGGTAGCTGCAGGCGCAACGGATGCGAAGGAGCGGATAGCAGTCGCAGGCCTGAAGGCCGAGCGCGACGCCGCCACGAGGCGTGCTGAGGAGCGGAGAGAAGCCATTGGGAGACCGGGTAAGGAAAAGGACCTGGCGAGAGCGAGGATCAACGCGTGCTTGGGATTGGAAATATCGCTAGTGCCCCCGAGGTGCACAATCGATTGTTGGCGTCAAAAGGAAACCCGTGGCTACGGTTGCAGGAGAGGAATTCGGAATGATGTCGTTGGCGATGTGTGTCGCTGTTCGCTCAGCACAGGACCTCGGGTGTTGTGGTATCTAGCTCTGGAAGGGAAATGTTGCATGGGTATAGCAGCTTATGTCAGGTGTGTTGGCCAATCAGAAGCCACGTAATTGTCAATGCTAGAAAAAAAGTCACGTTTCTCCGGACTGGCTCGGAATAGGATTTCTGGGTAGACCGGAGTTGGTTGCACGTGAGACGTGTAATCATTATCATATTTTTATGTGAACCTAGGGTAATCATTGTCTCTTTGCCATATTCTCTCATTAATCGATTCGACAGATTTAAAGTTCCTAGGTTAAAATATAATATATTATATTTAACCTAAAAGTAACTTATCTATTATTTTCAAAGTTAGCACAAATAATCATAATAACCATGACTAACGTACGCGATAAGTAAAAGCTGCACACGCAAGTAAGCTACGCACCCCTCATTAATTCTAACGCGTTTAACCTCCTTCTAATTAACATGTCTTAACTAATAGACCTCTAATCGATCCATAAAGAGGTCGAATGACTCTAGCGCTCTAAGCTTATAAAGATGGCTATTTTATAAGTATAAGGGGTGCTATAAACACATACGATGTTCCTAAATCGACTTTATAATCACACATTGAAGGATGCCTAACACGAGGCAGTTTATGGTCTATAAACCTTAAACTCACAGCTACTAAGGAAACAACGCTTGTTTAATGGATATTATCTATAGACGAATGAGGCCTACCCCTTAGATCTACTTCTTATATAGCAAATGGCGAATCTACTCCTTTAAAAACGGTTAAATACAAATTAAGATGATACACTTATAGTTGGCACAAAATGGGTTTAAAACTTTGTACACCAGCATAACTCCCTCTAACTAAGTTAAGTTATGGGCTTTGTAAATAATCATGATTATAATTGAATTTCTAACCCTGATTATTTTTATTTAACTCAAATCATCAAAATACCACACTCACCAAACCACCCCAAAATAAGAGCAAAGTACTGACACAACCATCAATATTCATTCATTCGTGAGCTTCCTCGCATGTAAAAATGCTAGACTTAACCTCCCCCGCGGACATCGTTCTATCCAGTTTTGGTTGCAACATAGCCACCGCCTTACGAAAATAGCAAAGGTGCCGACCCCACCGAGCGCCGAATAAAAAACTGTCCCTGCCCACCGTCTTCTCCACAGAACTCTCAATAAACCCCCCAATCCCGCATCTCTTTTATGCCCCTAATCCTCATCATAGTCCTCTCTCCCTTGTCCCGCCTTTCCACCACCATCCTTGCGGATTGGGATCTTAACGCCCTGTGTCGCGAAACACTTACTGAGCGGCGTGCTCTCCACCACGCCCGGAAACTTCTTGGCGGAGTAAACAGTAAACACATCGCTGTAGCACAATGCAAGGACGGGTGCCTTGCCAGTGTTGAGGACAGACATCTGGTTCGCCGGGTTGCCGTTGGGGGTCTTGGATGGGCCGCCGACGTTGGTGAAAGAGAAACGGAGACTATGCGTGTTAGTGAGGTGAGAGAAATTGGAAATTGATAGACATACCGGAAGTTTCCCTCGGTTCTGATGCTCATGTCCTGTAGCACAAACCAGATGCCAATCTTGTCGTGGGGATCTGCGAGCTTGGAAGCGCTGGCCGCCAGGCTTCCAATTAAGTTGCGGGTGAACATGCCCTGTGGCGCGCTGGCGACAGCTTGGCGTGGAGGAGCGGTTGGGTCGTACATCAGATTGCTGAGGAGTTTATTAGCATATATGAGATCGGGAAGCTGATTGGACTCGGGTGCAGGACTTACTCCGATGGTCTCGGCGCGTTGGAGGCAACCGGATGGACAGCATCACCCGTATGGTAGAATATGTGATGGTTTGGAGGCTCTGGCCCTGATCCAGCGTGGTAATTTTGGCGCTCTTGCCCATGACCATACTGGCCCTGTTGCTGGGGCTGGCCATACTGTCCTTGTGGCGGCCCCTGTTGGAATTGCTGCTGGGTTTGGCCATATGCATTTACCTGAGGCTGGCCAGGATAAGGGTTGTACTGCCCTTGAAGTAGCGGTTGGTTGCTATGGTACGGGTACTGAGGATCGCGGACTATACCAGGCGGGCCAGTGGGCGTTGGCATTGGGTTCGAGTAGACCGGGTGGTCCCCCGCCTGTGCCTGAGCGTACGAGGTGGGGATAGTTGAGGAGATAGCCGGGGACGCAGACGAGTGTCGGACGAGATTGACTTCGTGCTTCCCATCGGCAGACCACAGATCAACAGTCAGTACGAAAGAACCGTGATCAATGTCGCTATGAAGTGTCAGCAACTGTATATCGAGATACCGGCACTCGCGACGCTTACTTGGTATCGATTTCATTCCCAGTAGCCACATCCGTTATGACAACTCTTATGCAAGGTGGCGGGGTAATGGGCCGGCGATCCTGGAAAGTTAGTGACAGGATACATAAAAAAGAGCCATCGACAGCCTACCTTGTCTCCAAAGCCACACATACGCGCTCGTTTGGGCTGCTGCATAACCTCAAGTCTGCCAGATAAACATAGTCAGCATACATCCAAGAATACACCCCAGCATGGGTTATGCAAGTGAGGCAGGGGCAATAGCAACGATCCCCCAAGCCGTGCTACGGCCGTAGCCAGCTGTAAAACCAGGGGCAAAGATGGACTTACGTATATCTCCTGCCCAGCTCAATCATACTAAAGCTCGGTGGATGATCTCCGGCCTGCTGCTGCACAGCCGGTAGGATTGGGGTGCCATCCGCTCCATTGTGATTTGACGGCGAATCGAGTGGCATCAACGGATTGGGGCCCCGCGTCGGGACCCGGCCTAACATCTCTCCTTGGCCTCCCTGCCCTTCCGAGCTCTGGCTGGCGCGATGGCCCTGTGGATTCGAGCCGTAGCCGTACTGCTGCTGGTCGTTGGGGGCGTGCTGTATGTGGGGCTGGTCCTGGTGCGCCTGATATTGCGGTGCATCAGGGCGGTAGTTGGGGTTTCCGAGGGGAGGAGACATGTTATATTGTGCGCCGTGTCCGGTAGGGTCGTCATGCGGGTAGTGCGATACTTTCATGGTGGTGGTCGGGTTCGTGGGATATAGGGGGGAGTTGCGACACGAGCAACGGCCGAGAAGAACTCGAGGAAATCTCGTGGGTGTCGGGGTCTGTAAGGGAAGGCGCTATCCCCCGCCCTGTGTTTATATAAAGCTTATCGTGCACGGCGCGTTGTACTAGTTGATCCTCTTTGCATCTACGTCGTCTGTCTGGTGGGAGCAGTGGGTTTGCGTGATCTGCACAACGGAGCCCAACAATAATGCTGGACGTACCCTGTACTGCCGTTCGACCCGACTCCGTTCTCTGCAGGTCGATACGGATCAGCACGAGGCGCAGAGAGAGAGAAAGTTCTTCTTCTGTGTTCGGGGTCCGAGACAAAACGTGAGCAGTCGCCCGCGTTATATAGATCTGCTGTGCAGAGGGGTCGTTAAAAGGAGTGGTGGTGTTTACTCAGCGGCCAGAGCTAATGCGGGGGGAGCTTCGTTCGTTGGAAAGGTCCGTGTGGTGTGGATGCGACGGATGGTGTGTGCTTTTGAATCAGCAAGATTTCGCGCACAGGGCATTGGATGACTCGTTGACAGGAGGGAAGGAGCGACGATAATGGGAGATTTTGAAGCTTTTTCAAGTCGTCCTTGCTTCCTGGCGTACAGTTGCGATTTCTGATCGATGAGGCTCTTTTGTTGACCCAGAATTATTTGGGATGGGGGACCTGTCAATAACCAAAGTCAGGAGAAGGTTCACGTTATCGGCTGATATCAAGCATCATCTCATCTCATACCTCCACTTTCAGAGCACTCTTAAACTGGCGCCTCGTCTTTTTGTCTCTACCGGGCGGACCTGCGTATAGGTAAGGTAGCACTCGGATCGGATAGTGAGTGGCACACACTGCGACAAGGTGTAAGGGAGTGCAGATACTATAGGTATAGTATACGACGTGTAGCAGCAGATGCAAGGAAGTTTGAAGGAAGTTTTGAAGGAAGTGGAAACAGTGGACAGTGGAAACAGTGGAAACAGTGGAAACAGTGGAAACAGAAACAATGGTGGTGAACAGAACAGAATTTGTGGCGCATATATAATATACACAAGATGGATCAGTCAGTTTGGGGAGGAAAGACAAGAAGGCGAAGACAAGAAGGCGAAGACAAGAAGGCGAAGACAAGAAGGCGAAGACAAGAAGGCGAAGACAAGAAGGCGAAAAGAGGCAAAAGGTAAGCTGATGATCAGAGTGTAGAGTACGGAGTAGATCGTAGATCGTAGATCGTAGCGAGTAAGTGGTTGCAATGTACAGCCCACTATAACTTAGCGGGAGAGGTACAACACTCTACTTGTGAGCAGGTAAAATCAAATATAACTGAGTACTCGAGTACTATTATACTGTATTGTGCTACATACACGGGTACGAGAACTCGAAATGAACGAAACGTCACACCTGGAAGAAGACGGTCAGAATACCCAAAACGACCCCAAGAGTACCGTCCGTCGAGCACCCGTATATAAACAGGCCCAACAACGGGTGTACCTCCCTCTGTACGCACAGACAAGACATATATATGCAGGTCTCATTCTACAATTCAAATACCATCAAATACCATCAAATAGCATCAAATACCATCAAATAGCATCAAATACCATCAAATACCATCAAATACCATCAAATACCATCAAATACCATCAAATACCATCAAATAACCCCATTCCACCATCCCGCCCACCCCAATCGTCCAGCCACCAACCACACCCCCGCCTCACTGCCCAGTTCAGCGGGTCGGTAGTCCCAAAGCAGCGTCTGACCAGTAACCAGCGCCCCGCGACGCCAGCAACCAGAGTGCCGTCTCAGCACTAACGCGCCCTTGGGTGGCCGGGCGCGGGGAGATGGGGTAGGTCGCCGGGGACGAGAGGGTTGAGCGAGGGTTGAGCGAGGTTGAGCGAGGGTTGAGCGAGGGTTGGGCAAAAAGGGTGCGCCGCCGATGCCGTAGGCCCAAAACAATACGCGGCTGCCCAACTCGAGAAGAAGCAATACGCGGCTCCTCACAATTGCGACCGTAAGTACCTCTCCATAGTAATTTGTATATAAAGGTACATAATTAAGCCATTCTATGAAATTATCACTTCTTCGACTCCTCAACCTGGCGTCGAAAAGCCAGTAGGTCAAGCTCTTGAAGCTGGCCTCCTACTACAACCTCTTCCGTTCCTGTGAGCCAATTCTTGTAGCTCTCCCTCGAGGGGCTACTAAAACCCTCTGGAACCCGTTGTTTCCAGTACTGTAGCCCCTCTTCAACCCCCCTAAAAGTCGAGGGTTTTGGTGTAGAAACCCGTATAGGTAGAGGCGTAGGTGTAGGCATAGGAGCGGCTGTGAGTACGTACGTAGCTTTGCAAGAGCTATAATGTGGCTTACTGGCCAAATTCCTGCTTTCTGGAAAGCTGATATAATTATAGACTCCTTAAAAGTCTGTAGCCGCATTTTGGTAAGATCCCTCATAAAGAAAGAAAATCCAGTGTCAGAGAGCATGATGAGCTCTGTGCCTTGAAGGTTGGCGTGGTACCAAGAATCCATGTGTATTTTGCCCAGAATGATAAGTACAGGCGGTATGACTTTTCCAGTTGCAGACACAGCCTCAAGTATAGTAATAGACGTACGATTTCCAGGGCTTGGGGTGTAGAGCTCCTTTGCGGCTCGTGGCACAATCACACGCTCTCCACCTGGAATCCCAACCCGAAAGCCAGTTTCATCCATATTCCAGATTGACTCTGGTTTTATACCACGCTCTAGTATAAACCAGCCGTACTCTTGAAACCACTTTAGAACTGTAGGCTCATCTTGAGCCTTCGTACGCTGCTGCGCAATTGGCTTCGTAGTAATAAAGTGATATTCCTTAAGCTCATTCCGTATAAATTTTGTAAGCCAGCTTTGTGACGGGGGCAGCTGTGGGCTCCGCAGCTTACAGACAGCAGCAAATATCATATTCCTAGTTGCTCCAAGCCCTAGGTAATACTGCTCAAGGATCCATTTCTTTATGGCCTCTGTCTGCGCAGTAGAGAGTAGCTTATTCTGGCCCCCTCGGTGTGGGAGCTGCTGGGCTAGTCGGCTGATGCTTGACTGTATCGTTGATTTAGGCACTTTGAAAATCCAACTGGCAGTAGTTGCTGTTTCAGATTTCAGGGGGGTTCTCTAGGAGCCACTCACGAGCATTTGATAGAGGAGTCCCTTCCAATAAATGGCATATAATTACTATCTAAATACTATGGACAACTATGGTGGAGGTTTTGTTGAGGAGTGGCGGTGAACAGACGCACGTTCCGACGAGCCGCATATTGCTTCCTCTCGGGTTGGGCAGCCGCGTATTGCTTACTCCAACCTTGAGCGAAGCGAAAAGTTTGGTCACGACGATTAGTAAGAGCACTGTATTATATTAGGTTTTGGTGGTTAGCATTAATGGAAATTCTTTACACCCTGAAAGCACGGTCTATTATTTGAACAGGGCCGTGGGTGGAATTTATTCCCCAACTAGTGAGATGTGATGGATTTGGATGTGAGATGCACGATATCCTCGCGCATGCAGGGCTCGACGAAGGAAAAGGTGTCCCTGGCGGGGATTTGCGTTGCATTTCTTTGGAGTTCTTTGCATCTCCTTTCTGTCTACTCCGTGTGCCGTTGGTCCACTCATCTCATCCTGCATTCCATAGCGCAGCCATATGACGGCACATCCATCATACCGGTCGCTCATCATCAATGACATCCTGCTTGGTATTCGATAGCCCGGGCCCGCTTTGGTTCCAATACACTATGATATGTAATACATGTCTCACTCCCCTCTCCGGCAGCACAGACGGACCCTTCTCGCCAACCCTTGGTTCAGATTCCGTCAACCCGACCCTCGCATACAGAAAATCGGCTTTGACCCTTTGGGAGAACTGTCTAAACATTAAACAGTACCAATCATAAATACAAAATGCACCCGCCACAGGCACTCCGTGAACCTAGCGGCGCCCTGCTAACCCCTTGCTAAACTTCTTGCTCAATCCCAAGAAGTTCACCTTGGCCTTTGGCTTCTGGGCCTTCGGTGTCCCCATCCCGCCCATCTCGACGTCATCAGGCGACCCGGCCTCCAAGTTACTCTCGTCTCCGTCATCCGAGTCGGAATTGTCGTTGGAGGACGACTCGGCCTCCGACTCTTCCGTGCTTTCTGCGCCGGCGAACTCCGGTACCTCGGCGTCTTTGAGGGCCTTTGCTTTGGCCTCGCCCTGCTGGCGGGCTTTCTCAGCACGCTTTTGACTTTCCTCCAAGGCGGCTTCTGCTCGTAGTTTCAAGGACGGCATGCTGGCCATTCCCGCCGGTCTCTTGGACGTGCGTGGTGTTCCCCTATCTGAGGCGTTGCCGTTGGTGAGTTTTGGCCTTGGCACTGGCGTAGAGGAATTCCTGCCGCTGAGTTCTGGGGACGCTTGGGCCCTGGCTGGTGCAGAGCTTGCTGCCGACTCTTCTGTCAACTGACTGTCCAGCAGCTTTTGGACTGATGTTTCTGCGTCGCTTCCAGTGCTGAACTTTCTAGCGCCAACGTTTTGAGGTGTAGGGGTTGCGGAACCATCGCGGAGGCGTGAAAGCCTCGATGACGGTGGGAGAATGCGCTTAGATGCGGCGCTTTGAGGGATGATAGGCTTGGATTTCGTTGATGAGAGTTCCGACCCAGACGCTTCGTCTTCTGAAGCTGAGTCTCCAGAAGTGCTTTTATCGGATGTCTCGCTCCCATTTGAGTGGCCTTGTTGTCCGCGGCGGGACCCATCGAATGACTGAGTAGAGGAGAAGGCTGCGTTGGAATGGAAGCTAGAGTTGACAAATCGTACGGGTGAGCGGCTCTCACGTTGCGACCTGTTTGTCGACACGGATGCGGAACGGGAAGTATTGGAAGCCGTGTCATTAGCATTGTCACCGCTTGCTACGAGCTGGCTCGGTGCAACTGAATGAGATGAAGGCGGAGGCAATGGTGGTAACTCTAGTTCGCCTACGCTTTCGTCATCGCTGCTTTCCTCATCAGAGGAGATGGCGATGGCATTTGGTTTTGAGGCCGCTACCTCCTTCACTGCTGATGCTATAGACCGTTAGTTTGAGTAATATTACTAATTTGATCCGGATTGCAACTTACAGCTCCCTTTATTGATAGTATTGAGCAGCGCAGCAGTGATGTCTGCTCGGGTTTTCGGCGTTGGAGTTGGCGTTGATTTAACTTGTTGCCCGGACGTTGGCGCTTGCGAACTCGAAGGTGTGGGCACCTTGGGCGTAACTGACTTGGCTCCAGTTCCTGTTGGTACAAGTTTCGTTTGACGGAAGCTCCCGCCCGAGCTCTGGATCCCATTCACAGACTTAGGGGTTTGAATTGGAGCCGGGGACTGTGTGGCCCTGCTCGACGTCTTCCCAGCCACGGACGGCGATGGCTCTGCGCAGGAAACACGTCGAGCAGCCGAACCCGGCTCCACAGACGGGGCCGGTCGGATGTCACTAGATCCGTGACGGGGTAGGATTGGTGCAGGTTTGATATCTTCAGATCTCTTTCGAGTGAGTGCTGGCGAAGTTGATTGACGGCCGCGGGCAGCTGCTGGAGGTGGCGGCTTATCGACCACATTTGCACCAGGGCTAGTGCTCGCTGTCTTGGAATTGAAGTTCGCTACAGCCCTACCAAGCATCCCTCCTGGGCTTATGGCAGACGTAGACCTCTTGCGGGTGCTAGCTACTTCTGTATCTTTGATATCCCTGGCCTCTTTCTCGCTATTGGCGGCTTCTTCGCGTTTAACAGCTTCTGCCTTTACTGTCACTTCTGCCTCTCGTCTCTTGGCTTGTTCGCGTTCCTCGGCCTCGGCCTTTTCAGTTGCTTCCGTTTGTCTCCGGGCTTCCTCCGTAAGCAAATGATCTCTTTTCAGCTTCGCTTCAGCTGCTCTGGCCTCCCTCTCGGCCTCCCTCTCAGCCTCTTTCTCGGCATTTTCCTTGAGTCTCTCTTCCTCAGCTAATCGCTTTCGCGCAGCATCAGCTTTCCTTCTCTTAGCAGCTGTCTTAATCTTTGCCGTGGCAATGGCTATCGCAGCACTCTTCTTCTTGGCTGCCTCTCTTTCAATCCGAGCCTGATCCATTGCTGCTTCTGGTCTCTTTTCGGATTGAACTGTGCGATGACTCTCTTGTTCTAGTTCCGCGGCGCGTTTCTTTCCCGCCGATTCAGATGTGAGCCTTGAAACCTCTTGTGCAGTCTCTTCGGCTTTTGCGTCCACACCCCCGTCACTCTTGTCATCGCCGTTGTCGGCTGAAGCACTGTCGTCCTGAGGAGTCATACCTGGCAGTATAGGGCCACCATTAGCCATACTTGCCGAACGAGGAGTGATTGGAGGAGCGGATGTTGCAATTGCTTTAGGTGTTGAGTTGTTTGAACTGCTTCTAGCTTTGCTCCTGGTTGCTGCCCCTCTATATTGTACTAGTTTCGGCTTTGTAGAGATCGGTGAGGCCTTCTTGCTTTTGCCCAGGGGAGTAACACCACCACGTTGCCTGAGGAAACTGGAAGGCTGTTCGATGTCGGTCTCGAAACCACTATAAGTATCTGAGATTCCTCGGGACGGCGTGATGGCCGGTGTGATAGACGTATGCTCTTCGAAATCCGAGATGTCATCAGACCGCTCGCGCCCTTTATTCGACGGACGGTGAGCTGCGCCATTGTTCGGTTTTGGGGTAGTTTTAGCAGCTATTTGAAGATCTTCCCGGGCTTCGGTGGTATTTCGAAGTGATTGACGGGTCTGGCGGGTGGTATTTCGCCCCGAAGTTTCTTTCCCCTGAGAGTCTGAAATAACGACTTCCTCATCGTCTCCGCCTAGGACTGGAGATGGTTGGTTATAACTTGGTCGGCTTGTTTGGGAGGGCTTCTCCTGCTTGATATGCCTACCGCCATCTTCGATCTCGTTTACCTGAGAGTCGGGGATGACCTCGTCAATGGGTATATCTTCTGGCGGTACAATCTCTGCCTCGGAGTCGGATGGGTCGCGCTCGCGTGACGGGAGTGGATCGTCTGGCCTGTAAACCTTCTGCCTCTTGCCAGCCCTCGAATTGTCTCCGAGATTCGAGGTGGCGGGGGATCGCTTTCGCTGTAGTGGATAGCTGGGCTGGACAGTGCCGGCTCTCCCATTCACGTAGTCTGGGGGCAGGGAGTCTCTGATAGATGAGCCCTTGATCACTCTCAAGACTTCATTATCCGCGAATATGTCGCCCACGCGATCGTTGAGGTATAGGTCGGCGCCATAGGCATCTGTAGACTGGGCGATTTGGAACAGCCTGGCAGGAAATAAAGTCAGTGGCACCGCAGGATAAAACTTCAACGGGGGGACTCACGACTCCTGGGGGTATATGTCCTTGTATCTTCTTATCGCAACGTCACGCAGTTCCCGGAGGGGGAGATCTTGGAGAGGGAATTCCTGGCTCCTCGCAATGACGAAAGTATGTTTCGGGACTGCCTCCAGATTATGAGCCTCTTCCGGAGAAAAGACTGCAACGCGGATCCGGAAGCGATCCATCGACGGCCGTGGCGGAGGATCCATTGAGTGTGATTTTATGTCTGGCACATTTTTTATGGGATGTGGTTGAAGGTGGAGTCGCAAGAATTGTGCAGGGCAATTCGTGCGGGTGGTGACGATTTAGGGATGGTTCCTATCGGATGAGATTGTAAAGATAAACGCTGATGGTAGGATTCGTCTTGTGGAGTATTGAGACGTTAAATGGAAGTGAAAATGCGAGTACTGCCAATAATCCGCTGAAGAGCAAAATGTCGATGATTTATTGAAGCTCCCGCCTCCAGACTTTAATTGAGGCCCGAGCTTTATTCACCCATAGATCTGACGGCTGGGGTTCTGGAGCCTTGCCGGGTAAGGCTGCAAGGGACCACCCCCACTGTCAAGGTTAAGGATAACTTGTCTCTCACAAGCTTCCTTCTTCGTTCTTTCATCCATTCCAGTACCACTCCACTGCAGAACAGTACTAGTCTCTTCTGTTTTATTATCAGAATACCTTTTCAGATATTGTTTGTCAATCACAGAGTTTGTGACGTTCAAGTTCACTGTTGGTAACTTTCAGTCCATTTCTCTCCATCTCACAAATCTTCTTCCTTCATTTCAACACCCAATTTCAACACCACCCCAGAAAAGTATCAGTCTCTTATATCCCATCATCGGATTTCCTTCTCCCTCATAATTGTGGTGGCTTCAATACATTACGGTCTCTCTCTGTCTCTTCTCTCTCTCTGATTCTGATTCGTCTCTCTCATTTCTCCTTCTAGAATCCAGTAGCTCCCCCCAGCTACCTCTTCTTTCCCCACCCTTTCCTGTTGAACTGGTTCCTCCCTCATTTGGCCTCTTTCCACAATGGAGCCTGTGGCGAAGCCAGCTGCCGTGGATGTGAGTGACTTTGAGATTATCAACGGTCCTGATGACCACCCACCTCCTCAGCCCACCAAGGGTGAGACCATCTCTCCCATGGGAACCATCTACATCGAGGCTCAAGTGAAGCCAGACTATACTGGGAACGTGGCAAAGGTATGCAATCGTTCCATTCCAACTGCAGTCCCAAGCCCATCGTTTGTACCCAACTAACATGGGTGAAGCTCACAGCCATGCTTGAAGCAATCTTCATCTCGGAATACGTTCAGACTATACAGATTGATCACGAGATCATTGGTGCCGCTTCATGTAAGCATATATCTGTTTTTTGAAAGGAACTACTCTTATGTGGCTCTTTTCTAGACGCAGAATGCTTCTTTCCAGACTGCCTGCAGTCTCTCAAGGCAGTCGACATAGTGGGCGCCAAAGATGGCGACGAAGTTATCTTGACCAAAAGATATACGATCGTGATCAATTCGTATAAATTGGAAGATCGTAAGGCAGCAGAGACCCACGAAGCCCTGTCTCTATGCGGCGAAGCTATGCTCCTTCCAAGCGTTAGACTTGACGGTGCTTGGGAAAGGCCAGTGGGAAGCTCATATTTGCCTCTACCCTTCTAACTTTTTTTAGGCTTATATTCGATGAGGAAATAAAGCAAAACCTTGTCGTTTCTATGACAAATATCCGTGAGTATATACATGCTTATATTCTATAGAATCTAACCATGGGACTAGTGAGATTCTCATACAGGCCGGGGCGTAACCCGATGTCAGTTGTCAACCGCCTCATTCTGTTGTCGGGCCCGCCTGGAACAGGTACTTCGAAGCCCATCCACTTATCCGTCGTTAGGCGCTGATTTAAATAAGGAAAAACGTCATTATCTACTTCCCTTGCTCAAAAACTCTCGATACGCATGAACAAAAAGTTCGGAGAGACGATCCTTTTGCAGCTGAATGCTGCAACGCTACTATCGCACTATTTCGGGCAGAGTGCGGTGAAAATCCACTCAATCTTCGAAGAGCTTGCGGCTCAGTCGGCAGAACTACCAAATACTTTGATGGTATTGCTGATTGACGAGATTGAAAGTCTTGCAGCCTCTCGCGAGACGGCCAGTGCAAGGAGCGAGGTGCACGATGCCGTGCGCGCTACAAATGCCCTTCTCACCGGATTCGACATGGTTAAGGACGACGCTAATGTGTTCATTATATGCACCTCAAATCTTTCCGGCTCACTTGATGCCGCGTTTGTTGATCGTTGTAGTCGCCACATTAATATACCCCAACCTTCTTCCGCCGCCCGATATGAGATTTTGCGGCACAGTATCAATAGACTTGTGGAATGCGAGATTATCAAGTCCCCAGAAACTCCACTCCCTACATACGTAGGTGCAAAGTGCAGGCTCCCCGTTGACTACGAAACTGCCGGATGCGCTCTCCGGCGTCTTGCCCATAAACTCGAGGACAACGGTCCAAATGGGCAACTGGTGAGCGCACGCTGGCTCAGCCAGCTAGCCGGGATATCCTTGGCCAACAATCTCGAGCCCAACGCGATCTGTACAGTTGACCATGCTGTCCAGCTAATGGATCGATATGTTGAAGAGAACTGTGAACGCAGCACGCACGGAGCGAAAAGCAGAAAAAGATACCTGAGGAAGTTGAATCAGGAGCTCTCTGATACAGAAGACGAGTGCCTTAATACAGCAAAGAAACTAAAGCCTGATCCCAGACATGGGACGTCGGGTTTTCAGATAGATGAATTTATGTTCCCGAATACAGACCCGGGTACCATGATGGAGATGGTTGATAAGGAGCTCGCAAGCTGGCGCAAAAGCAAGGGCAACGAAAACGCCAAGCCTTCGCTGACCGAAGCCGAAGAAATAATCTGCGAAGCTTATGATGAATGGTCTACTCGTGGTCAATGCCAGTGCAGGGATATTATACGCAATAGGCTTCTCGATTACGTAGAGCATGGTTTCCCGGTCGATAGGTACGCGTTCTTGTAGATGCATAGGGGCTTATTAATGTGGTCAATTTAGCTGGTGCTTTTTACTAGATGCATAGGGGCTTGTTGCTGTGGACATTTTCGCTGCTGTTGTCACATCCTGCTATAGAGTTTGCGAACTTCTATTCTTAGTAGCTATTTTCACAGCAAAAGGCCACTGCTATATACCTTAGGCAGTTGCTTATATTAATTAATACGGCTTATATAACGTGGTTTATCAGTACCTGGCGCATATCAGTACCTCGCGCATATCAGTACCTCGCGCATATCAGTACCTCGCGCACTTTCCCCCTACCTACCTACTTCTAACTCTAATACGTGTTTTCTCTACAACCAGTCATGCAAATCCAAACCAACGAAGCACGAATTATTATAGTTATCAAAGCTATCCGAACATCCAAAAATTTAAGCTGTCGAGCTGCTGCAAAAATCTATCAAGTCCCCGAGTCTACGTTACGTAACAGAATAAACGGCCGAGCCCCTATTAGCGAACGTCGACTAGGAGCGTCTAAATTGACTAAACTAGAGGATGTAATTGTTCGAAACATACATAACGTACCTTAGGGGGGTTGGCCCATTTTTCGATTCCATTGGACAGGATTTATCGTAAAAAATGGTCTAATACCAATATACACCATGCTACGCAGCCAATCTATTGGCTGCGTAAGCTGTACCTAGCTACATATTCTATTGCCAAGCCTATTGTGCCACTATTCCCACTTGGCACTATTCCAACAGCCAATCATAATATATAAAGGAACACGCTTACACAATAAGGTAGTAGTAGACACTATGCTAGGAATAGTATTGAAACCAGGGTTACACTAACAGCGTTAATAAATAGACACCTGTATAAGAGACAATTGTCAGAGTTAAATAATCCCAAAAATAAACACGTGACACATTGGCAAAATACACGTGATATATGGTCAACTCTATTATTACGAGGGTATAATTAAGGAGACAGTGTTTATATTATACTAATGAAGCAAATACTATATTATTATAACCCCTCCTCGAATACGTCTTGTAAACTACGTCTACTGCTATAAGCACCGTTGGTATCGTCGTCGTAGTGGTCATCGTCATCGTCATCGTCATTCTCATCATCCATAAATTGCTCAGGCCTGTCGTTACTACTTCCATCCTCGTCTGCCGAACCCCAGTCAATGTCATCCTTTAGTGTTCCAATAGATTGCTGTGCAATCTGGTCGTCTATAAGGGGCATTTTCCTCCGTCGTCCATACATATCCTTGAACTTCAATCGTTTTGGGCCGATATTAGTATGCTGGTTTCTTGGGTAGGCATCAAACCAGTTGAGGAGCACCTGTCTGGGTACCCCATTCCGAACACCATGGTTCTGTTCGAAGTCAAGGTGGAGCTTTACCTTTACAGCTAGTGACACAAACCAGTCTAATATAGTTAGCACAAAACAGTAACCACTTATAAACAACGTACATTTAATCCAGAACGGGCCTGGAGCAATTGACGCTGTTCCGTTAGGACGCAGTTCACTTGACTCAATCTTCTCGTAGAACAGTATATATCGACTTGCCCAGCAAAAGACACTCTCTGCATCAACAACGCTGTAAATAGACTCGAACACTTCAAAGAGTCGAGATAGGTCTTGTTCATTCAGCAGAAACGACATGGATGGTTTTGTAAGGGTTTTACCAACCCATTCCTGTACATGTTCAGACAAGCTACTATATTTTGGGTTGGAGGGTCATACCATCATGCAGGTAATAGTCCGGTGCTTCCAGGTATTTGTATTGCCTCTTGCTTTATAGAGAGCCTTGTCTTGAAGCGCAAAGTTCTCATCGAAGTCAACAGATAGTGTAACGTCATTTACTATAGCCTCAAGCTCCTTGTCTGTTGCTCGCCCATATCGGAGGGTAAGTCGTCGTATTTCAGGATCCAACTTCTTCCTGATTTGTTTCCACGCATTGTTGTCAAAGAGCTTCGTCTGGCTAGCTGACCGTTGAAACGGTCCCATAGTGCTATTATGGGAACTGTGGGTGTATTGCTTAGTATGCTTTGCAGTAGGTCGACAGGCTAGTAATGAGTTGGTAGATCCAGTAGAATTACTACTTCTACTACTCTGTTGAAGCGTAGATGCAACAGTGTTTCGACAGTTGTTGTTCGACCGAAGCTGTTGAGTCAGGTCCAAATGACCATTCTCAAAGGATAGCGTAGTATCTGGCTGGGTAGGGAGTTGAGAGGAGGCCGCATTCATTAACCCCCCCTGGACACGCTCAGTTTGAGACATTGAGGGGCTAGTTGTATTGGGTGTATCGTGTTGTAGTAACTGCAAGGTAGGTGAATTCATTGATGTCAACGGGGCTCCTTGAACAACCGAGTCTGGAGAATGCTGGCTTTGGGACAACCCTGGACTATTTGAGTCGCGTGGAAGGAGGTGGCCTAATCCATATGGGTATTGAGACCCAGAATTCCGAGCATTCTGTAGCTGGGAGTTTCCGTAGTTGTAATCCTCTTGGCTGTGGGCTTGCACTGCACCCTTAGCAATGCGTCTTGGTCGACGTGATGTCTTTGGCATAGTAAGGAACCTACAACCCAAGAATTAGCCTATCTTCTGTACATGTTCAGAGGTGTAATGGTGGGTGCACCAGATATGAGAATCTAGCCACCCAAGGAAGGGATGAATTTACTAAGACAACACACTGTCTTAGGAAACAGAGCCAAAGGGTTGTAGCTTAGACTATTCCACAACGCAGCAATCAGGTGTATGATGTGGTGAAGTGGTTTAGACAAGTTGCAACAAATGTTGAGTCTGAGAACTCAGGGGTAAGTCAGAGGTTAGCACCTCACTGACTTTTCAAAAACAGAGAATAACAAGATCAATGCTTGGAAGCTTGGAAAAGACGTAGAAGTATGTGCTAGTCGATTTACTGTATTGCCTGCTTGCCCTTTCTTAAGGAAAGGGCAATCCTATTTATGCCAAAGGAGTGTAGTTCTCTCATTTTCCATGACTTTCCATGACTAACCAGGCTTGGTAAATGTATTAGAAATCAAGTGCGACCCACAACTAGCTTGCTAATCATGTAGTGAACGTAAGAGAATCCCATAGAACCATCTCTTGGGTTCCTAGCCTATAGGAAGTGAAAAGGAGGTCCAAGGTCAGAGTACCTATAGACAAATTATGTCATAACTTAACCAATCTTGTGGGTAACTAAGGAGCGATGACGTGTAATGAATTATAGAGGGTTGTAGAAGCTTCTAGAGCTATCGTTCATGTTCCTAGGCCTCTAGTTGGTAGAGATATGCCATGTGGTAGTATTGGCCCACCCCCTTAAGGAGGAGATTTTCTTAATAACTTGTTCAATGAGTGTCCAAATGATATGCCGTGATGTATGTAGCATAAACAGATGTAGTAGAAGAGTTTGCAGCAATCGTTGAGTAGTATTGCTTCTGTTGTTGGTGTGATAAGCCAAGATATGTATGGTGACTTGTAGGTTTGAGGAGGAGATTTCTAAGTTTGCTCTTGAGTTTGATAGCAAACTGAGTGCAACGAATGTCAGTATGACAAGAGGGGGGCACAAACACTGATTGTATATTCTTATACACTCTGTAATTATACCATAATATATAGTAGTTTGAGAACACAGTATTGTGGTTGTACGTGTATATTTCCAAACACTCTATTACGCGTGTGTGGAGCAAATATATGTGAGCACGTGACCCAAGATGACTAACACAGTAGTATTATCCAACTCTGTATGCGGCTCTTACTATAATATAACCCCCGTATTCAACAGGAGGTCTTCAAGCAACATATAGTGAATCATAATGGACTTAAGCCCAGATACAACATATACAGCTGAGGATTTTGGCAATCCAAATCGTCGGCGAAGGCGCAAGTGGCCAACTTATAGTGCAAACCTTCGAAGACATGTTGCACATCGGACTACACAAATAGGCCAGGCAGAGGCTGTACGGAGACGACACCTGCAGCTTCCTATTCCTAATAATGAAACAAGTAGCATCCAAACCTGTATAATACCTCCCTCGCTAACATTAAACCAGCCAGAAGACTACTACACAATGTATGATAGTGACAGCAATAGTAGTCCTGCCTTTATCTCCAACGATCAACCGGCCAACACAGGATCTAATATGCCAATTATGGAGCCAGGCTCTTCCTATACATGTTCAAAGGACGCTCTTTATTGTGACGATTATAATAGCATGGCTATGGGGGACAACAGCTCGGATAGTAACTCTGTAGAGAGTGAAAACACTCCCAAGATTCATTTTACAAGCAATGAGGTCATTGATCTATCTGCACTGAACCCTCGCTCAGCGCCAGTATCTGACTTTACAATGGCATTCGGACTCTGGTGCGATACACACCGGGTTACCCGGCAGACTTATAAGGCTTTACTCCAAGTTTTACGACTTCTTCCAAATGAGGAGTTTTGACAGCTCCCAGAAAACCTTGCAACACTCCAAAAGTGGTGCCGTCGTCGCCTTCCTTTACTACCGCTCCAAAGATCAGTTGTTGATGTCCGGATGGATAAACAGCCATCAGGCAATGCAGCAACGTCCCAAAGCTATATATACTTCTTTGACCCGCGGGTTATCGCTGCCACTATACTATCATCAACACTCGGTCAGCCAATACACCAAGGAATGGCCGAGATTGTAGACAATCCATCCGAGTTTTACCATTCCCGTGCATGGGGCTCTTCAATTCGGACCTGTGGCAGCGACTTTGCCCTATATAAAGGTGGAGAGCCAATATTTCCCTCAGACTTTGTCCAGTATAAGTGCAAAAGTCAGACCTGTTGTAGCTCCACCTCCAAGCATACAGGGCAGGTAGTGTTTGTTGGGCGTGATAGACGGGAACTGTCTACTACTATCAATACAGTACTCCTTCATATCAGGCCTTTATTGCATCGGAACGACATACTATACCAGTCCCGTGGACTACAGGAGGAAATTAGAAAGCTGTCAACAAGTGAGCGCATTATTGACAACGAGGGTTTAGTCTGGGTCCAGCCAAACCAGGTATTACACCGTCGACCCGATATTAGCATCCAGTGGGGTGATGGTACTATACGGACACCCTGGGCAGTTACTAAGATCTTTACCAAGGCCCATGGCATCGTTGATATCCAGAAGAGTACACCAATACGTGGGGGGCTAGAGATTAAGCAATACGGCCGAGAGTACCTTATGGCTACAGTTATGTCAGGAGTACTGTCACTGCCCCTCATTATGTTTATTGACGATTTTGGACTATACCGCAACATGTACCGCTCAGTTACTGGAGTATATATGATGCCAGCTGGGCTTGGTATTGAGCAGCGACAAAGGAGCATGAATAGTCATACTCTAACCCTTGGGCCCCATGGTTCTCAGCTTGATGCTACAGTATCGGTCCTCTGAACATGTATAGGGGCCCTTGAGCGTGGAAGCCCAATGGTTATTAGAGGAGTAAAGACAGTAGTATGGGCCCCGTTCATTACTATTCTAGGTGATATGAAAGGGCAACAACAGTCAGCTGGTTTTCTTTCCCCAAGGGCTAACCTCTGCTGTCGGTTCTGTGATGCAAGCCTTGATACAAGGGCTGATCTCAGAAGAGATATTGCACGCCATGGTCGGTTCCACTACCAAGTACAGGACCTACGCATGCAGATGGATAAACTTACCTCAAAGTCAACTCGGTTACAATTTGGTCGCCGACATGGGTTAGCTGACCAGCCATCTGCCTTACAGTCTGTAATACCAGCACTTGACATTATTATAAGCCGCCCCCCCGATCCAGCACACAGTGAGTTCCTTGGTATCGTTCGGAGACTATATCCAATATTATATGGGCCATTGCTAACTCCAGTTGCCCAGGTTGAGTTTACTAAACAGTTCCAGACATATACGTTCCCGCCTGGCTGGAGTCGAATCCAATCGCCAGAGAAGCACATACGGTCCTGGTCAATGAGCGAGTGTGGGAAGGCGTCAATTATCGTGCCATTAATACTTCGCGGTTGGCTAAAGACTATCCATATACGGCATACGTTCCAGCTAGCCCTTGCCCGCGAATGTCCAGTGACACACCGGCCTATACATACCAGAACTGATGTAGATTTCATTGTCCGTGCCTTTGGTCATATTGCACGGAGTAATTCCTTCGTGTCCTCAACTAGCCTCACGAGTAAGGAGCGGCTAGAATTCCACAATGTCATATTGGAGGGGAGAGCTAGTTTTTTATGTCTTATGAAAGCTGCAGCGAAGTCGTCAGAGAGTGTAGAAACTAGACAACCTTCTCGTAGTAGGAGAAGCCCTGCGCTGTCTATCCCTCTATACTCGAATAGTTATGTCCAAAGTGGTTCCGATACTGAGACAAGTACGGACGACCAAGGCAACAATACTCAAGATAGTTCTTGTATTCCTGGTTATGCAGGCAGACTTCCGAATTACCATATTGCGTTACATTTTAACCAAATGATGGAGGAGTACGGGGTTGTCTGGAATACAAATGTGTTCTGGGGAGAGGATAAGCACAAGTTTTTCAAGGAGGCAGTTACTCGGACAAATCATAGACGACCCGAGCGTGACTTACTTATCCAGGAGTGTATATTCTCAACGCTATGGTATACTCTGTGTGGTGCCTTCCTCCACACATGTATAGAGATCTCTGCTCAGATTATGAGGATTCGGGACAGCTGCCCAGCTGTATTCGAAACCCTACTAACTGTTGCTGACAGGCGAGTATTAACATCACAGTCAGGGGTTCACCGGAATATACATTCTAACAACTTGCATATTGATGCCCGAGTACAGGGTGAGTTATCAAGCAAAGCATGCGTCCTACAGGAACTGCCTATCAAAGCTCGACAGTTTACCATACCCTTTTTAAATATGTTCGAAGGAACCCTTACTAAATATGGCTACCACTCGGTATTGTTTGGTAATACCCGTTTCCGCTGGTATGAGAAATTGACATATTCTATTATAGATAGTTCCTGACGGCGAACACTACAGCAGAATGATATAGTGCTAACTATTGACAGCACGTTTGGCAGGATAATTGGCTTGTTTACTTATGCCCCTAGTCCTGATCAGTTGCCCCACGTCTTCATTCTTATAAATAAGTTGGTTCAGAATAGTAACTCAGATACAGTGCTTAACCTTCCTATATTTACCCAAACCTCAGCCCGTCAAATTGTCACCCTGCCGCAACTTAAGGCAGATGAGATATATATGGTACCCTCTCCAAATAGCGAACTCTATCCAAATCAGTATATTCGTTGTACTTGGGACGTACACTTCCAGTAGTAAGCGGATTGTCAAGCGCCCTCTATACATGTTCCATCACTTTGGTGGGGTCTATTGGCCAAATCAACCTCCGGATATCAACTCTCAACTTCTTCCTTCAACCACCACCACCAACAACAACAACAACAACAACAACAACATGTGCTGTCTGGCTGTTCTTTGGCCCTTGGAATAGCTTCGAGTAAGTGCAACTATCTATTACTTTGTTTATTTCCTTTTACATTCATCTTACTGACCAAACGAAGCTATCTACAAGCTGGTGTGAGGCCAACTGGCCAAACCTGGCCAAATATCGAAGAGCATCATTGCCAATACTCAAATTCACTCACTCCAACACCAACACACTGTGCGACCAACTTGTTTTACCTCATTTCCACACCAACAACCTCACTGGCGCTGTTTTGAAATTCACCCGGGTGAATTGAAGGTGAGAACCCTAGAATATCCCGAACATGTACAGAGGCATGGTTCTAATACCTCTAGAACAATTACTATGTCGACCACACCCCCTTCCAAACGCGCAAAGACGCATGGCATTCCTCAGAAATCCGAACCAAAGGCTCAAAAGGAGCCAAACCCATCCGGAAGCAGCTCTGCAAAGAATGAGGTAAGGTGCCCCTCTCTGAACATGTACACGGGACTAATACAGCAATAGACTTCAAGGAAGCGCGCTGCAGCCTTGCAGTATCAGGTGACAAAGTGGGCACCGGGGAACCCACTCAACGACATGTCAAGGCTGGCCGAATCGTCAGTTGCTGGATACCTTGGCTATACCGACACCATCCACTTACGCCACCTGAAATGGTCATGGCCTGTAATGAAGGGAGCAATGGTATTCGAAACCACTCTGAAGAACAAGCTACAGACCAATGCAACTTCCATATTGGAGGCTTCAATCGACGATGCTGATGCATATGAATTTGAGGCCAATATCGACACTCTTATTTCAGCTTTCGATGCTCGAACCGAAGAGGACAACGCAGATACGGAGAACACAACCCGAGCACTTACACTGCTATTTGCTGGGATTATACACCACGTTGCCAATGCCCTTGAAGATGTGGACCTATTGACCCATGACGACCCTGAGCTAAAGGCGCAGTTTACCAATCTACGCGTTCATCAGTCAGGTGTGAAGGGGTTCTTTGTCCCAGCGTTCGACATGAAGGCAGTGCTTGCCCCTACACTTGGCCCGCTTGTTTTACATAGCGAGCATGCCATGGAGCGGTATTCAAGAGCTTATACGTGTATTCGCTACCTACTTTATCATACTACAACGTCGAAGTTTGCTACGATCAAAGGCAAACTTACAAAGGGCACCTATTTAGAATCTGGAAGTGTACTTCAAGACAGGCTCCCATCTTGGATGGGCAGTGATACTGTGGTTGAGATTCCTGGAGCGACTTCCATCATTGGTCTTATGAACCAAGACAAGCACATCCCACTCCAGGTTACCCTCCAGTTTGTCCATGAGGAGGGAACAGACGATAATGAGGATCTTCTGCGTCATATGAATTCATACCTGAAGCGAAAGAAGATCCGATTGTTGAAGGACAGCGTTGACTACAAGCATGAGATTCGAGACTTCGAGATCGCACCCCAGTGGCGTGATCACCTACGCCATGAGCTTCTGCTCCCGCGGCTCAGATGCGACTTCAGCACCCTTACCTTGGTCTCAACTACTCTTCCTGATACAGACTGCGGCCCTGTACATGTTCCAGAGGAGGGCTCATGGATCATCTACGACAATGACAATCCTGATGTTGTTATACCATGGACTGATGTGCTCGACATCCTTCAATCTGGTACCTGTTTCCGCATCGACTATTCCCTCAAAGTTGTTGATGCAGATGAGGATGGGCCGTATCCTTATGAGTTCGATGGGGGCCCTATCCAGGTTTGTAGCATCAACGAGAGCACAATAGCTACAGTCAATAACGCATCTACTGGAGAGACTACTACCGGAGAAGATTTTACAGCCGTTGTAGGCCCTTCGCCTCCACTCCCTCCCACTCAACATGACATAAAGGGGAAAGGCCCTGAGGTCCCAACAGGTCCACACACAGCGAAGATGATGCGCGATAAACCTGCACTATCATACTTGGAAGGGGTCCTTTCAGGATCAAACCATCACGGGATCCGTGGCATGGTAACTCCTACGAAATTGTTTGGTGATTGCAACTCTGCAGAATCGCAAGCATGGCACCTTGGTGTCGACGTATCAACCCCAGCTGGCATTGAGGCATTTATCCGAAAGGTTATCGGTACTCTACGTGTTGCTAATGTTGCGCCAAAGAAGGCCCTAAACTTGGCTGGCCTGCCTTCAATTGTTCAGCAAGAGATTCAGAGTGGAATGGCTGCTGCCACTTCTACAACTCTAAATGCAGACGTAAGCATCCAACTCTGTACATGTACAGAGACACCACTAACGCTAATTGCGATATAGCTTCCAGTAACAAGCGAGGATGCAACAAGTATGGAAGACTTTTATAAGATGCAAAAGCTCTTCACGGGGGATGAGTCCCAGACAGGCCCTCCTCTCGATGCCTGCCTTATAATCGCAGACGCTCATTTCGACACATGGCATGATAAGGAGCACACTCTTGCCAAATATGTTCTACGGTCACTCCCAACAGTACAAATCCGGCCTCTTGGCCACCAGGTTACCGGGTTCTTGTGGATGATCCTCAAAGCTTACGGTTATACACACGCTCCAACAAAGGAAGGGCAACTTCAAGCCGACGAACTTCAAACAGCTCGCACATATGGCGGGGTACTTGTCGATAATATGGGCTTGGGGAAAACCTACACCTCATGTTTGTATCTCGAGTGGGTCATCCAGTTCTTTACACCAGAGACGCCAGGTAATTACAGACCGCACTTGATATTGGCGCCAGCTGGGCCGGTGATAGAGCAATGGAGGCTCGACATAACAAAGAACTTCAAGGGAATCAACCTGATCCTTGCATACGGGGACTCGCCACCAGACGGAGCTTCCTCATTACGGTGGATTTCATCCAAGGCAATGCGAAGCCACCCCCATAGTCCGAAGAAGTTTCCGGCCGGTCTCCGTTTTATATTTGACCAAAACAACCGAATGGCTGCCAAGACAGTAATCCTTACGTCTTATGACACGCTTGCCGCTCGAACACTTCAGAAACCGCGTCGACAGCCTGGCGATACTACCCAGTTTAAGCCGTCAGAATGGATTGGAAGATGGAAGGGTGTCTTTCACACCGTTATTATGGATGAAGGCCACAAAGTGCGAAATCCTCTAACTAACATCCATGTGGCAGTTGCAAGGTTGAACGCGCGGCATCATTGGTTTATTACTGGTACACCAATTCAGAATCAGAGCTCTGTAAGTCAGACCACTCCTGTACATGTACAGAGCTAGGCTAATTGATAAAAGGATATTCTTGGACCTCTCAACATTCTATGGCCTCAGATATCAAAGTCCCTCTCTTCGACAGAGGAGAGATCTACATGGGTAGATTCACTCAACGGCAATTACAAGGACTTCGAGCTCCTACTTCTGCCAGATGTACTGCACACGTCGTGGAAGAACCTCATCGCTACAGACCCTTATCGTGTCCGAACACTTATCAACAGTAAGGACAAGACAACTATAAACAAGTTGTACAGATGCTTGGAGCAATTGCTTCTCCTTCGTCGGTCAACTGCAACATCAATCCCTACGGACTGCCACGGAGGACGTTTGTCGCTGAAGAATCTGATGCCGCCGTACGAAATTACCACTGTCCAGCTCCGAATGAACTCAGCTGAAGCTGCTGAGTACCAGATGTTTCATCAGTCCTTTGTAAAGGATTACGAAGAAGGTCTTGCGCTGTGGACAGAACAGAAACAGAGCCGTATTGATCCATCGTCAGAGATCAAGAGCTTTCCTTGTGTGACTGGCCCATTGAGGAAGATGACAGTTAATGCAGTTTCGACTATGCTAAGTCGATTTCACGACACCCTGGAGAATACAACGGTACGAAAGAAGCGACTCGATGATACAGTGGCAACCATCAATATACTTCGTACACAGGGCTTTACAGGTTTACAACTGGCGCACGCTACTCTGCGAGCTGGCGATCGGTTAATCAAGGACGCTACTGACCTTCTTCGCCACCTTACCTTTGGTAGTCCGAAGCTGCGTTGGATTTTGAAGGAATCCAACGCAGCTTCGGACTACCAAAGGAATCCAACGCAGCTTCGGACTACCAAAGGTAAGGTGGCGAAGAAGGTCAGTAGCGTCCTTGATTAACCGATCGCCAGCTCGCAGAGTAGCGTGCGCCAGTTGTAAACCTGTAAAGCCCTGTGTACGAAGTATATTGATGGTTGCCACTGTATCATCGAGTCGCTTCTTTCGTACTGCAGATCATTGTCTCAAACAGAAACCAGACGGAGGACGGAGCAAACTGTTGTGTTCCGAGGACATCCCAGTGTCAGCATGGTTTATCGAGACAGTTCTGAAGTCAGTATACATTCGGGCAGAGGTTCTGCATGCTGGCCTTACCGATGCCCAGCGCATTGCGCTTATTCAGGAGTTCAACAACCCCCACTCCAACCTTACGGTCTTGATTATGATGTACCAGGTCTCCTCGCAAGGCGCTAACCTGGATGGAGCATGTCATCGTGTGTGCTCGATTACCACAGCTATCAACCTGCCATCAGAGTTGCAGGTACACTATCGACCTATCAGAGTAAGTGCCCCCCTCTTACCTGGAACATGTACAGAGAAGAGGTCTAATCGTTATATAGGTGTCTCAAAAGGAAAAGGTTACAATTGTGAGGCTCTCGGTTGTGAATTCTCATGATGCCTGGCGCGAAACCAAACAGATCGACAAGAGCATTATAGATGTATTGACCAAGCTCCAATCACCTATGTCATTCCAGGCTATTGCAGACACATTGATTAGCAGTCGGGATGAAGTGTTGGCTGCACACAATTCCAAAGAGGGCCGAAAGGCGTTGTGTGGCCGAAAGATCCTACCATTGAAGCTTCGCGCTTGGGGCGAGGTTTCTATTCCTAAGGATCCTAATTTGGTTTCACCAGAAGAGGAAGCCTTGCCAGCGGGTCGGAACATGCGAAAGCGGAAGCGTGTCCTACAAGAGCTTGAGAATACCGATGATGAAGTTGACGACCTATCTCATCAACTTGAATCTGCTGATCCAACCTATTCTCCTGCGAAATACGACACTGATAACGATTCCAACCACAGTAATGCGGTCTCTGACAACAGCGACGAGGGGGAGGGTATTACACCAGACGAATACATTTCGGACTTCAGGAAGGCCTGGGTAAAGTTGTCGCCAGAGGATAAAGCCCTTTATGATCAAGACGAACTTGACTTCCTTGTTCTCCTAAGCATGGATCCAGATCATCTATATACGGGTCAAGAGATTCAAGAGTCTCTTGACTCCGCCATCACTGAACGAGGCCTGCGACTCGTTATTGCCCACCGTTCTGGACAAACTAGGACTGGCATGAAGGTGTCACCCCACATCAAGTACAATGCTCTACTCAATCGCAACGAAGAGGATGACGGGCCGTTTTCTGCCCCAGTGTACTGCACTGCTACCGACAAGGATCGGAGTGCTGCACTCCGTCGGTTTGTAAGGGGCGAAGCTGCTACAGCAACTCCTATTACAGCGTTGGTAGAGGAGGTTGCTGCTGCAACCATTGGTGACCCTGCAGCCAGCTCTGAACATGTACAAGAGCTTGCTCTACCAGAACTGATTCTTCCGTTGGACCCTCCGGTTGTCCATACCGAAGGAAAAGTCAGTGGGGATACCACGGATATTGATACCCATCTTTCCTCTAACAGCCCTTTGAGCGCTTGCCAAACCCCTTCAGGGTCAGGATAAAGCAAACAGCAGCAGAGTACTATTGTTGTTTGGTATATGGCCATTAGTGGAGGATCAAACGGTTACGTCTGGAATTACTTCCGACAGTGTATATTAGAATACAGTAAATAGAGAAAATGGATCCGATTCTCTCCTAGAACCTCCCGAAACTGCTTCCACTGTAAACTCTATATTGTAATGATATTATAACCCTGTATTATAGCCCTAACATACGCTCATACACGCTTCTGACTATGACGAAACTATTGTGTTACAATGTCAGATCTATTTTGTTATTATATCCCCAAGTATACTGTAATTTGATTCGCTCATATAACGTACATGTATAGCGAAAGCGCCAAACAAGCGAAAGCGCCAAAATTATCTACCCTCACGACAAACATTGCGATAAATCTACCACAACATTAGAAATCAATTGAAACTACTCGGAGTCCTCTTCCTCGGAGGTGTCTATTACAATCTGACACGTGCGCGCATTGTGCCCAGTCTCACCACACTTGCCACAGCGACGGGCACGGGTTTCTTCCCTTGGCTTCCGACCACGGCTTGCCCTTATTTCCTGCTCTACCTGCTGCACAACATCCCTCTCATCCTGTAGCTCTTGCGCCCCTTGTTGACTAAGTGATCCTCCTTGCTGTAGTCGTGTTTTCCTAGCTCTCCGGCGCTTGCTTAGTACTTCATTTGCCTGTCGTAGGTTTTGGTTCTCTCCCTTTAGCAGTGCTAATTGATGCATTATTTGCGATGCACCCTTTGTAAACTGGTCAACAGCTGCATAGATTGAGGTTGGAGAGCTATTTTGATGGCGTGAAATCCGAGTTTTAATAAATGTAGACTGTGACATAGCTTCAATTGGGTTGTTTGGTGTCTGAGAAACCCAAGGTTGAGCAGTACCTGGGCGGGAGCTTGGAGGCGTTGGTGTCCTTAACTTAAGATCAAGTGTAGATATCACTCTCTCAGGGTCAAATGGAAGAAGCCCTGCCCCTCGGAACCCGCCTCGAATGTTACTTTCCGTCATTGTAGTGTTAAATGCAGCGTGGAAGGCAGGAAAGAAGTCATCCTTTGTAATATGAGAAATATGAGCCTGCATCATATCTTCAATTTGCCGACCATAGGCCTGCTTTAACGGGCCGAAACAGCCAACATCAAGTGGCTGGAGTAGATGAGAAGAGTGAGCAGGCATACAAAGCGTAATAATGTTGTGTTCCTTGCAGTACTCCTCAAACTCATCTGAGTGGTGGCTCTCATGACCATCAAGGACTAACAAGCGATAACCACCAACACTCCGGGCCTTTGTATGCTTCTCAAAGTGCTGAATCCAATCCATGCCTCTCTCGTTTGTAGTCCAGCCATTTTCAGTAACAGAAATCACCCAATCGCTTGAAAATCCACTATTCTCATACCAAGATGTAAGGTGGTTTTTGCCTGCAACAATGATAAATGGTGGTACTGCCCAACCTTGAGAACTAACGCCTTGGATTACTGTAACCCATTCCCGATTACCAGGCTGTACCTTCTTTGCTTTTGCCCGCCCGTCTGAGCTTGTTACAACCATAGCAGTTGAGATAACGCCCATCATAAACCCAGTCTCATCAAAGTTGTAGATATCTGCTTCATCGATACCATATTTTGCAATTGTGTTACGCACAAGCTCAAACCAGCCATTAATAACTTCTGGATCTTCGCACTTAGCCCTCTGGTAGTCGTATTTGCGCTGAAAGCGTGTCTGGAGCTCTACACGCCGCTTAACAAAGTTTGAAGCCCAACGCGACCCAACGCGTGACGCGTCGCGTGTTGCAAGTAGTCGACTTGCCATATCTTCAACAACAGACAGCCGAGGAGGAAACCCTTTGGCAGCTAGGTCGAGTATATACTGAACAAGGACGGACTCCTCTAGGTTAGTTAATTTCCGTGAGTTGGCTTGGATATCGCGTCGTGAAGGTACACCTTCTAGACGACGACCTAGCTTGCGGTGGTCCACAGAATAGATCCTAGCAGCAACTCGAAGGCGTAACTTTGGGTCGCTTTGCATAGCCTGGATAGCTAGCACTAATTGGCTTTCATCGTTTTTATGGGGCATGTTTTGTTGTTGAGGAATTTAACATTTAGTTGGGGGGTTTGGTCACCGCATCATTTTGGCGCTTTCGCTTGTTTGGCGCTTTCGCTATACATGTACGTTATACCATTTGGTATATATGAGCTTATCTAAGATACCAATAATAGTGCTGGAATAGCTCATTGTGGAGAGGTTGTGTGGGGCAACTAGTCCTGGAATTGTGCAGGCTCTATCACTCGGCCCACATATGCCCCATACAAGATTTACTCAGCATCCTATTGGACTCTGCTAGCAGGGTCAAAAAAAAACGGCCTCCGCCGGTAAGGTAATGGGCAAAAGTTTTATATACCCTGCATTTGACGTGATAAGTTTTATATACCCTACATAATATGAAACCCCCTGCGACCAGTAAAAACCCCCCAATTCCCCCCCCGTAGCCTCCCGTAGCCCCCTCGCCATCGCCCCCTCGCTGTCGCTCCTTTCGACGGCCTCATTCGGCCCAGTCGTTAAGGACTCTCGACCAGGCGTCTAGGTCGAGGTAGAGCTGACCGTTCATAGGAACGGTCAGCTCGCCAAGAGAAGCCATCCTCGTGGGCCTGAGCCGAGCTCAGGACTTCCGATGCCTCGCGACGAGGGCTTCCGAAGAGTCGTCGAGTGCCTCAGTGAGGGCAGCGGCTAGCGAGTCAGCTGGGACAGCGAGGAGGGCGACGGCGAGGGGGAGCAACCGCGAGGGAGGCAACGCGAGGGAGGGAGGCAACGCGCCGAGCGCGTTGAGTGGTTTCCTGCTTAGTAAGAATCACCATGGTATATAAAACTTATTTATGAACTTACCGGGTATATAAAACTTTTGCCCTAACGTAATTCACCCCTGAGTGGGCCACACCCCCAAGTGGGCCACCCCCAATCCAATTTCTACACTTAGAGCCATTTAATTCAACAAAACGCCATTCAATCCTAATTATCTCTCTCGGGGCAGTAATTAGCTCTATGTCCAGGCATCCTACATATATTGCATGTATATATACGTCGTGTACCTAATGCTGGTGCTGGTAATAGTGGTAGTGCTGCTGCTGCACCTTCAGATGTAGATGCACCTCCTAGACCAAAGCGCAAGCCCTGCGCTTCTTGAACTGATAATCCCCCTTCATGAGCAAACTGCTTATTAGATAGGCTCTTCTTCTTCTTCTGTTTGTGATTCGCCTCACGTAGATCCTTGTTTTCCCTCTCTAAAAGAAGAATAGCTCTCATCGCTCCATTGCATGCTTTATACATCTGCTCAATTACCTGCTTTGTAGGGGTAGGTTGGCTTTCTGACCGATATTTCAGCAGGGATTTAGCTGATCTTTGGTGCTTTGCGAGCTGTGCAATCGTAGCTGGTGTGTGTGGTTGATATACACTAGATCTGCTAGATGGTCGACTAGGCACTGGGGTTGGCGTTCGCAGTGATATATTAAGCTTTGAGAGCACAGCTTCTGCATTTAATGGTACTAATCCAGCTGCTTTAAAGCTATTCTGGATAGTATTCGTTTGAAATGCATCAGTGCGAGCAGTTGGATATGCAGCTAGGAATTCTAGCTTGTCAATATGGTTGATCCCCATTCTGATCCACTAGCCTTCCATATTCACGTTTCAATCCTGCAAAGCACCCTACATCTAGGGGCTGAAGAAGATGCGATGAATGCGCAGGCATACATATAGGAATGATGTTATTTTCAGTGCATAGCTGATTAAAGCGTGGCGTAAGATGGCTGCCATATCCATCTAGGACCAAAAGTCGATATCTTCCACGCGCACGCGCATATGGGATGAATAGTTTTTCTAGCCATCTTAGACCAATTTTATCCGTAGTCCAGCCATTAGCACTAAGTTCAAACCACCAGTCTTGTGGTATATCTGATTGGAACCAGCTTTCCTTATATAGTTTGCCTTTGAAGATGATCATAGGTGGAAGGGCGTATCCTTCAGCACCTATTGTTTCAATCACAGTTACCCACTCGCGATTACCTGGCTGCAAAACTGATCTACGACCATAGTATTCAGCCCTAGTAACAACCTTCGCTGTCGCGCATAGCCCCATCGCAAACCCAGTTTCATCGAAATTGTAGATATCCTCAGGTAGAATACCATACATAGCGATAGCACTCTCAACCCTCTTAAACCACTCACGTAGCACTCGTGGATCTTCTTGCTGGGCCCGCTTGTAGTCGTACCGTCGTGAGAATCGTGATTTGAGGCTTGGGGTGCGCTTGATGTACTTGCTAACCCAATTTGCCCCCACTGGTGCAATTCCGCGCGCAGCAAGTAGTAGATTGGCCATTTCTCCCACCATATGTGGGCGCGGAGCTGCCCCTCGCACCCATTTTTTAAGCGCTTCTTCATCTTCTTGGGTCATCTTATGGCTGCTAGGGCGCGTATCTGCACGATTTGTGATACCATTGAGGCGTCGCGCAAGTGTGGTACGTGGTACTTGAGAAACGCGTCACTGCATCACGTATAGAGCTAATTTCTTCTCTTTGAATAGCTTGTATTGCAAGTAAGATGCGCCCTTCCTGATGGGCTAAATCCTGTTTCGATTTCTTGCGAATTGGTGGCATAGTGGTTGGTAGAAGATAGATGTATGCGTAGATGCGCGAAAATAAGAGCGGGTGGCCCACTCGGGGGTGTGGCCCACTCAAGGGTGAATTACGTTAATATGGATACAAGAGGATTTGCGCCCCAGTTAACTAGCGTGGAAGATATGGCAAATTTGATCCTATAAACGCGTAGAGAGCAACGCGTTAGAAAGCTCTAGGCGCATCGATTTGTAAAGCGACAACCAGCCCTTATGATGCATTTTAATCGCGTTTATGATTTCCAAAGGGCCTTATGCGAAGATTCTAAGCTAATTAGCTCGTGGTTCTGACTAGTTGAAAATATAAGGGCAAAATACAGGGTTTTGGACTATGACTTCTACAACTTCGACGAAACCGGCTTCATGATGGATGTTATTTGCCCTGTAATGGTTGTTATCTGTGTAGATCGACGTGGTAGAGGCAAGGCAGTTTAACTAGGCAATCGGGAATAGGCTATAGCAATTGCTTGTATCAACAGTGAAGGCTAGAGTGTTCCTCCATTTCTAGTTGTTTAGGGCAGGAACCACCTTTTAAATTAGTACATAGATGGCAGCCTCCCTCATAACTAGGTTGTTAAACCAACAAGCAATGGATAGACAAACAATGAGACAGGTCTAGAATGGTTGAAACACTTTGACAAACATACTAGTACACGTATAAGGGGTCCATATCAAATACTAGTGTTAGATGGGCATAAGAGCCACGAATCGGCTGAGTTCTAAGAGTACTACAAGACACACAACATTATTACTCTTAGACTACCTCCCTATTCATCCCATCTAACCTAGCCACTTGATGTTAGGTGTTTTAGTGTGTTAAAGCAGGCGTACAGTTAGCAAATTAAGACATTCATTAAGGCCTATATTAACCACATTACAAAGGTAGAGTTCTTAGATGGAACTCTTGGTTTAAGATGATTGACTGCGCCTTGGATCCACTACTGTAATGGTGGGTGCACCAGATGTGAGAATCTAGCCACCCAAGGAAGGGATGAATTTACTAAGACAACACACTGTCTGTAAGGACACAGGGAATACGGCTCTCCGTAGGTGCATATGGGAGTGCGAGTCGGAGGTGATGCTGTATTCTATCCTATACATATGGGAGTGCGAGTCGGAGGTGATGCTGTATTCTATCCTATAGGTCTACTACGAAGGATACAAAAAAGATGAAGGGGGAACCCCGTTGAGTCTGTTTCCTTAACTCCCGAAACGGGCCCGACTCGGTTATCCCAACCCTAGCCCTGAACCTTCCACCGCAACAGGTCTACATCGGCCCTGAACCCTATACACTTACCGTCCCCCACTATAGTGTAACTCGCTATATGATCCTCTACTGGTTCGAAACCCCACCGAGTCGGATTCCATGTTTGTAGTGACCGTAACAGTTCTGAGACAGGTTCTTCGAGTATCTAGGTACGGAGGCATCCTTACACTGTCTTAGAAAACAGAGCCAAAGGGTCGTAGCTTAGACTATTCCACAACGCAGCAATCAGGTGTGTGATGTAGTGAAGTGGTTCAGACAAGTTGCAACAAATGTTGAGTCTGGGAACTCAGGGGTAAGTCAGAGGTTAACACCTCACTGACTTTTCAGAAACAAGGAGTAACAAGATGAATGCTTGAAAGCTTGGAAAAGACGTGGAAGTATGTGATAGTCGATTTACTGTATTGTCTGCTTGCCCTTTCTTAAGGAAAGGGCAATCCTATTTATGCTAAAGGAGTGTAGTTCTCTCATTTTCCAAGACTTTCCATGATTACCAGGCTTGGTAACTGTAGTCGACGTAAGAGAATCCCATAGAACCATCTCTTAGGTTCGTAGCCTATAGGAAGTAAAAGGAGGTCCAAGGTCAGAGTACCCCTATAGACAAATTATGTCATAGACAAATTATGTCATAGACAAATTATGTCATAGACAAATTATGTCATAACTTAACCAATCTTGTGGGTAACTAAAGAGCGATGACATGTAATGAATCATAGAGGTTCGTAGGAGCTTTTAGAGCTATCGTTCATGCTCCTAGGCCTCTAGTTGGTAGAGATATGTCATGTGGTAGTATGAGTGATGTCATGTAATGAATCATAGAGGGTTGTAGAGATATGCTATGTGGTAATATCGGCCCAGTAACTAAGGAGCGATGACGTGTAATGAATCATAGATGGTTGTAGCAATCGTTGAGTAGTATTGCTCTTGTTGTTGGTGTGATAAGCCAAAATATGTATAGTGACTTGTAGGTTTGAGGAGGAGATTTCCAAGTTTGCTCTTGAGTTTGATAGCAAACTGAGTGCAACGAATGTCAGTATGACAACTACGACGCGAAGCTATTGATGTCTTTGCAGCTAGAGACAAGTTAGAAAAGGACGCACTTTCAGAAACAGACTGGGGTTATTTGCAGAAGATTAGGGACTTTCTTCAGTATTTTGAGGACGCCACACTATCAACTGAAGGACACGTGGGCACATTAGACCGTGTTTTACCTACTATGGACTTTCTATTAGAGCATTTTGAGGCCGCAAAGATACAATATCAAGAGGATAGATACATGGCCCCATGTTGCAACTCTGGTTGGGCTAAACTAGACAAGTACTATGCTCTAACAGGTAGAACCCCGGTCTATATAGCAGCAATGGTACTGTGCCCGGCATTTAAATGGGAGTACTTCGAATCTACTTGGGAGGATGTGTGGATCACTAGAGGAAAGGTTAAGATGCAGGAATTCTGGGAAGAAAAATACAAGTCCAAAGCTATTGTTCTTCCTCCACGAGCAAACAGGTGCAGCATCAGCAGCGGGAAAATCAGTATCAGGCTTGGAGAAGGAAGAAAGCCGGTGTACAGACAGAGGTAGATGAGTATGCTAGGTATCTTCAAGCTCCCATCTTGTCAGAGGTCAAAGATGCACTTGCATGGTGGTTAGAACCTACGCAGCGGCTAATGTATCCTAATCTTTCTTTAATGGGCATTGATATTCTTTCAATTCCAGCTATGTCAGCAGAACCAGAAAGGCTATTTTCAGGTGCGTTGCTCACAGTTACTGATAGAAGGAATAACTTGGGGGTGGAGACTATCGAGGCTACAGAGTGTTTGAAATCTTGGATGTAATTTATATACAAACTGTCAGTTTATTAGTCAGCTTCACAGTCCGTCCAGTTTGACCACATAAATATACAGTCCAGTCCAGTTTGCTCAATATTTAAACAGTCCAGTCCAGTTTAAGGCCTTGGACGGACTATTTGGACTATTACCCACACTGCAAAGAGCAGGAAAAGAGGTATAAGAGAGATTGAGTTTTATGTCACAGTTCACCAAGGCATAGGGCGCCAGTTGGGTATTATGAATTAAACTCAATCTAGAGAAGAAAGGAAAGAGAAGAGGAGCACTCGAGCAGTAGCCAGGTCGCTTTCTTAGAAAGAAATTCTATGTAATGGTGGGTGCACCAGATGTGAGAATCTAGCCACCCAAGGAAGGGATGATTTTACTAAGACAACACACTGTCTTAGGAAACATAGCCAAAGGGTTGTAGCTTAGACTATTCCACAATGCAGCAATCAGGTGTGTGATGTAGTGAAGTGGTTCAGACAAGTTGCAACAAATGTTGAGTCTGGGAACTCAGGGGTAAGTCAGAGGTTAACACCTCACTGAGTTTTCAGAAACAAGGAGTAACAAGATCAATGCTTGGAAGCTTGGAAAAGACGTAGAAGTATGTGCTAGTCGATCTACTGTATTGCCTGCTTGCCCTTTCTTAAGGAAAGGGCAATCCTATTTATGCCAAAGGAGTGTAGTTCTCTCATTTTCCATGACTTTCCATGACTAACCAGGCTTGGTAAATGTATTAGAAATCAAGTGCGACCCACAACTAGCTTGCTAATCATGTAGCAAATGTAAGAGAATCCCATAGAACCATCTCTTGGGTTCCTAGCCTATAGGAAGTGAAAAGGAGGTCCAAGGTCAGAGTACCTATAGACAAATTATGTCATAACTTAACCAATCTTGTGGGTAACTAAGGAGCGATGACGTGTAATGAATCATAGAGGGTTGTAGAAGCTTCTAGAGCTATTGTTCATGTTCCTAGGCCTCTAGTTGGTAGAGATATGCCATGTGGTAGTATTGGCCCACCCCCTTAAGGAGGAGATTTTCTTAATAACTTGTTCAATGAGTGTCCAAATGATATGCCATGATGTATGTAGCATAAACAGATGTAGTAGAAGAGTTTGCAGCAATCGTTGAGTAGTATTGCTTCTGTTGTTGGTGTGATAAGCCAAGATATGTATGGTGACTTGTAGGTTTGAGGAGGAGATTTCTAAGTTTGCTCTTGAGTTTGATAGCAAACTGAGTGCAACGAATGTCAGTATGAGGAGGAGATTTCTAAGTTTGCTCTTGAGTTTGATAGCAAACTGAGTGCAACGAATGTCAGTATGACATTCTAGAATAAGCATTTTTTAGATTTCTCTTAGGCTCCCAAGTGTTGTCACTTATAGGATAGCCTTTCCACTTAACAAGGAAGTAGTCCTGACCTCTAAGTGTCTTTTTGTCAAGGATAGACTCTACTTCATATTCTGGTTGATTCAAAATCAGAACAGGAGGTGGAGGAGACTGAAGTGGTCTTAAGGAACTTTCTTGTGCCTTAGACAAGAGAGATGCATGGAAGACATTATAGATAGTCCAAGTAGGTGGTGTCATACTGACATTCGTTGCACTCAGTTTGCTATCAAACTCAAGAGCAAACTTAGAAATCTCTTCCTCAAACCTACAAGTCACTATACATTTTGACTTATCACACCAACAACAAGAGCAATACTACTCAACGATTGCTACAACCCTCTATGATTCATTACACGTCATTGACCCTTCGTCTCTGTTTCCCAAGACAGTGTGTTGTCTTAAGCATAGTTTGTATAAATTCTTAGATATTGTTCAAGTACAGAGTTGACTCTCTCTATCTAGCCATCTGTTTGAGGGTGATAAGCTGTAGAGAAGCGTTGTTCCATGTTTAAGAGTTTAGAGAACTCCTTAAAAAAGTTTGAAGTGAAAACTGCTCCCCTATCTGAGATCTAGTGTCTAGGAATTCCATGATATTTAAAGACCACCTTAAGGAATAGCCACGCAAGTTCAGAAGCTGTGATAGTCTCATTGCAAGGCTCAAAATGTGCCATTTTTGTGAGCCTTTCTACCACCACAAGGATAGAGTCATAAGGGGTAGCACCCCGTTTTAGGATAGAAGGAGGCAACTTGACTATAAAGTCAATGGATATGGAGTCCCATAGGCGTTCTAGTATAGGTAGAGGCTGCAAGAGGCTGTAGGGCTTTTGCCGTCTAGGTTTGTTTTAGTTGCAAGTAGTGCAAGAAGATATATAGTCTTGAAGAGTAGTCCTTAGACTAGGCCAGTAGAACTTTCCTGTTAGAAGTTCATAAGTTTTTGCAAAGCTAGTAGAACTTTCTTGTTAGAAGTTCATACGTTTTTGCAAAGCCAAAGTTCCCTACAGATAGAGCATCATGGAACTGCTATAGTTTATCTGCCTAACTGAAAAGTTACAAGGCTCTTCTTATCCAACTATTAACTATGCCGTTCCGCAGTATATGAGAATGATTAAGAAGCTTGAAGATAAGAGAAGTGAGCTACTAGAATGAAGCCTAGTTGCTCATACTACTTCGATAGCATTAAAGAAGCCTAATGACTACTATACTCTAGCAACAAATCAGCAACAGAGTCACTCTACGATTGCTACAATTTGTGATCCTTAGTATAATTTTAACGTCTTTAATATTATATAGAAAGACAGCACACAGTCAATCAAAAAGAACAGGGCAAAAGCACAATGGCAGGACTGCTTTTATCGATATTTAGGCCGCCAAACGTCATTAATAGTATTGAAGATGAGGATCTAGATACAGAGCAAGCTATGAACATTGATATAGACTTAGAAGATGAGTTATATGTATCACAAAGCAATTATAATACTGAGCTGGAATGGAAGCGATGGATGAAGGAGCCAACAGTTGGCAGGGACATAGATATTCTCAATTATTAGCATAGTAAGCAATACTAATATCTAACAATTGCTTGTATAGCAAAGGACCACCTAGCTGTTCCAGCTACATCAGCAGACTCGGAACGAGTATTTAGTGTTGGCGGCGACATTATTACAAAGAAACGAAACCGACTGTCGCCGTCTACACTTAGATATCTACTATGCTTAAGGAATTGGGGTGTTATATCACAAGGCGATGACGAAGACAGTGGTGATGATGCAGATAATGAGAGCTAGCTTAGTATATATACTGTTATTTATCAATTTTCATTTTATATGCGAGTACTACTCATGGTATTCGAGTACTGGTATTCGAGTACTGGTATTCGAGCTTCAATATGAGTACTCTACTCGAGGATGCTCGAGTAGTATTCAGAGTGGTATTCGGGCAACACTGTTCGGTGGAGATTTGGAAACAACGCGCGTCCTCCACTAGGCCGTTCTGGGTGGATTGGGATGGGATGGGGATAGATGGGAAGGGATGGGGACGGGGGAGATGCCATACAAACACAGTTTTCCCGCCGCACTCGACGTTCTTTGCTGTGTTTGTTGTGAGCTCGACTTAGCTTCACCCCGAGGGGTACTAGTCACCAGCACTGCGTAAAAGTGCGAGCTCGTTGCTGGTGGGCCCCCTAAGCCTCTTGATAACTTTCTCTCGAGACCTCGGGAGACCCTGGGCCATCTAACGCCTTGCCCCAGGAAGGCGGTCCTCAATTCTGTTGGTCCACCATAACCCCTTGCAGCGCAGTTGTAACTTCCGTCTGCTGCTCCAAGTTCTGTTCTACCGCGTCAGCCGTTCTCTGCGCAGCATCGTTGTTCTGTCGGATCGTAGTCGCTGCCTGAGTGCCGGGAGAGAGTGGTGCCTTTGTTAGCTTGCCGAGCCAGGAATTGGGAAAACAGACCCCCGCGACGACGAATGTGGCCACTATGGCTCCAGGGATGATGCCGACCGCGACCAGGGCGAGCATCGCCAGATCATACGACATCGTTCCGTAGTCGATGGGGGGGAGACGAGAGGAAAAAAGGAAAGACCCTGAGAATCGAAAGGGGGGGGAAAGGTAAGAAAAGGGGCCTGGAAATCGATGTGAGAAACCAAGAAAAAGAAGAGCTGTTTCAGTAGCCAAGAAATATGATGGCCAGAATGAAGATCGGTGTGTGAAGTAGAATGAGAGAAAGAGAGAAGACGGGGGAGCCCGTGGGATAATGTAAGTAAGATGTAAGTAAACATCATCGTGGTTGCAACTTCCTCTTTAGGTATATATGATAGTTAACAGCTAAACTTCAGCAGCCGCTTCCTCTCCTTAGCTGTTAAGAGCGACCTAAACTCCAGCTCCTCCGCTCCTTCCCCTGCCCCTTAGGACTCTGCGCAAATCGGCCCTTCCGCAGCGCAAAAATCCACGCCGAGCTCCCCCCTAGCTCTCACCCAATGGATTAAACTTCACAAAAACAATACCTATACTTCACCAACCGCTTCATCTCCCTCGGCATCACCAGCGACTCCAGCCCACCCCGCCACCCCTCTCCTTCAAACCTCACACAAATGGACCTCCCCGCTGCCTCCCTCCCCGCACCCCCCAGTAACCCCTTCTCACCCATATGCGCGCACCACACCGAATCATTCGCGTCCCTGCCCTCCCCTAGATCCTTCCACCGCGTCACCACATACGCCTTACCAGATTGCCCTATCCCCAACGTATCGACGCGGAACTCGGTCGCGCAGTCGCGGCATCGTACCAGCCCGGACCAGTTCCCCTCGTCCTTCTTCCCCTGGTGGGCACAGCAGTCACACTCGACCGCGGTAGGCGTGTGGTCTATCTCTATGCTGCCAGGGGTATAGACCATGTTGTACCTCCCCATGCCACTGGATTGGCAGTTGATCGTGCCGCGGAGCTGCTTGATGTGCGGGCAGATCATGATCTTTGTGTTGGTAAACATCTGGTCGTTGTTGGGGTGAACAAGGAGGATGTGTTGTTGACGGAGGAGGAGGGAGCCGTCGACAATGCGGAATGAGGTCTTGATTTCGTCAGGTCCAATCCAGCTCCATTCGTTGTATGAGAGTAGCTTTAGGGGGGAGGAGTAGTCGAGGCCTTGGCGGTGGCGCTTCATAGCCATTTGAAAAATAACATAGCTGAAGCGGGGATGGATGTATGACCGCATCGCTTCGTTGACTGGGATATCGCACCGCTTGGTAAACTTGATATGCCGCTCCAAGCGCTTAATCTTATGCAGCTTCTCACAATAGTAGCAAACGATATGGTCTGGTAAGTCAGGCTCGAGGAGCCTAAGGAACTCAGCTGTGCTGAAGGGGGGATGGCCATGCAGGCATTTCAAGTAGGGGATCGCGAGGAGGGCGTATAGCCTCTTGCTGCATAGGGAGAATGCGCCTGCGGAGGCGGGGGGGGGGTAGGAGGCGATGCGCAGGAGAAGCTCTGGAGGGAGCTTGGAGAGAGTTGAGGAGTCCACGGCGACGGGCTTGGTACGGAATCTTAGCGTGGCTAGGGGTAGGAGGGCGGCTGGCAAGAGACAGCGTATTGAGTCCATTTGGCCAAACTGGATAGGGGGCTGAAGCGCGGTGGTGTTGTGAGACTTTGAGAGATACTGCAGTAGGAAAGTATGGCGAGAGGATGGATGGGAAGCTGGCCTGGCCTGGCGCTGGGGGGGTATATAAATGCATTATGGGAACCATGGTACGATGGCCTCGAATGGTGTGTTAGGTTGGACCATTCATCTCGGCTGATGCCGACGACGCGTACCATAACAGATAGGTAAATAATAAATTGAAACTATTTAAAACAAATTTGGATCTATGTGGTTGTCGGGCAGTGATTCATCTTCGCTTGCAATCAAGTCGTAGTTAAGGCTTGAAAAACCGACAAAACTGCCTTCTTTAGCTGCTAGTTGTCGCTGCAACTCCATCTCATCTTCCTCCTCTTCTTCCTGTCTCTTACGCTTAATCCCAGGGTCGATGGTTACTTGGAGTAGTTCCCTCGGTGGCTTAGTGTCTGGGTTACTCCTTTGGAATTCAAGTAATTCCCTTTTCCGAGCCTGTTCCGCTCTCCGTGCATCAATGCCAGCACGGAGCTGCAGCTTATACTCAAGGTTAACCATGCGCTTTCTCTCTCTTCTCTATCTTGCTTCTTCTATAACGTGCTCCTTTACTACATGAATCTTCTTTCGTGCTTGTTCAACTGTAACAGCTCCGCCCTTTTGAATAGACTTTCTACTTCCTGATTTTCCGCTATCTTTGCTCTGTCATTATAGCAATGATCTGATGTTTTGGTGCTCTAATTGGTTGACGTTTCTATTAGACTTCAACTAAAATACAGGAGGGGATCGCTGACTATATACCCAGTCTCGATCAGGGGCTTGCAGTACTGACAAATTCAACACTCCCACTCAGGAATGCGAGCTATAGTCTAGCCATTGTTCTCTGGCAGCAGTCATATAAATAAAGTCATAGTTCCGATACGACCAAAAAACCCTTGACATCTCAGGGAAAATCGCAGTGTATCAGTCGGCTGGATAAACCAGCTCATATCTCAGCATCTCTAGGTAATAAAAACCCCTTATATTAGGAGGGAAAAGCCTGACCTGCCATGTCTTCTCATGCCTGCTCCAGCCCAATTGCCTTCCTGAATCCTTCGAACTTGATCTTGTCTAACGCCTTTGTCAAGCCATCGGCTACCTGACTCTCTGTCTCGATATACTGAAGCTCTATAGCAAAATGATATTGTATATCAATGTGTTTAGTACGGGCGTGAAATTAAGGGTTCTTCGCAAGTGCAATAGCGCCTTGGTTATCGCAGTATATAATCGTCGCTTGCGCCTTGTATGCTGCTTCGGGTTGTATTTCATTAAGTAGTCGTAGCCAAATTGCCTCTTTTGTAGCATTCGTTTGGCCGATATATTCAGCCTCGCACGATGACAGTGCAACAGTTGATTGTAGCTTTGAGGACCAGCTAATCACCGCACTTCCTACATTAAAAACGTAGCCTGAAGTTGATTTCCAAGTGTCATAGTCTCCCGCCTAATCAGAATCACTATAGCCAGACAGCGCTGCTAGTGGACCTTTGAAGACAAGCACATAGTCGATTGTCTTACGGAGGTATCGGAATATTCGAGTTACGGTGGCTTTGTGAGTTTGCGTAGGTTTTGCAGCAAATCGGCCGACGACTAAGACAGCGTAGGTGTAAGGAAGGCCATCACGTGCCACCACGTGAGGCCACTTTCATGGGGCCCGTAGAGCTCAGTAAAGTAGGGCACAAGGCGCCTAGATAAAAGGGGTTGGAGGCCTCGGAAGAAGGCCTCTAGTCAATAGTCGCTATATCTATGTAGACCTATTATGCTTATACAATACAATACCTTCCTGCCTCCTGACCTGGTCCCCTAGACTCCTGTGAGACCTTAGGCCTACGCTTTACAATTCTATTAACTCAACCTATATCTAGCCTACTAGGTCGGGATGGCAAGCTTAGAAAGACGGATTACTTGAGCGACCTCTAGGGGGGCGACACTAGCGACCAAGGCTACTAAGCCAGCTCTAAGAGCTACGCCTATAGAAGCCAACTACTCAAAGGTTTCTTATCTGATCCCTTTCATCGTCGCCTTCATCTCATCTTTGCATAGAACCCCTACAAACGGCAGACTAGGGCGAGAGCATGGCATCGAAGTTGGCTCACCTTTAGGAATGAATGGACGAGGAAAGGGCTTACATTAATACCATAGAGGATGTAAGGATGCCTCCTTACACGGGGTACCCTCGGACCCGTAAGACAACGCGGAATAGGCGACATAGTAGTATAGCAGCATAGACGTTCTAGGGTCGGGGTCGATTCGGGCGGCAGACGGGAGTGGATCTACCGGTACGCTAAGGCCTAGCCGAGTCGGACCCCATTTAGGTACATAAGGGGTAGGAAGCTATAAGCTCCCCCTTCATCTTTTTTGTATCCTTCGTAGTAGACCTATAGGATAGAATACAGCATCACCTCCGACTCGCACTCCCATATGCACCTACGGAGAGCCGTATTCCCTGTGTCCTTACATTATACAAAAAAGATCACGCCTGCCGGGGACGGCCGTACTTAAATAATATCCCACAACGGAACGACTTAGGAGAACTACCGTTGCACCATCGACTGCGACTCGGTAATGTTTCGGAGTAGAGACCTGACGACTTCAAATAGCCGTGATTCCAGAGATCTCACGGACAGCCAGTGGATCAGGGTTTGATTCTTCAGAACAAGCTGGTAAAGTCGCCGACGCGTTGGCGCCGAATAGGATACGAGATCCTAAAGAACCCCCTTAGCACAGAGGCAATTGTGAACAAGAGTGCTGATAGCTACGAGCTACCGGAAGTCAGACTCTTCCGTATCGACTGCGAGTCGATACACCCCCGAATCAAGATGTCGCGCAAGACGACACAAAACCCACCACCCGATAATGACGGTCAACCGCTACGAATGACAACTAGGCAAACCGCCACAGCGGGCACGACCGCAGGACCATCCGAAAGCCCCCCGGATCGCATAGCGAACCTGGAGAACGAGATGCGGGAGCTCAAGGCGATGGTAGCCAGCCTCGTAGCCAGCCAGACCCGAATACCGTCTACGCCACCACCGGCGGACACCCCAGTGCGCACCATTGAGGTCGACGAAGACGAACAGCCCGTGTCGCCAATGCGAAACACGCCCGGCACCGTTCGACTGCCTCCGGTTGGCACCACGCGCTCTCTTTCAATCCCGGCTCTACCTCGACAGTACACCGAGGACCCTCCGAATCGCTACAAGAAATCCACCATCTCTGAGAAGATTACGCCGCTCAGCGATGGGATAGAACATACCTTCATGCAATGGAGCGCGTCCATTCGGGACCGACTTGTAGTCAATGAGGACCACTACCCTACCGACGTCTCGAGAAGAGCGTTGATATGGGGAACTACGACCGGCCTGGCAAAGAAATATCTGGAACCCCAATACCTATCGGATACGCATGGCTTCCAGAGCGCAGACGAAATGATGGACCTATTAGGATCATATTACCTTACGGGTAATGAGACCGAACAGGCCCGGAACGAATTCGACGATATGCAGATGGGCGAAAAGGGTCACTTACACGAAACCTTCCCCGAGTTCAAAGCCCGCTTCCAAAGTGCGGCGATTACGGGACAAGTATCACAATCGGAGTGGTTTCGGTATATGTGGAACAAGCTCACACCGCAATTCCGCAGCCGCGTGGCGGTCGTGAAGGACCAATGGAAAGGCGATTACCTCACCATGGTCCGAGCCTTAACCGCCTTCGACCAAGAGCGACGCAGGAACGGCGAGTTGAGCTCCCAGTCCAAGAGCGGCGAGTCGAACTTCCCAGGACGGGCCCGCCTCGGCTCATCCAGGTTCCCGCCTGTGGAGGCCGCCAAGACCCAACCACCGAAGACGACAAGAAGTCCGTTGGGTTCCTTCCAGAGGACTCCTTTCATACCCACCGCCCCCAAGCCGGACATAACAGGTCGCGTGCGGACCGCCGTGCCGGCTGCGTCCGGAAACTGTTTCAAATGCGGGAAGCCCGGTCATTTCCAGGACAGGTGCCCGCTCAACCCCACAGTCAAAGAGATTGACCGCGAAGCCCCTGAACCCGAAGAGCAGTGGGAGGAGGCAGTCGAACTCCAATCGGATGCATCCCTGGAGGAAAACGACGAGGCCTAGGGAAAGGCTCCTTCCTAGGTCTACGCAAATGTGATCTGCGAGATCTCGACCTACAAGAACTCTTGGGCGGAACCCAGTTCTTAGTCGACACGACGCTGAGTCTGAACGGACTCGGTGTGCAAACGAAGGCTCTCGCAGACACAGGAGCAAACGGATACCTCGTCATCAACAAGCCCTTCGCGCTACGACTGTCGAAGGCGCTTCAGAGCCCCATACGGAAACTGCCCTACTCTGTACCCATACGTGGTTTTCAGCGAAAAATCCAAAGTCACGTATCGGAGTATATTCGGTTGCACTTAACAGTCGAAGGACGCCGAATATATAACTGCCTCTTTGTGCTCCTGGACCTCGGAGCACAAGATGTGATAATTGGGAAGAAGCTTTTCAGCCGCTTCCGAATACTACTCGACTCTGCAAAGAGCCGGTTAGTATGGCCAAAGGAGTACCCGCCGACTCCTAGCTGGAGCAAGGAGATCACCTTGCCCTACCACTCACGCGAAACGTCCATTAAACATCCTGCATACCAGTCGGATGCGAATCGCCGGGATTTCGCAATCCACCGCGAAGACAGACGCCGCGCAGGCGGACGTTCAATGGAAATGAAAGTGATAACTTCCGACTACGAAGAGATCACCGATACGCCATCGAACCCACCACGAAACCAGGAGGTTTCTCCCCCACCGCAGAAAACCCTAATACATAGGTTTACGCCCATGCATATATGCGAAATCAGTGCAAATGCTTTCCACCACGAGATGATGCGAAACGACTCCGAGTTTTTTCAAACTAGCATCTACGAAATCGATCAGATCATTCATGAAAAGGAGTTGGTAGAGGACGAAGAAACGCTCCGCCTCATCCAGCAGAAGCTTCCGCATATGCACCGGAGGTACACCGATGTCTTTTCGAAGTTGGAATCGGATCGAATTCCCCCCCACCGCATATACGACCACAAGATACAGCTCGAAGCCCCTTTACCAAATGCTTTCTCCCCGTTATATCGACAGGGCACCGAAGAGCTTAAGGCTACCAAGCAATACCTGCTGGAAAACCTGGAAAAGGGATTCATCGTCAACAGCAACAGCCCCTTTGCATCCCCTATCCTATTCGTAAAGAAAGCGGATGGCAAATTAAGATTTTGCATCGATTACCGGAAGTTAAATGGTCTCACCCGGAACGATCCCTACCCCATCCCGCGTATCGATGAACTACTAGGACGGGTGTCGAAAGCAAAAATCTTCACGAAGCTAGATATCAGACAAGCCTTCCATCGTATACGGATGCACCCCGACTCGGAAGAGTACACGACTTTTCGGACTCGCTATGGATCCTATAAGTGCAAAGTGTTGCCATTTGGACTGACGAACGGTCCCGCAACCTATCAGCGGTATATGAATGACGTTCTGATGCAATACTTAGACGACTTCTGTACCGCGTACTTGGACGACATCCTAATCTATTCAGAGGACCCTACGGAACACATAGACCATGTGCATAAGGTCCTACAGCGTCTCCGAGAAGCTGGACTCCAAGCTGATTTGAACAAATGCGAGTTCAACGTCACCAGGACAAAATACTTGGGTTATGTTCTCACTACCTTCGGTGTCGAAGCGGACCCTGACAAAATCGAACCCCTTCGTAACTGGATCCGACCGACCACGGTTATGGGTGTGAAGTCCTACCTAGGATTCTGTGGCTTCTATAGACAATTCATTCGTAATTTCGGCAAAATAGCAAAGCCCCTCACCACCATCACTAGTCCCTCGGAGCCGTTCCGGTGGACAGACGAATGTGAGGATGCGTTCGAGGAATTGCGACAACAACTTTTAGCGGTACAGGCACTTCACCACTTCAACCCCGAATTGCCTACGAAGCTGGAGACCGACTCCTCTGATGGAGTGGTAGCTGGTGTCCTGTCTCAAGAACACCCTGACAAGCGATGGTACCCAGTAAGCTTCTACAGTCACGTCCTATCCGGACATGAGATCAACTGGGAGATCCACGACAAGGAACTATTCGCAATCGTGAAAGCCTTTGGAAAATGGAGGCCCGAGTTGGCTTCGGTACGCCACCGAGTTGACGTCTACACTGATCACCGTTCGTTGGAATATTTCATGTCTACCAAGATTCTCACAGCGAAACAGGTTCGGTGGATGGAGCTACTCTCCGACTTCAATTTCTGCATCACGTACACCGCAGGCAAGAATAATCAGAAGGCTGATATTCTGAGCCGAAGAGACCAAGACCTGGTAACGCAGCAGAAAGTGAAACTTGATAGTAGAGCGAGGGTATTGTTAGGTCCAAGCCGCCTACACCCCCGAATCAGCACCGAACTCGCCGAGAGCTACATAGCATCCATTAATTCAATGGACACCGCCAAGCCCCAGGTGCCCTTCAATTTAATAGAAGCGCTATGTGCGGACAATCGGAAGTCGTTCACTGAGACTCGCGCGAAACAACCCCTACCGGACGGATTCGCGATGAACGACCAGCTCCTCCTATACAAAGGCCGCCTATGTGTAAATTGCCACACTGACCTATGTACGAAACTGATCCGGGAAGCGCACGATCAAGTGTCGTCAGCACACCCAAGTGGCAGGAAAACCTACCAGTTGCTCGCCCCAAAGTATCATTGGGTCGGGATGGAAGCGGACTGTTTGCGGTATGTACGAAACTGCGTGAAATGCCGGCTTTCTCACACCAATGTCACCAAGCAGCAAGGCTTCCTACACCCGCTGCCCATACCCGAATATCCTATGCAACACCTCACCATGGACTTCAAGGAGTTCCAAAGGGACAAGCATGGATACGACAGCATCTTAGTGTTTATGGACCGACTTGGAAAGAGTTCGGTGACAATACCTTGCTACAAAACCACAACTGCCCACCAGATGGCGCAATTGTTCATCGAATGGATATACCGATTCGGACACACTCCGGACTCGATTGTAAGCAACCGCGGACCCCAATTCTTATCATCCTTTTGGCAAGAGTTCTGTCGAATTATTGGCGTTAAGGTTAAGCTGTCGACTGCCTATCATAAGCAGACCGACGGGCAGACGGAAATCATGAACCGATACATCGATCAGAGACTGAGGCCCTTCGTATCCCATTATCAGGATAACTGGAGCGAACTCATCCCCATAATGGACCGCGTGCAAATGACACTCTCCCACGCATCCATTGGCATGACCCCCTACTGACTCAAGTATGGAACTGATCCGCGTACGAGTTGGGATTGGAACACTCCGAAAAGCACCAACCCCCGGGAGACCCTAAACCGAGAGGAAGCCAAGGCGGTGGCAGACCGAATGCATACCGCATGGGTCCACGCAAAGGAAAACATGGCAAAGGCACAAGAGGAAATGTCTAAGCACGCGAATCGACGCCGAAGGGCCATCGACTGGGACGTAGGAGATAGAGTGTACCTATCGACCAAAAATTTGAAAAACTCTCGTCCTAGCCGCAAGCTGGGCCAACAATGGGTCGGACCATATACGGTGTCGGAACGGATTGGGCACGCATTTCGATTGGAACTACCTACCGGTTCGCAAATACACGATGTGTTCTCACCAGACGTACTTATGAAGGATCCGAACAATCCCCTACCTGGTCAGGATCCGCCTGAGCCTAGCAGCGAAGTGATAGATGGCGTAGAGGAATGGGAAGTGGAAAAGATCCTCGGTGTAAGGGTCCACCGGAAGCAACTACAATACAGGGTTAGTTGGGTCGGATACGATCCGGACCCGGAGTGGTACCCAGCGTCAAACTTCATGAACTCTCCCCAGAAACTCAGGGAGTTTCATACGGAATACCCAGACTTACCAGGTCCACCTCACGAACTACTAGGAGTTGTTACGGCAGGGGAGACGGGAAAGGAACAAAACTACGATCACGGAGGGAAAGACAAAGCGGAAGAAACAGAGTCATTGCTGTCTGCGACTCTAAACTAAGCACCCTCTGAGCCAGGGCACACTCGCAACCGTAGTCCTTGCGGAGGCCACCCTTCCCAAACGTCTCACCGGCGTCGCAACAGGCGGCTACCACCATGCGAGACGAAGGGTCGAAGTGACCCCACGCGAAAGACCACGCGCGAGTCCCCTCCGGCACAGGGCCCGTTCACCCAATTGGGTTCTCCCCATTCCCCTCCTCCTCCTCCCCCCTCTTCCTCTTCCCGCCATTGCGGGGAGCCACCGCAACAGCCCCGGCCAACTTCTCCACCGCCTTCTCCACCTTCGCGACCGCAGTCACCACGAAGCTCACCTCCTTCCCCACCTTGTCGGTGGTTTTATCCACCGTCCCCAGCAAGGAGACGGCGCGGGCCTGCCCCGCGAGGAGCTTCCCCGTATCCTCCTTCAACCCCTCCACCGCGGCGGCGAGGTCCTACCTAGGAGTCAGACCCAGAACAAGAACAACAGCAAGGGGAAAGCTTACCTTGATGGCGGCGAGGGTGGCCAGCCCCTGAATGTACTGCGCTCCCTCAAAGGGGGAGCGCAGGGCCGGCATGGCGGCGCTGGAGAGGTCGGCCACGCGCGCGACCTCCTTGTAGGCCTTGAGTGTGGTGGCCAGGATGGGAGGGGTGGCCGCTTCGGCGGCGACGATGGCGGCATATTCCTCCTCGAGGAACCAGAGAATCTATCCCCCAGAAAGTCAGCACAGGAAACCAACCACCAGACCGAACAGCACCCGAGAACTCACCGGCACACATGGTGCCTTCTGCTTCACGCAGTAGGCGCACTTGGAGCTTTTCTCGCTCCAAACGCACTCGTGCTCCATGGGAGCATCGTCGGGTGTCCCAATACGGCGCACGCATCTCATACAGAGGACGCGGTACGCAGCCGGGAGGGCCCCGGGGGGCAGCAGGACGGGCATCTTCGCGAAAAGGTTTCCTACAAAACCGTCAGCCCCAAGCCCAGAAGTTATCACCTACGCGTCGGCGCGCAATCATCACCTACTCGGTCGTCTGGTTTGTTTTGTTTCCTATGAAACAATCAGATTAGTATACAGTATACGAACAAGAGGGGCTACTTACTGGATTCGGGAGGTGGGTTCGTAGGCGGTGTTGTTGTAAAAAGAAGCCTTCGAATCCTGGGCGGAATCGGTTGCTTCATGACAACCGCTTAGAACAATAAATTTCGGAGGAGTAGTAGCGCGCGCACAGTAACTAAGAAACTCGCGACGCGCAACACCACAACCGGATACTATACGGTGCCAACTCGGACCTCAACAATCCGCTTTTATTGGGAACAAAGCACGCTCCGCGATCCATCCCACGGACGCATTCAGCACCACGATCTTCGAACAAAGACTACCTAGACCATACCGACACTCGGCTACCATTCGGTCGGCACACGGAGCCACGCGCTTTGAGGACAAAGCACTCTCTCAAGGGGGGGGGTAATGTAAGGATGCCTCCTTACACGGGGTACCCTCGGACCCGTAAGACAACGCGGAATAGGCGACATAGTAGTATAGCAGCATAGACGTTCTAGGGTCGGGGTCGATTCGGGCGGCAGACGGGAGTGGATCTACCGGTACGCTAAGGCCTAGCCGAGTCGGACCCCATTTAGGTACATAAGGGGTAGGAAGCTATAAGCTCCCCCTTCATCTTTTTTGTATCCTTCGTAGTAGACCTATAGGATAGAATACAGCATCACCTCCGACTCGCACTCCCATATGCACCTACGGAGAGCCGTATTCCCTGTGTCCTTACAGAGGAAGCCCTAGAGCTATTCCAAAGGACGTATGGTAACGACTATGACGCCTACCCTAAGGCTGTATGGGACTTTGCGAAGAAGCAAGTCCTGATCTAAGAAGAGGGTTGTCAAAAGAGGTGACACTAGGATATTGAAGATGAGTAGGAGGACCCTCACTAGGAGGGGCTGGAAATGGACACTGTTTCCATGGTATTAATGGAAACCACGCTAGTGTAACGCTGACTTCTAAATGATAGAAGACACAGAGGTTTCTTGCGTAAGGTTGACTTGACAGAGGAGGCAGGGGATTAGACACAAAGGCTTCCAAGTAACATGTTACAGTATTGTAAAGAATACTATATTGAGTTGAGCACGAAGCTCCTATCTAAGGAAATACGATAGTGGCGTCATGCCAAAGGGATATCCGTGGATAACATGGATAACATAATATCCATGATATCCAATGTTATCCATCACCTGATATTCTGTGGATCCCCGTGGATAACATGGATAACATAATATCCAAGATATCCAATGTTATCCATCACATGACATTCCGTGGATCGCCGTGGATAACATGGATAACATAATATCCATGATATCCAATGTTATCCATCATGTGAGGTTGCAGCCATAAGCGCTAGCCATAGCACTTAGCCGTAACAACTTAGAAGAGAAGACAAACAAGGAGTCATTAACCCTAACCTATAGAACTCGTCACTACTTTCAAGCCTAATGGCAAACCCCACAATCATGTCATACTGACATTCGTTGCACTCAGTTTGCTATCAAACTCAAGAGCAAACTTGGAAATCTCCTCCTCAAACCTACAAGTCACTATACATATTTTGGCTTATCACACCAACAACAAGAGCAATACTACTCAACGATTGCTACAACCATCTATGATTCATTACACGTCATCGCTCCTTAGTTACTGGGCCGATATTACCACATAGCATATCTCTACAACCCTCTATGATTCATTACATGACATCACTCATACTACCACATGACATATATCTACCAACTAGAGGCCTAGGAGCATGAACGATAGCTCTAAAAGCTCCTACGAACCTCTATGATTCATTACATGTCATCGCTATTTAGTTACCCACAAGATTGGTTAAGTTATGACATAATTTGTCTATGACATAATTTGTCTATAGGGGTACTCTGACCTGGGACCTCCTTTTACTTCCTATAGGCTACAAACCTAAGAGATGGTTCTATGGGATTCTCTTACGTCGACTACAGTTACCAAGCCTGGTAAGTCATGGAAAGTCTTGGAAAATGAGAGAACTACATTCCTTTAGCATAAATAGGATTGCCCTTTCCTTAAGAAAGGGCAAGCAGACAATACAGTAAATTGACTATCACATACTTCCACGTCTTTTCCAAGCTTCCAAGCATTTATCTTGTTTGTTACTCCTTGTTTCTGAAAAGTCAGTGAGGTGTTAACCTCTTGACTTACCCCTGAGTTCCCAGACTCAACATTTGTTGCAACTTGTCTGAACCACTTCACTACATCACACACCTGATTGCTGCGTTGTGGAATAGTCTAAGCTACAACCCTTTGGCTCTGTTTCCTAAGACAGTGTGTTGTCTTAGTAAATTCATCCCTTCCTTGGGTGGCTAGATTCTCACATCTGGTGCACCCACCATTACAAATCCTAACAAGGAGCGACAGTCTAAGAACGGCTCTGCTTTAACTGCAATAAGCCTAGGCACATAGTGCGAAACTGCAGACAGTTAAAGAAAGGGAATGGAGGACGAAAGTATGGCAAACAGCTTAACGCTACTTGGCAAGGTCAAGGCAGGTGCAAGGCCCCACAAGGACAGCTATGTGCCACGTTGAAGGAAAAAGAGAACTAGAGTATTACTACTTAGGATCTCGAGGAATTCCACTTGTCAAACAGAGAAGACAAGAACGACGACAAGGAGCTCACTAGCTCTTAAAAGCACCAGTTACAAGCATTTAAGAAGACAGCAAGTAAGACTCTTTTCAAGGAACAACTGCCAGGAGCAGTGAGAACCTTCAAGGAAGCCATGCTTTAGGAGACGGTCGACTAAGGAATTCCTGTGCCCAAGCCACCAATGAGCTGGCAGGACACTACACAAGACTGGGAGGTCGCAATTCGCACAATGAGGTGCCGACCAGAATACCCTCATCAGCAGGAATCCCGTGAAGCGAAATACACAGAGAAGGAAGCCACAGGATGGCTAGAGTACAAGCTCTGTGAATACAACGTCTAGGACGCTATCGCAGATTAGAGAATCGACGACATACACCGCCCTAAGAAAGAAGTCTATAAGACTCAATGAAACAACCTGTTACGAGTATTACAACAACTAGAACAGGAGGGAGAGTATGAAGCATCACAGCTTGCAGAAATCTAGGATGCAAATAAGTATCCTTCCTAGGAAAGCATCCATGATTGTCTATGTGCACGATATCAAACTGTATCATTTCCTTGTGTCTGTGTAGCATGACCATTTCTAATGGGATCGTCTCGTAGGTCACCATTCCATTGTTAGTTGAGATGGGCTCTCCATCTACAACCATTAATGGGTATAGGTCAGTCTTTAGTTGCATCCTGAACCTGTGTGTGTCTGCTACTTTCTTTGTCATAAAGTTGCCCATTGCTCCTAAGTCTATCATAGCTCTGAGGTGTTGCTGTTGTATCTTAACAACCACATATAGCTACATGCCGCCTGTTGTGGCGCATAGCTGGTTGGTACTAGGCCTCTTCATGTCGCTCGTCAGTGGCCTACTGTCGAGGACTCCTAGTTTTTTGAATCGTCTGAGGAAGAACTGTCTGAGGAAAATCCCTCATATTCACCATATTCTAATGGTCGTGGAACTAGTGTCCCTTCTCTTCTTCGTTTTGCTTCGTAGTGTAGGCGTTCGTGTGCTTCTAACACTTCGTGTTCCCCTTTCTTCTCTTGGGCGACAATGGCAAGGCGAAACACGGATCTGGAGGAGAAATAGCTGGGAGGATCAAATAGGTGGTGGAAGAAAAGCATGTCAAGGTTGGGTGGTCAAGCCCGACTACGAATCAACTAAATAAAACGATGAATGCATTTAGTAAGTGTTTGGCAGAAAGAACAAGGTCTCGCATGGGCTGCATGGTGGATGGAAAATATGTGTCTGCCTTTGCTTATAGGAGGATGACAAAGGGAACGTCAACCTCGACTTCTTGGACAACCGCTGCGGAACCAAGAGAGTCGGAGCCATCAAGTTCAAATGGCAAGTTGATAAAGCAGGCATCATCGAGACCTCTTTCAAAGCAGCAATCGAGTTCATCACGGCTACCGATATCATCATCATCGTATTCTGGGTCAAGGCCGAGTACGATTTCTGACTGGAGTTATGGAAGCCATGAAGCGTTTCCTCTGCCTCCAACGGCTGGATCATTCTTATCACCCTCGGAAGGTATCATGACACAGAGTCGTGCTCCGACAGATACAGATACCCTACCAGGAGCTAAGAACCTCCGAGTCTCAGAGATCATTACCATAGCAAATAGGCGCGAATACTTTGCCTCTTCTCGGAGGATTTTGCAAGAACATTCAGGGAGGCACAACGTGGAGAGTTCAATGGTAGGACCCTGGGTGGATAGTGAGAGTAGTGGCGACGAGGATGGGACGCTGATTGTGCGAAGTGTGGCAAAGTTAAGAGAGCCGAAGCCATTGAGGATCACAGAGGTGAGTAGCTTGGCAAAGATTTGCCGTCTCGGAAGGAGTAGAGGGGATTTGGAGTGAGGTTGGGTATTGAAAGGGGCTAGTCGTAGCTCTGGAAAACTGGGAGGAGTAGGAAGGCATTCGCTGTCGGAATATCATGGCATGGATGAATAACCATTGTCTCGCAAATCTGTGGGCGGCTCTAGGTGTGGATTATCCGATACCATGCATTACAAAAGCTCAAATGTATGGGCAGAGATAGATAATAAATGAAGGCTTAAACTGTAACAACAATGAAATTCCTACGTAACTATCCGCTCTCTAAGCCCTACCTGCTTCCCGACCCCATCCACTCCCATCATCCAATCCCAGTCCCCTCGCACACTTCCGCACCAACACCTTCTTCAACCACCATTCCCTCGCCAGCCCTCTCGTAACCTTAACAAACGTCTGCGGCGCCACGCGCCCCTTCTCCACCGCGCGCCCAAGCACAAAAATCGTATCCCCCAGCGCCCGCTCCTCCGCCACAGCATCATATAGTTGATTCGCCACCGCTGTCGGCGCCACGAGCAAATCATCGATACTCGGCGGCGTCATCTGCGGCGCGCGCTTGATCAGCGCGTCGGCGGACGCTAAGGAGCTATTCAACGACGCGGAGTTGGATGACAATGCCCCTTCAAGGGCTTCGAGCTGCGCCGTCTCGGACTGCAGGGCGTGTAAGGCGGTGAGCATGGCGGTGTGTTGTGCGGACAGGGAGTGTTTGGTGTCGATGTTTCGGGAAGCGGTTTTTTGGCGCACGGAGTGGAGGGCGACAGCGAGGGTGTGGAGGAGGGCGTCTTTTTGGGGGTTGGGTGGGATGGGGGGTGCTGGGGCGGCTGCCGCTTGTTGGGGAAGGGGGGTGGTGTCGTCGAGGAGGTCAGGGATGGGGGCTTTGGGTTGGGGTTGGGGTTGGGGTTGGGGGGTGGGCGGTTGCTGTTGCTGTTGCTGTTGCCAGGATTGATGTTGTTGCGGGTATTGTGGGGGTAGTTGGGGTTGGTTTGTAGGTTGTTGATAGTGTTGTGTTGGAGGCGCTCCATATGGTGCGCCATGGAGGGGAGGTGCTTGCCGGGGGTCGCGGGGTGGGCTCTGGTAGTGCTGTCCTGTATGAAACTGAGGTTGCGGAGGCAGTGGAGGAGCAGACTCATAACGAAGGTTACTTTGGCGCTGAGGTGCGTTGGAGGTGTACTGGTCAGGGTGAGGGATGGGTGGCTGAGCTGACCGTGAATTGGCAGATGGAGGAGGAGGAGGGGGCAATGGCGGCCCTGAGTTGACTGTTTGTGGCGGTTGAGGCTGGGCTTGAGGTCGCTGTACGATGGGTTCGTGCTGTTTTGGGGGAGGTGGCGGAGGCTGGGGAGCACCACCAGCGTTTTGGTGAGGGATTGGAGATTTTGTCATGTCCGGTGGAAGAGGTGGAACTGGTGGAGGTATCGGTCGTGGAGAAGCAACAGGAGTACTCTGTGATTGTCGGGAGACCACAGGAGGCTCTTTCGCAAATACATCTCGTAATATAGCGAGGAAGTCGAGTATGTTAGATTTCTATGCCATATGGTTAGTTTATACACAGGTATGATATCTGTTGCCTGAGAATGCAACTCACATCATAAAATTCTGCCCATCCAGCCAGATATGGATGATAAACGCGCCCTTGCGGATCAACGTGTTGGCCAGCCCTCACCATCATGCCCTCTGCAGGAGAAACGTATACCACAGGCTCATCCCGTGGGTATTGGTGGGGTATCCATACTGTAACTGGGAAGCGATAGGTCGTCCCTCGAAATGCGACGGGCAGAGTGCCTGATAGTTGAAGCAGGAGCTCAGATACGCCGTTTTCATAAGCTGGAGTCCGTTAGCATTTGCATTTGATAGATTATGAATAGACTGCCTCACTATAAACTTCTGTCTTTGGACTTAAACTGGAGTAATGCGAAAGGGCCTGGGCCACGTCATGATAGGTCCGGTTGACATCTTGGTATTCCTGTTTTCGTCAGTGCTGAATATGATGTAAGTAAAATAAGTCCATACACTTGTAAGCACGCTGTATAGCCAGTTTAAGACGCGTTGCTGAACTGCAGCCATGATTCCTGAAGCTGTCTCGAGGCACAACAATCACTGGTCTGGTTCAAGCTTTAGGTCTGATAGTGGCAGGAGTACTGATAACGGATCATTTATCGGGCCGACGGAGTTTGTGGGGAAGTCACACTATAAGCGGGTCGGACACTGAATTTCGCACCAATAATCAAGAAATTTGCAAGGTAATAACTCAACAACAGCTTAATAATATATATTAGAAGTATGTTTCTAGCTTTTTATACTTCGTTGAATTCCTACCTAATTATCTAGGAATAATCTATGCATTAATTCTCGAGATATTAAGTGTAAGCGCTGATGTAGGCGCTGAAATTTACACTAGGCCGTTATATCTCAATATCTATGGTTCTGATTGCTCTAAAACTGCATGTAAATGAATCTATGTGTATAGATAAAGCTGAATAGATATTAAAATATAATACTAAGTTGTTGTTGAGTTATGTTATTATCCTTCAAATTTCTCGATTTTGGGTGAGAAATCATATGAGACTCCTAGCGATCTATTTCTTTCTCTAATCCCTGTGAATGGAGAACATTTGAGCTAGACTCAGGTATATATATACCCTCATAGTTTCTTATCTCCGACTCGGACGTCGGTATAGCCTTAGACCCGTTCCGTGACACGGTGACACGGGGAATGCCTCGGCATTGCCAAATCCTTGTTGAAATATCCCACATGGGCTGAGTGGCTCTGAACGCTGGAATCTTCTAATTCTATTTGAAGTGCCAGTACCAGTCGTATTTTTCTTTTGCATTAGCCCTTGTCGAAGTTGCGCATACAATTTATTTGGTTGCACTGATTCCAGAATTGCCTTGCTATCTATCGCCACTGTACCAAGCCACTGTACCAGGTACAGCACCACTGAAGTCACAGCATCGCCGACAACGAGCAGAGGCGGCCTCTTAAGATTCCAATTGCAAGGTAGAACCGAGAATAGTGAGCTATTATCATATATTATACCATGGCACCCCCTTCAGACTCATCGAGCGCCTCGAGGAGAGCCCAGTCCATCGCCAGTCACCTTCAAGCACCACAGGCGACAAAGGCAACAGATTATAAGTTTGAGGGATGGCTGGGCTTAGACAAGACTGCAGCGGCAGGAAATATGGTGTGGGGCGAATTCCAACCAAAGACGTGGACGGAGGATGATGTTGATATTGAAGTCTCCCATTGTGGTATCTGTGGTTCTGATATTCACACACTGAGAAGCGGCTGGGTAAGTATGCGGCTACCTAGAATACAGCGAAAACTGCTAATGGCTGTTGCAGGGACCCTCAATCTATCCATGCTGCGTCGGCCACGAAATCGTCGGAGAGGCCGTGGCGGTGGGGAAAAACGTCAAGAACATTAAAGTAGGAGATCGCGTGGGAGTTGGTGCACAATCGGGCTCGTGTCTGAAGTCTAGCTGCTTTGAGTGCTCAAACGGACTCGAAAACTATTGCACGAGGATAGTGGGCACATACAGTAGCAAGTACCCTGATGGCTCCAAGTCATTCGGTGGATATTCGAAGTATGTGCGTGCGCCCGCCCACTTCGCCGTCCAGATCCCAAAAGAGCTGGACTCGGCTGAAGCAGCCCCGATGCTCTGTGCAGGCGTAACTATGTGGTCCCCTCTTAGAAAAGCCGGCGCTGGGCCTGGAAAGACTGTTGGGATTGTTGGAATTGGAGGATTGGGCCATTTTGGCTTATTGTGGGCAAAGGCACTTGGCTGTGACAAGGTTGTTGCCATTTCGCGCGGAAGCTCGAAAAGAGAGGACGCACTGAAGATGGGAGCCGATGAGTTTATCGCAACGCAAGAGGACCCAGACTGGGCAAAGAAGAACAGACGCAAGCTGGACATTATTATTTCCACAGTTTCCGACGCCAAGATGCCTCTATCAAAATATCTCCAACTACTACGCACCAACGGACGATACATCCAGGTCGGTGCGCCAGAGGAGGCTATTCCTAGCTTCAGGATTGGGGCATTAATTGGAAAGGCCGTTAAGATAGAAGGAAGCTCTATTGGTTCACCGGGAGAGCTCAGGGAGATGCTAGAGTTTGCTGCCAAGAAGAACATCCATCCATTTATCGAGAAGAGGGATATGAAGGATGCAAATCAAGCGATTGTTGATATGGAGGATGGAAAGGCAAGGTATAGATATGTGCTCTGCAATTAGTATTTGTGTGGATGTCTGTACAATAAATAGAAAACGAGCTTATTCTTGTAACCACATACAAAATGGCCTGTGATTTTAATAGTGTGTCACCACGCCTTTGAGTAGAAAAGGCTGGAAACAACTAGTTCAGAGAAGAATTGACAAGTAAGAACCTTTGTAAAAAAAGTTTAGTTTATGAGAAGCATCAAGTATATATTAAGGGCTACGGGTAAGTTACCTAATTTGGGTTTTCGTGATGGTTTATTAGCCTACAAACCTTAAACTATAGGCCAACATTTTGCCTGATATCACGTGAGTTGCTGTCGTCGCGCGATCCAAATTTGGTTTCGCGCGCAACTCAAGTTGATCGCCGCAGGAGGCTCAAATAATTGACTTCAGCTAACACCTCGGCGAGGAGGTGACCGTCAAGACCACATATATTACAAGCCTCGCTGTCGTCAGACCGACCAAACTCATTACACTTTTTCAGATCGACACTTCTTCTCCGGAACAGCCGCGACTTGTGGCGAGGCGCGCAGAAGCGCAAAAGGTCAACCTCACACTTGACAACGCGCCACCTCGACCTCACCTCTATACATCGCCAACTTTCGTCTCAAGATGGATAATATGGAGGATCAATACGATGAGGATGCATATGAGTTTGAGGGAGAGGCCGAAGAGCCTACAATCACGGCGGAGGCGTGTTGGACAGTCATCTCTTCGTTCTTCGAGTCGAAGGGGCTTGTGTCTCAACAGCTCGACTCCTTCGACGAGTTTGTTTCAACGTCCATGCAGGATCTGATCAACGAGAATTCGCAGCTTACCTTGGACCAAAACAACCCGCCCCCGGTTAACGGCGAGCCAATTCAACTTCGTCGCTATGAGATTAAGTTCAGGACAGTGTTTATTGCGGAGCCCATGATGACCGAGGGCGATGGAACGACTGCGCGACTGTTTCCCCAAGAGGCGCGGCTACGAAACCTTACATACTCGAGTGCGCTGTATATCCATCTCGACAAGAAGGTCTCGATAGCCGTTGAACGCCCGACGCCACTAAACGAGCTTGATGACGACGAGCAAGCCGAACTGGCCGCTGGCGGAGACCATCCAACCAAGGTTGTGTGGGAAATCGAAGACCAGTCGATGTCTCAGGAAGAGGCGGCGAAACTACCAGCGAATGAACGTCCAGTGACAGCAGAGCCCTTCTTCATTGGGAAGCTTCCAATTATGCTCAAGTCCAAGTACTGCAACTTGAAAGATATGGACGACGATGAGCTATATGGGTGGAATGAGTGTCCATACGATCAAGGAGGATACTTTGTCATCAACGGCAGTGAGAAGGTATTGATTGCCCAAGAGCGCAGTGCGGCAAATATCGTCCAAGTCTTCAAGAAGCCGCCGCCGAGTCCTACACCATTTATCGCCGAAATCAGAAGCGCTCTGGAGAAAGGCTCAAGGCTTATTTCATCTCTCACCATCAAGCTGCACTCTAAGGGTGATACGCAAAGAGGCAGCTTTGGCCAAACGATTAAATCTACTCTACCATATATCAAGTCCGATATTCCGATAGCTGTTGTATTCCGTGCCCTTGGTGTTGTATCTGATGAGGATATTCTTAACCATGTTTGCTACGATCGCAAGGATACTCAAATGCTGGAGATGATGAAGCCTTGTATTGAAGAGGCTTTCGTCATCCAAGATCGCGAAGTTGCCCTTGATTTCATCGGGAAGCGTGGTCAGTCGCTGGGCGTACCCAGAGACAAGCGTATCAAGCACGCCAGAGATATCATGCAAAAGGAGTTGCTACCCCATATTTCTCAGAAAGAAGGCAGTGAGACCAGAAAAGCTTTCTTCCTCGGATACATGGTTCATAAGCTGCTTCAATGCGCGTTAGGACGTCGGGAAACGGACGATCGTGATCATTTCGGAAAGAAGAGATTGGATCTTGCTGGTCCCCTTCTGGCGAAACTATTCCGTAATTTGTTCCGCAAGCTGACCGGAGATCTTTACAAGTACATCCAACGCTGCGTAGAGAACAAGAAGGAATTTAACCCTGCGCTGGGTATCAAGGCTACCACCCTGACTAATGGCTTGAAATATTCTTTGGCCACAGGAAACTGGGGTGACCAGAAGAAGGCAGCAAGCTCGACTGCAGGTGTCTCCCAGGTGTTGAACAGATACACATTTGCATCCACTCTGTCGCATTTGCGGAGAACAAACACCCCTATCGGTAGAGACGGAAAGATTGCCAAGCCGCGTCAATTACACAATACTCATTGGGGCCTCGTCTGTCCAGCAGAGACACCCGAAGGACAAGCCTGTGGTCTGGTAAAGAATCTCGCACTTATGTGCTACGTTACTGTTGGCACACCCAGTGAGCCTATTATCGAGTTCATGATCCAAAGAAGTATGGAAGTTTTAGAGGAGTATGAACCCCTGAGATCACCAAATGCGACAAAGGTCTTCGTGAACGGTGTTTGGGTGGGTGTCCACCGCGATCCTTCTCATCTGGTCGAAACTGTTCAGGATCTTCGTCGAAGCTCTCTGATTTCCCACGAAGTCTCGTTGATTCGTGATATTCGTGACCGAGAGTTCAAGATCTTCACAGATGCTGGGAGAGTTTGCCGACCTCTCTTCGTTGTCGACAACAAAACCGACAGCGAGAATAACGGCAAACTGGTTTTCAATGCTGAGCATATCAGGAGGCTTGAGGATGATTTGGCTTTGCCAAATAACATGGACCTCGAGGAGAAAGAGGAACGTGGCTACTATGGTTTCCAGGGCCTCATCAACGACGGTGTGGTTGAGTATTTAGATGCGGAAGAAGAAGAAACTGTTATGATTGTCATGACACCACAAGACCTTGAGGATGGCAGAAAGGCTCGACAAGGATATACAGTAGCGACGGGGGCGGAAGACTCCATCAACGCCAGAGTGCAAACAAAGCCCAAGGCAACTTCGATGGTGTATACGCACTGTGAAATCCATCCGTCTATGATTCTGGGAATTTGCGCCAGCATTATTCCTTTCCCGGATCACAATCAGGTAAGCAAACACGCATTTTCATGGGTAAAACATCGAATGCTTAATATATTTAGTCTCCGCGTAACACCTACCAGTCGGCTATGGGTAAACAAGCCATGGGCGTTTTCCTTACGAATTTCGATCAGCGTATGGATACCATGGCCAATATCCTTTACTACCCGCAAAAGCCGCTTGCTATCACTCGGTCTATGGAATATCTGAAGTTCCGTGAACTGCCTGCTGGGCAAAATGCCATTGTCGCCATTCTTTGCTACTCTGGTTATAACCAGGAAGATTCCGTCATTATGAACCAGAGCAGTATCGATCGTGGCCTTTTCCGCAGTTTGTTCTACAGAGCTTATCACGACCAAGAAAAGAGGATCGGTATGAATGTGGTTGAGCAGTTCGAGAAGCCTTTCCGTAGCGATACCCTCAAGCTCAAGCACGGAACTTATGACAAGCTGGACGATGATGGAATTGTTGCTCCTGGTGTCAGAATCTCTGGAGAAGATATCATTATTGGTAAAACCGCGCCACTTCCACCAGATGCAGAGGAACTTGGACAGCGCACCAAATCGCATACTAAGCGTGATGCGTCGACTCCTCTTCGTAGCACGGAGAATGGTATTGTTGATCAAGTCTTGATCACCACCAACGCCGAAGGTCTCCGCTTCGTCAAGGTGCGCATGCGCACAACGAAGATTCCTCAAATTGGTGATAAGTTCGCCTCTCGTCACGGACAGAAGGGAACAATTGGTATCACTTACCGCCAGGAGGATATGCCTTTCACTCGCGAGGGTGTTGTGCCTGACCTCATCATCAACCCCCACGCCATTCCATCTCGTATGACGATTGCTCATTTGATTGAGTGTCAGTTGTCGAAGGTTGCCTCGCTCATCGGAAAGGAGGGCGACGCCACCCCCTTCACCGATGTCACTGTCGACAGCGTTTCGTCGCGTCTTCGTGACATGGGTTACCAGTCTCGCGGCTTCGAAGTCATGTACCACGGGCACACAGGACGCAAGCTTGTTGCGCAGGTCTTCTTGGGACCCACGTACTACCAGCGCCTGAGGCATATGGTCGACGACAAGATCCACGCCAGAGCCAGAGGACCAACTCAAATTCTGACGAGGCAGCCTGTGGAGGGTCGTGCCAGAGATGGTGGATTGCGTTTCGGAGAGATGGAACGTGATTGCATGATTTCCCACGGCGCAAGTGCGTTCTTGAAGGAGAGACTGTTCGAGGTGTCGGACGCGTTCAGAGTACACGTTTGCGACATCTGTGGTCTTATGACACCAATCGCGTAAGTTTCTTCCTGTTTGTGGATATATAACGGCTTGTACTGACCAAACTTCTAGGAAACTGAACACCCAGTCGTTCGAGTGTAGGCCCTGCAGGAACAAGACAAAGATCTCGCAAGTGCACATCCCGTACGCGACGAAGCTGCTCTTCCAGGAGTTGGCATCGATGAACATCGCCGCGAGAATGTTCACCAACAGGTCGGGAGTGAGCGTCCGGTAAAGTTAAGAAAATCTCTACGCTACCACGACGAGAAGCAGGCATGTAAGATTGGAAGAAACACAAAAGAATGACTAGCAGAGATAAGTGAGTGATGGCAGCGTTGGTATGGTGAGAAGGTGGGGGTTCGGGTCTTTGCATAATATGGAGTTGGGTGCTTGGGTTTATTGCCCCAGGAGAGTATAAAGAATGGTACACCACCGGAAAAAGGTGCTGAGATGCAATTTTCCTGCATCTATCGTCATGCAGCGAAAGCGAGTCGATTGCGGAGGCAAGAAAAGGAAAGCTAAGGGCAGATATAGAGCTACCTTTTTGTAGAATAGTTCAGAGTAATTCAAGAGAGATGGTTATTCGAAAAATACAGCTTATGGACCTGCAATAATGTACAAGTTCCTATCTATATATGTCTGTGTTTGAGATTGTTCTGCCGGTTTGGTTTCCGTATGTAACTCCTAATTTTGACGCCGCCCAATGCTTCACACTATACCCCAGAGTATCGTACAGCCCTCATTGAATCCGTCTACCCCTCATTGAATCCGTCTACCGCCTTCGCTGTTTGTACATGCATGTTCATACACAGGCTTGCAACTACCCGTCACTGCACTCTCCCAGCGAACCAAGCTTCGTCACCGACCACCGCCCACATCTCCGGGCTTGGGCGGTTCAGGCGCACCCCCGCCGTCGTTAACGGTTTGTACTTTCTTGTAACTCTCCTCCAGAGCCTTCTGCATGTCGAAGTCAAGTTGCCGTTCTTTCTTGATGCGCTGTTGCTCCATGTCGCGGACGACGCCGGCGTGCATTGCCTGGGATAGTTAGTTAATATCTGGGTAGCCCGAATAATGAAGCGTAAGGAACTGGACATAGAGCCCCGTAATTGGGAAGGAAGGAAGGTGAGTTGGAGCTGGGGAGTGCGGGGGATGGTGGGGAGAAGAGAGGGAGCTGCAACATACCGATTTCTCAGCCTGTTGCTGGAAATGCACGAAGAAGACTGTGCTGAGCGCGAACAGCGACGTCCCCGCGAGGGTAAGCTTGCTAGCCCTTGACATTGTAACAACTATCCCAGCGTGTTGTGAAAGGGCAATGGTTTGTAGAAATTCGAGAATCTTTCGTTGTCGGGGGTCCGTACGTGAAGTGCAACCCTCCAAGTAGCGATTTGCAAAGGTGGAAAATGCCGAACAGGGGTCCGCCGTGGTCGAGCTTCCGACGACGTACCTTGGGACCCAGCCCGTGATAACGACAGAGCTTCGAATGTCAACGCGTGATCGATATTGTACTACTTGAACACTTCTACGATCCTGCAAATTCGCTGGCAGAGACTGCAAGATGGTGCGATATACTTGCTCTTGAGTGGCTTGGGATGATGGCTAATGATGGGGATACAGTCGGCCCAGAACTCAGCTGGTATCCAGACGCTGTTGGATGTAAGATATTTGGTGAATCGAGAGCTTGGGAGTGGAACTGACATCTACTAGGCGGAGAGAGAAGCACAGAAGATTGTTCAGAGAGGTATGTGATCTTAGAAGCTGATACTACTTATGCTGTGCTAACGTTTCTGCAGCGAGAGAGTGTATGTCGTTCGAATACACCCACCTCAAGGTGCGGACATCGTACAGACCAGCGAACTGATATGGATACAGACCGCACAAAGCGCATAAAGGAGGCAAGGGACGAGGCAAAGAAGGAGATCGACACATACCGCAAGACCAAGGAGGCCGAGTTCAAGAAGTTCGAGTCTGAGGTACGTCTCAGAGTCCAGCCACTTATGGCTCCTGTGCAGCACAGGCAACTGCATCTATGCCCTATCAATTCTGCGATTCATGGGATAAATCTACTACGGTGAGAATAGACATGCTGACTCGACTGTTAGCACACGAGCGGAAACAAGCAGGCCGAAGAGGATGCGAACAAAGAGGCTGAGACGCAGGTGAAGGAGATCAAGCAGGCAGGAAAGGCTGGAACAGATGAGGTGGTCAAGGCGCTGTTGAAGGGTGTTACAGATGTGAACCCACAAGCACCGCAGCGCGTTGTGGTGCCAGCATAGGTGCGAGCTCTGGTGATGGCGATGGTGATGGAAGTGCATTGAAGACTACGCCTTGAGCCGCGGCGCGCTTCGGATAGACGCTCTGGGCGGGGCTGCAAGGTGGAGGAAACGAGGTGTTTTGAGAGCGTTATTATAGATGTGGCTCACTACAGAAGTTGGAGAGTTATCAATGAAGCGTTGCACTCTAGGGGTTTGACTACTCTATCTTCTCCAACGCCACTTGGTTGAAGCTGATGCTGCTCAAACTTTGAGACCCCGAAACTATATCTATAATGATCTTCACCCCTGGAACCAAAAACTATAACTGTGACATATATTGAATTTTGTTAGAAACGGGCGCCCACCGCTGATGGAAAGATATCCCTTTGGCTTGGTTTTTGAGAAACCGGCTTTAGAATGTCCAAAAGTTCCCGAGGCATTAAGGGTCTCTATTTTATTCGTAGTGGCTGTAAACAACTCGACCAGCAACATGGTTCAATAGAGGCTGCTGTAAACCTCTGGGTGCCTGTCATTCACGGTCCCTAGGCTTCTAGATCCTCGGACCTTCATCTACGTCACCGCCGAAAATGTCCATCTCCACTTTCCAACAGCCACTCACATGGCAGTCGTAATAAACGTCAATGGCATCGCAACTTCCTTTCTAATGTGCAGATTTATAGAACGATGACAGTACTAGCTCGCCATCTCCGCTCAAGATGGCCCCCACGCAATGCGCCAATATTTGCAAGCCGTCCGAGCATATATGCTCCATCTCTACATTACTTGCGACGGGAGCTGCACGGCTTTCATAGGACCCCCCCTCAACTTCGGGAAAAGGCCGAAAACCCGAGCAGCGATCTTAAGATAAACGATTTGGAAAGGGCCATTGAAGATGATTTTGCGACTATTAGAGGGAAATATGGTACGCCTTTCGTCAATTCCCAACTACGAGCAATTGGACATTTCTGACCAAGGCTACAGCTACGCCTAAATACCCAATCGTGCTTGCCCATGGCTTGATGGGCTTCGACAAGCTCAAATTTGCCGGCGACTTCATCCCCGGTGTCGAATACTGGCGCGGAATTGTAGAAGCACTCGAGGCCAACGGCGTGGAAGTTATAACCGCCTCGGTCCCTCCATCTGCCAGCATTGAAGAGCGCGCTCTCAAGCTAGGACAGGATATTGCGCGGAAGGCGAATGGCAGGAGTGTCAATATTATTGCTCACAGCATGGGAGGACTGGATGCGCGATATATGATCTCGCGCCTCAAGCCCGAGAATGTCGAGGTACTGTCCCTGACAACCGTTGCGACGCCACATCGCGGGTCTGCCTTTGCGGACTTCATGTTTGAGGAGATAGGCCCGAAGAACCTACCGACACTGTACAAGATATTCGAGGGCGTGGGACTAGGAACAGGGGCATTCAGCCAACTAACAAGGAAGTTCATGATCGAAGAGTTCAATCCGAAGACGCCTGACAAGCCTGGCGTACAGTACTTCTCCTACGGCGCGGACGTGCACCCGAGTTTCTTTAGCGCGTTTAAGCAACCGCATAAGGTTGTGGAGAAGATGGAGGGTCCGAACGATGGGCTGGTGAGTGTGGGGAGCAGCAAATGGGGCACGTATAAGGGGACGTTGGTGGATGTCAGCCACCTGGATCTCATCAATTGGAGCGCGATCAGGGTGTTCATGGGCAAGATCAATGGGGGGAAGAGGAGGTTCAACGCTATTGCGTTCTATCTTGACATCGCCGACATGCTGGCCAAAGAAGGCTTGTGACGAGCCACGGTGGTCTGAAACTTGTCACGTTTTTACACGTGGCAAGGCAGATAGATTATGGGGATTTGGGGGGTTGAAGCATCACTTTAGGCTAGAAGAAGCGGTGCATATCACCACTACATTATAGCGGCGGTACCCTGCACGGCATCTCTATGAGGCCTCTCTCCTGTACTATACAAGCTTCATACGCGCTGTGGTTGAGGCACAGTTGGATTAGAAATAGATACCCAGGCACAAAAGCCAACCAAGCGCTCCCTTAATTTCCCCTATCACAAAAGCTTGTCGGGAGGCTCCATTTGCATGTTGATACGTATGTCAGCGACGCGGCCTTATGGCTGGCGGTTACCATAGTATGCCTCAAAACAAAACGCGTCTGATATCCGCCATTAGGTGTGCCCCGGGCTAACGTTAATGCTGAGCCGAGCCACTAGCTGCCGTAAACTATACAGTTGAAGCATCACTGTCGATGACGACGGTCGCCTCGGGGTTCGTATACTGTTTTCGGACCCGCCGGCGGGGAGAGTGCAGCGCATCGGATTATTTTCAGCCCTTCACACAAAACGCAATTGTTCCTTTTCGAGCGCTATGTCCTCATACTCCTCCTGCACAAATCTTAAGTTTGTCTCATCTGTAAATATTCGCAATTGATTCACTATTCCGAGCCTCTTATTCTATACCTCGCTGAGGGCGCATTTGTCGCTGTCAGAACGTCGAATCGCAGCGAGGCTGACGCCAGAGTTTGGGCTATTCAGTAACTGGGGGATTTTACGCCGACAACAGCTACTACGCTGTAAACCACCTACTTTAACTGTAAGCTAAATGACAAACCCCTCAGATGCCACCACCACCCGCTGACAATGTCTCTAGCACTGAGCGTCGGGTCCTTTCGCCACGGTGCCCCAGCCATGTCCGTCCGCGTTCACCTGGACAACCCGCACGCCTTCTACACAAACCTCGACTTCATAAGCGGCAAAATCGTGCTGAACCTCCTTACCGATGAGACCATATCCGCCATCGTGGTGAAGCTGGAGGGGGAGAGCAGGACAGTGCTGATGAAGCCACCGCCTGGGCCGCATGAGCCAAGGCGGCGCGATGATAGGAGCAGGATAGCCATGGAGAATCACAAGATCCTGTACAGGCTGCAAACTGTCTTTCCGACTGTGAGCAGCACAACTCCGACCGCCAAGGCATCGTTCACGCTTGGGGCAGGGCACCACGAGTATCCGTTTAGGTTTAAGATTCCGTCCGAATTACCCCTCCCAAGGTCGAAATAGCCCACTCACTAACGTCTTACGCAGATTTAATACTATGTGTGGCGATCAGAATATGCAAGCCATCGGCGTTGGGTTGGGTGGCCGCCTCGGGCTCATGGAGATGCCAATGCTACAGCAGCATATCAGAAAACCATTACCCCCTTCCCTGGGCGGCTTCCCAGCCGAAGCAGAAATAAGATACTTCGTAAAAGTCACAGTCCAGCGACCGTCGATATGGAAAGAAAACAGGAGGAACGAGATCGGCTTTAAGTTCATGCCCATCGATCGCCCAGCCCCCCCTGCCTCAAATGCAGAAGCGTTTGCGCGGCGACCGTACGCTTTCCAAGCTGGCTCGATCTCTTCGAATGGTAAGAAACGAGGGATGTTTGCGCGCCAGCCAACCGCTTTGTCGCCAGTTGCTCCGTCGGTCTTGGTTGATGCACGACTGCCCAGCCCGTCGATCTTGGTATGCAGGAAACCGATCCCCATGCGCATCATCGTCACGAAGCAGAATGATAGCCCCGAGTACGTGTTTTTAGTTGGGCTGCACGTCGATCTTATCGCCAAGACGGAGGTTAGGGCGCAAGATGTGATGCGTGAAGAGCTGAGCACTTTTCCGATTGTCAACCTTCAGGGCCTCTCCTTGCCCATAGGCAACCCCAGTGAACCGGTTGGGACCGAGACAACGCTTGATGATAAGCTGTGGGATCGTGCGCAGCTTCCTCCTACTGTTACGCCTTCATTTCATATTTGCAATTTGACACGAAAATATGAGCTTCAACTACGCGTTGTACTAAGCTACGGATACCCAGGCGAGATTCAGGTACGAGCTCCCCCACATCTCCACCCACCCCGCATGCTCATACTGGAGCAAACTGATATAACCTATACTAACACCCACCCAGCCACAAAAACAAATAATCCCCCTCCGCTTCCCCGTCGAAGTCTACTCCGGCCTCACCCCCTCCCCCGCCCTCCTCAACGCCCTCGCCAACCGCACCGCCACAACCACCACCACCACCCCCCACGAAGCGCCCGCCATGCCCCCGCGCCCCAGCGGCGCCCCCGCCGCCCCGCCCATCGACCCGCTCTACCCACCGCAAATGGGCACGGCGAACGCGGACCTGATGGGCGACGCGCCGCCGAGCTACGAGGATGCGATGGCGGATGATATTGGCCCGCTTGATGGGAGGAGAGAGTATAGCGGGGTGTCGAATGAGAATTCGCCTAGTGTGGTGGGGGGGGGGAAGGGGGAGAGGGGGGCGGTGCCGGGATACTCGACGCAGGAGGGCGGTGGTGGGGGAGGGGGGGGCCGAGTGGGAGTGGGGGGTTTGTTGCGTGAGGATAGGCTTGAGTGGTTTGACAGATGTGGGAATGTGGAGGGGGTAATCGGTTGCATTGCTCGGTGTTTGGAGATGGGAAGATATCAGATGGGTGGCGTTTTTTAGGTAGACTGGGGTGGGAGGCTGGCCTGGATGTGCCGGATAGATAATAACTAGATATTATACATCGTCTTTTCAACGGTCGAAATTCGTTGGCTACTTTACATGATATGCAAGGAGGTATGTTTGTTTTATAGCCCATTTTACGCAAGTCCATGTTGCCTTCTGCATTCCATCTATATAGTAGAAGCTTCCTAGTTTTTATAGACCTTTATTTCTTAACCTACATTAAGCCTGCGCTAATTAATGCATTGCAAATGCATTTAGCATACGTTAGTTTTGGCGCAGATTGCAAGCTTCATAGCCCCTTTTGCGCAAATCTACGATGTCGTTTAAACTCTGTCTGAACTGCTTTCGGCGTAGATTCTAGATTTTATAAACCCCTCTGCTCATGTTGTCCGAACCCTGCAGATCCCAGGTCTTGTAGCCTAATTTGCGCAAATATACGATGTGGACGGTATTCCATTACTCCCCCACGCATCCATTGGCATGACTCCCTACCGACTCAAGTACGGAACCGATCTATACCGAGCTCCTCACAGATCGCGTTATGGAGTACATGGAAAAGACAAATGGGAGGTATGGATAGGCGAGCAATAGGCGATAATGTGAAGGTAAGAGGTAATTATCTCATTATTACCATGCTCCATAGCTGGCTCTCTTCCTCATATTAACTCAACAGCGTCATGCGCCATATGTTCAGATACCATCGCACCCACAATGTCACCAATGCACCATGCTACCCATAACTCCCAAAATATACATACAACCTCTCCAAACCCTCCATCCCATGCACCACCCATATCCACAACCCTACTATACAAGCACCCCCTAAACCCCCATCGTCGCCCTCCTCCTCCTCTGACTCCTCGTCCACGTCTGCGACCCCGATCCCTGGGAATTCGACGTACTACCCCCCGTCCGCCGCCTCATCTTGCGCTTCCGCACGTACCCCGGCCCACGCGGCATATTGGGGTCGTACTCATCGTCATCGTCGTCGTCGTTGTTCTCTGCGTTTGCGTCAAAGTCGTTATCGCTTGAGAGGGTGAGGTCAATTTGCTGCGAACCGGAGGGGAGGACGAAGGGGCTGCTGTTGGAGGGGAGTTTCAGTCTTGGTAGACTGGGGCTTTGGGGCGGACTCCTTGCCGCTGTTGTAGTGCCGTTTGCTGAGTTCGATTGCTGATGTACGTCCTCTACAAGCTGTGACACAAATCGATCTTCTGACCGCGTTCGGGGTGTCATGTCACCGGAATTCTGATCTGGGTCGGCTCGTGCATCTAACTCTGCATCGAGCTTTGCCATCGCTTCTTCGTAGGATTTGTTGGCGCCTAGGGAGGTAGAGGTTGGGCCAGCGACGGGTTCTAGATTGTCTTGTTTCGCACCAAAATAACTGCGCGCCGTGGAGAACATCTCACTAAGACTCGGAAGGTCTAGCACAGAGGATTCGCGTTCGGACGGTGGAGCCTCGGGAGCAGCTGCTGCATGGTTCGGCTGTAGAGACGGAAGTTGAGGCTCGTCTGCTAGAGTTTCCGTGTGCGCAGGGCCCAGGGACAAGCCGTCCTGGCTGAGCTGAAAGGAATTGGAGTCGCCAAAGCGGTCTAGAGTTGATTCACCAGGAGTGGGAAAATCAGGTTGTCGTTGGCCGTGGTCGGAGGTTTGGCTGGCTAGTGATGAGGGAATCGAGATCTTGGGATAGAAATTTAATTGAGTGGGCGTGGAATTGTTCTCATCTTCGACGTGGCATAGTTGCGAAGAGTCTTCTGGGGTTGTTGCTTTGTTCAGAGATACATTCATGGACTGGGCGAGGCGCTTGAGCTCGGAATTATCACCAGGGGTATCGGGAAGTTGCGGCCTGTTTTTTAGGATGGAAGACGGAATGTCTGATCGAAACCCAGCTTCCCTCATAAGAACAGATATCTCCTGCCGAGACTCCTCAGTGATCGACACGTCGACCATATCATCATCCACCGGAGCCGAATGCTGGATAGCCGGAAGTTGCTCCGACGGAAGGCGTGGCGGGGAGTCATCCTCAGTTTGTACCAGGTGTAGATCCTGCACAGAAATCCTATCCTCATCAGCAACTTGCGGGGTTTCAACGGATTCGCTTGGTGCATCATGTTGTTCATGGGCCAGGGTGATAGACTCGTCGGTGCTGGTAGTTACCTTATTAGATACCGCCTCTGGAAGGCCATCTATCTTCATATTCTCGGGCTCGGCCTGCAGCAGTTTTGGTTCCATGAGCTCGGCGAATCCTAAAGCTCTGAAGCCATCATCCAAGTCTTCTTCCTCCTCTTCATCCTCTACGGGCATTTCGAACTTGCCGTAAATTCTCTCGCCAGTTTCTTGGTTGTAGTAGCGCTCTGGGTACTCACGGTCTCGTATTGCTAGTGTCAGTTCGACCTTGTTCTTGTCGGAAACGATATTGACAACTGCAGTTCGGTATTCCGAAATGACCGGCTGCCAGCTTGTTGCCTCGGACATGATGAGCTGCTTGAAGGCGACTACCATTCCTGGCTTCATATCCTTCGGTTCGATATCTGTAAGGCTCGAAGTATCGGCAGGAAGGCTTGGCAAGTCATTTTCTTCAGCTGGCTCGCTATAAACTCCCTGAGAATCCTCCATAACCTGATCATTGGCTTGGCCGTCTACACCGTCGTACTGATCAAAGTCTCCAGAGTTTTGTCCCTCTTCCGAATATTCGGTATAATCATCGTAGCCGTTGCTGTCATGATTCCGCTTTTGCTTCTTCGCCGAGGCTTGCTCTTCTTCATAATACTCTGACTGGTTCCTCTGGCTTCTCTTACCCTTACCGCCGCGCTTGCCTTTCCGATAGACATTCTGCTGCTGAGGATCCCAGCGTTGCACGAACGGGAACGGGGGTTCGCTCAATTCGATGCCTTCCTGGCAGCATTCGACAGCTCTGAGGGTTATTTTCTCTCTCCAGGTGTCGTCGTCCATATCCTCTTCATCTTCTGCTGCGACCGGCACTTCAGGTTCACGCTCCTTGACCTTTCTGACATCTTTCATAAGTTTATTGCGGATGTTCTCTTCATCGGCTTTCGTCTTAGGGTTCTTGATGCCCAAGGCGCCAAAAAGTAGCCTTCGGCCAGCGTCCACATCGATCTTCGACTTCTTCTTCGCAGAAGCTGAGGAAGTAAGGTCCTTGTCTGTCGATCCGGGCACAGGTGTTGACTGATCAGCCAAACGGCTAGACCCAGCCCTATTAGGCGCCTTAGCCGCTGCCTTTCCATGCGACAGGGTAGCTCCAACATCAACTCCACCAGCAGACAGAGAAGCGAGCAATTCCTGTCTCCTCGCTTCAAACTCTGCCTCTTTGTTGGTCTTTTTCGAAGACTTCCCCTTAGAAGCACGCAGACCCATTGCCTCCTCCTCTTCAATCTGAGCTCTAGCAATGGCTAATGCCTCAGCAGCGGCTTCAGGGGTCGTGTTGCTGTCAATATCCAGCTTTCCGAATTCGGCAAGGGTCACGCCTGCTGGCAGTATCCCTTTCTCCTTGAAGCGTTGCAAGATATTTCCTGATCGCCGGCGCTGATTCCGGGCCTTTGTGGAGTTTCGCCCTTCGCCAGGGGGAACAGATTTCGGAGTATCCTTTTGAGTAGAGCTTGACGCAGGTTTGGATGCTGTTGGCGCTTTTGGCTCTACTGGGGCCTTGCTCGATGCTACTTCTGGCTCAGAGTCTGAATCTGAATCAGAGTCAGAGCCAGACTCAGACTCAGAGTCGGAACCAGAGCTGCTTTCGGACTCGGATTCGGAGCTGCTGGTGTCATCGCTACCCGATGAAGAAGTTAGGTCATCAGCGACTTCTGTTGTCGGCACCGTAGGCGCAGCTGAGATTTCCATTTCATCGTCACTATCGCTGGAGTCGGAACTAGAGCCGGAATCGCTCTCGCTCTCGCCTGCAACCTCGAAATCCTCATCATCCTCATCATCGCTATCGTCATCAAGTGCTATAGCATCTGGATCGTGAACAAGAACCGCCGCGTCTTCCACAAACCTGACGCTCTTACTACTGCTTGGAGAATCAGATCTCCTTAGCACCGAATGGCGGCTTGGTGGGAGTGGGATATTAGTTGCTTGGGCTAAGGTGCTTTTGGCAATATCAGAAAGACCTTTGCCAATATTGATTGACCCTGGAGGCAGGCCATGGCTATCGTAATAACCTGCCATGCCACCGTCATCCTCCTCGTCGGAACCCTCTTCTTCGTCCTCTTCGTCGTTTGCATCGTCGACTTGATCCTGATCTTCGGCGACAAAGTCCGTCTCTTGCTCCACGGCCTCAACAGACTTCGTCTGAACTTGTGAGGATCGGGATTCCTTGGTGGTTTGCTTTGGGGACCACATCCTGGAACGTACGGCAGTCTTCGACCTTTCAGGCTTAAATCCCTTCGACAGAGTGTCGTAAGCCGCACCAACATCCATATCGCAATTTTGCATCACTTGCTGGCATATCGACGGAGGCGCATCCGGAAACGCTTCTTGGAGCTGTATGATGTTATGGGACTTGGGGTCAAGCTTGTCGCCTGTCTGGACCCCTTCCATTTTAGACCCATGTTTGATATTCTCCTTATCTGAAGCTCCGTCATCGTCAGATTCAGCATTGAGAGCCTCAAGCTCCCCCTCCAGTTCGCCTTCGTCCACAGATAAATCCTCGTCCATATCCTCGTCAGCGGATTCGAAATTGCCATCATCTTCGGATTCATCCTCGTCGTCGTTGTCGAAATCGGCTCGGACAACAAGCTGCTGATTTCCACCATCGTCGACGTCTTGCGGGATTCCTTCAATCCGGAGAAAGCTTTCGTCAGAGTCCTCATCCTCCAGATCATCCTCCACTGTGTCTGTGTATGTAACCCTCCGCCTCTTCCTTGGGTTGATCGTGACCGCAGGTCTACTCTCAATCATTCTCCTCCTCGGCCTTCCAAATACCGCGCCGTCAAACAGGTGTATTCCATCAGAAGTAATCTGGTACCTCCCCGAAGCTCGCCTCTGCTTAATATCATCACTGAGAAGTGGCCGTATGCTAAGGTAGAAGGTCAGCAATGCCGTTCCCACAGGCGCATCCAGAATAAAAACTCACATAACCTCATCGTCCCCATGCAAAATGCTCTTCACATCCTGAAAATGCAAACACTCATAATTCGTCTCCCTCCCCCTCACCTCAACTGCATAATCCTCCAGCCCCCACTCCCCCTCCGACTCAAGAGGTATGATTTCATTAACCTGCTCCAGCAGCTGCGAGACGATCACTCTGGCCTCGTCATTCACTGGCCACACGATCGCCGCATCCGGCAGATCATGCCGCTTCACCACTAGTCGGAGCCGCATCTGTGGTGGGGTTGCGTTGAAGAGAATTCGTCTCGGGGGCAACCTTGGGCTTCCTCGAGAACTTTTGGGGCGGCAAAATCTGGGGAAAGACCGACGTGACGCGCCTTTGGCGAATTTTAGCGTTATCAAACGGTATTTTAGCTGCGATAAGCAGGGGTTGCTACGCTGTAGGATGGTCCCTGAAGAATGCCGTCTAGCACCCAGCAAAGTAAAAGTTGGTTTCAAGACACCAGTTTACTCCGTAAGGCAGGCTGCTATTGGCTTTTACAGCTGCCATGCAAAGATGTAATTTTATGATCATAAAGCTTTTCGTTATTAACTCAGTACTCCTTCAAGCCACGCTTCCTACCGCCCTCTTCCTCAGTCGGCAAAGCTGGTACACCCAAACTCGTTGCGCCCAGAGCCCGCGATCCACCCAACCTTCTCCCAGTCGTGCTCTCATCCGTACTCCTCGACGCATTCTCCTCCTCCAAAAGCTCGTTCTCATCCTTGTCCTCCAGCATCGTCCCCTCTATGCTGAGGAATCCCCTTTCCCTATCGTGCGACGACTCAATATCCTTGACCCGAAACTTGACAATCCCCTCAATCTTGGTTCCCGCCCCATCGACGTAGTATCCAACACCGTCCTCAGCATATCCCTCCCCCTCCAAGTCCTCAGCGCCAACCCACTTCCAGTCCTTAGGCAATCTCTGCCGCTCGATACTAGCATTGAAGAGGTTCCAGCAGACAATGCCAAGGTGTCCCTCATTCTGCAAATTGACGTACCCCTCCAACCACCCTCCCCTAGTCGGCTTAAACAGCATAAACTCCGCCGTCACCCACGTCCAGCTAACAGCGTACTCATCCGTGCTCTTCATCATGACCTGCGCCCCATCATTCCCGAACGGCGCTTCCGCGAGGCGAGGATTGCTGTACGACAGGACGACACCGTGGAAAGGCGGGTAGTAGGTGAGTATTAACGGCGACAGGTGCTCGGCACAGATGCCCTCGATCGGCGTCCTCTGGGAGATCGGGGCCAATGGCAGGTATAAGGACGAAGTTTGAACGTGAAACGGCGACTCTTTCGTCGAGGCTGGGTTCTGCGCCTGGGCCGGTGCAGCAGTGGTTTCCTCCTCGATTATCTCCTCGACATCCGCCGACTTGTCGTGCCTATGCTTTTTCGACTTGTGCTTGTGCCCATCCTCCTCCTGCGTGCGCTTCCGCTTCTTCTCCTTGCCATCCTTGCACTTATGCTTCCTATCCGACTTGTCCTTCGCCGGTGACGATATTAGAGACGGCATTGTGGCTGGTTGTTGTGTTTGGGTTGCTTGGATTTTTGCCCATGTTCTCTCCAATCTGCTATCTTTATCGGAGAGTTCCTCAAAATTTCAAGATGCCAAAAATTGTTGCGGCCGCTAGCGTGGTTGCCAAGGATAATTAAGGCAGGCTGGCTCCAGGTGCCGAAGTTGAAATGGTGGATCCGAACAAAGGACACCGACGTCTGTGAGACTCGGGGCCGACTTTATTATAAGAGAAATATCACCAAGACGACACGAGTAACCTTTCCTCACAGCCTCAAATACTTTGATTTGGCGGCCCCATGGTTCCACGGCGATAATACAATGTCGTCTCAACTCCTATCCCTCGCGGGATGGGCATTCCTACCAAATGTATAACATCCCCCCCCCATCTCCCCCATCCAAACCAACCTCATTCTAACACCCCCCCCCCAGCTCGTCACCAACGCCCTCCAATCCGTCTGGTACGGCATCACCATCCGCGCCGGCGACCCCAAACCCCAACCCCGCACCCCCCTCCACGCCACCCACCGCCGCCGCATCCACATCGCCGTCATAACCACCTACCTCCTCTACACCATCTACGAAGCGCACCACACCATCCGCCAATCCTCCGACTACTACCAAGACCTCGGCCTCCCCCACGGCGCTTCCGATCGCGAAATCAAATCCCGCTTCCGCCGCCTCGCCGCGCTCTACCACCCGGACAAAGTCGCCAAGACAGCCACCTCGACGGATTTCTTCCACCACCTCAAGACCGCGCAGGATACCCTCCTCAACCCCTCCGCGCGCTTCGCATATGACCGCTTCGGGCCCGACATCATGGGCTGGACGAACATGTCGTCGATCCACGATTACCTCACTATAGGCGCCGTCGGGATCCTCCAGTACTACGGCATTGGCGCGGTCATGATGTACGTCCTCGGCTTGACGGGACACCTTCAATTTGGGGTCTACTGGCGCTGGCTGGGCCTCCTCTCCCTCGCTGTCCTAGAAGCGCATATTGTCTCCCGGCCCTACGCACCGCGCTTCGCCTCGCACCTCCTTAACCCCCTCCTCACGAACCTGGGGGGGCAACCACCCTACCTCCCCTTCCAACTCATCGCCATCCTGCGCAAATGCGCCCTAACCCTCTTCATCGCGCTCTCACAACTGGGTCCCCTCCTCTCGCCGCAGGTAGCAGCGAAGTCCGGGACGGAAGAAGAGCAGCTTATGGGGCAGGTAGAGCGGATGGCAGCGCTGGCGGGGGCGGCGGATGCAGAGGCGTCGCGGCTGGTGGCGATGGGGATGGCGCCGTTTGTGGGGGATGCGGAGGCGGTGAAGGAGGTGCAGAGGAGGACGAGCGAGTGGTTGGTTAGTAATACTATTAGGTCGGATCCGGAGGTGAGGGATGCGTTGGGGAATGTGTTGAAGAGGAGGACGGATGCGCCGGCGGGGGCGAGGGGGAATAGATAGGGGTTGGGGGTGTGTATATCATTTGTTATGAAAGAAGGGTTTTAGAGTTCATGGGCTACTGCCACTAATGAAATAGAGTTTCACCGGCGTGGATGTGGTTGCGTGAGGTTATTCAGTCGAAATGAGAATGCTCACACCCACCATAACCCTCCTCAGCGCTCCTTCCCTCCTTCTCCTCTCTTTCTCTCCTTCCTTCCTTCCTTCCTTCATTCCTTCCTTCCTTCCTCACCACCAAACACATCATCCGCACCTTCCATATTTTCAGACATCGTCCGCACCTTCCATCACAACAGGCATCAACTGCACCTCCATATCAACAGCCATCAACCGCACCTTCCACCTCAACAGCCACCCAACCTTACCTTCCACCACATCAGTCACCCAACCCACACCCGCAAACCACAGAAGCCCACACGACAACAATGACCGCCCAAACGCCCACCACCAAAACCCGCACCCCAATCACCCCCACCACCGTCCCAACCTCCCAGCACCCCATCACCACACCCCTCTACACAGTGCCCAACCCCAAAACCACCCACCAAAGCCACTGTTTCCCCAAATCCCGCGACCGCCTCGCCAAAGACCGCCAGGCCGCCATCCAGGCACTAGAGATGCGGGCATACCTCGCTCGTCGGGGACAGGCTCAGACACAAGACGTCGTCACTGGGAAATGTGAGTGTAGAGATCCGTATAAAGCAAAGCGGGAGAGAGAGAAGAAGGAGGCGAGGAAGAGGAGGGTAGAGAGGGAGGGGAGGAGGAAGAGGTTTGAGGCGTTGAAGGGGAAGGGGAAGGGGAAGGGGGAAAAGGGGGATTGGAGGGTTGAGGAGGTGGGGAGGATGTTTGAGGGGTTGGTTGTTTGAGTTGGTGGGAGTTGACTGGTGTTCTTGTTTTGCTTGTTGAGGCGTTGGTGGTTGGATCCTTGTGTTGCTGGTTGACGTGGGTTCTTGCTTTGGTAGTTGATGTTCTGGTAATTGAGTCTGGAGAGGTAGTTAATTGAATTGGGTCCCGAGAAATAATAGAAATGTCAGCAATTAACTTCAAAATCAACCCGATCTGATAAAACAGTAATGATTACAGATTGATGCCATCCAAGAGCCAGTAATGTCAGTAGTGCAGTCCCAAATCGATACCATCCAGAGTCAGTAAGGACAATAATATGCCCACGAACCACCCTCATCCTCCGCCCAATTATCCCATCAATCCTCCCTCACATCAAAAATCACACCATAAAAGACACCGACATCGTCGTCAAGAACAACCCTTTATTGACCCGTTGTACTCGTATGTATTCCTATTGTTCATACACGTCCCCTTTCCCCCTCCCTTTCTTTCGACTCCCACAGCGACTCATATATCCCGACATAACAAATATCGTACACGCCCATTCGCAGTAGACGTTTTGTTCCTTTCCCGGCTTTCCCCCGCCCTGATAAAAAGGTCCGTCGTTCCTTCCTTCGCCAAAGCTTGCCCATCGCTCCGTCCCTTCCATAGTGTTACAGACACACAATTCTTACAAACTGTACGACGCTATCAGCACACCATCCATCACCATCTCCCCACGCACGCAAGCCACAGGTCATGCACGCCCCGCATAATGATAGGTAGGTACTCACGCTGGCAACAACAGATCACTCCACTGGCTCGAGAAGAATGCCACCGCAACCTGCAAAAACCCCGTCAGCCTCTCTCCTGCTACACCCTACTACCCCCACCCAATCGCGCCCAGGATCATCCCCCTTACTTACCGCGAAAACAGTAATACTCCTCACCACACTCGCGTTCTCGGAGGAGGTCACCGCCTCGTACGCCTGTCCCAGATATCCCCTCTGCGCACCGAGGCGACGACCACCTCCTGCGCGCTCAACGACTACCCTCTGCGTCTTGGGAGGCATGGTTGCTGTGTGTGTGTGTGGTGTGATGTGATGCGGTGTAGGTGCGGGGATATGATGGCGTAAGGATATGCACTTGGAGCGAGCTGAAGGGGTGATCTGGAGTGGCTTGGTTGATGACGGGTAGACGGGACCTTCTTGTTCGTATGAAGCGCGAAATTTTGGCGAGGAACACTTGCGGCCTGAGGCTAGGCTGGGGGGGGGTGGTTAGGGGTGGAAGTAGCGGAAGTGGAAGAAAGGTAAGGCCGGGGCCGCGGGAATTGGTGGTGGGGTGCAAGGGAACAGGATCGGCTAGAATCGGGTGGCGTGGGTGTAAGGGGTGTAAGTGGCTGGCTGATGCTACTGCAAGTCTACGGTGAGTCGTCTACGGTGAGTCGTCTACGGTAACTGTGCAAGTACCATCAAGGATCATACACACGGTTGCCACGCGCTATCAAAGGGCCATTTGTGGTTGAGGAGTACTTGAGGGGCGATGACTCTGTTGTACCACCGACATTTCCGCCAATTCCCCCGTATCGCGTATCGGGAGATACACACTATAGACGCTATAAACGCTATAAAGCCGCGCATCAACAACCTACAATTATCACTACGACTTCACCTCCTCCATCCGTCTTCCCACTACCCACCCTATTATTTACATTATTTACTATCTAGTTAATAAGAACCTGTACACCCTAATCACAACGGCTGAGGAGTATACGGACTTGATCTGAATACTCCTTGCGTCTGGAATTCACCTACACCACGAGACCACCCACTACCCGTCAAACGACCAAACCACAGACAAACCACCCTCTCTACAACCCCCAGGACCCTCCACGGTCATGCTTCCTCCAGTCCCCGTCCTCAGCGATTACGGAATCTCGCCCGAAAATGGCTTCCTCCCTGATCGTCTGCCGCTGCAACACCTGCCCGACCCCTACTATAACAAGTGGGAGTCCATCGTGGCCAACCTGCAGGCTCTGCTCCTGAGCAAGCGCCTCCGCGGCATCATCCACGATCTCCCTGTCCTCACTACCACCGGTCTGGAAGATGAATCCGAGTGGCAGAGGGCATACATGATTCTGGCCTTTATGGCACATGGCTATATCTGGGGTGGTGAAACACCTTCAGAGGTACGTGACTATTTTCATTTACGCTCCAGCTACTGATGGACAACCTCACTAATACACCCACAGCGAGTCCCGCCATCAATCTCCATCCCGCTCCTCGCAGTGGCCGAGCACCTCGACATCCCCCCCGTAGCCACCTACGCCGCCGTAGTCCTCTGGAACTTCAAACCCCTCTTCAACAGCGAGCCCATCGAGAACCTCGAGAACCTCTCCACCCTCCTCACCTTCACCGGCTCCCTCGACGAATCCTGGTTCTACCTCACCTCCGTCGCCATCGAAGCCCGCGGCGGCCCCATCGTCCCCCTCATGATCTCCGCCATGACCGCCGCCCGCGAAAAAGACGCCCCCTACGTAACCATCTGCCTCCGCTCCTTCGCCTCGCGCCTCGACGACCTCAGCGTCCTCCTGGTGCGCATGCATGAAAACTGCGACCCACACGTCTTCTACCACCACATCCGCCCCTTCCTCGCCGGCTCGCAAAACATGGCCGAAGCCGGCCTCCCCAACGGCGTCATCTACGACACCGGCTCGGGTACCGACACCTACAGCCAGTTCAGCGGTGGCAGTAACGCGCAGAGCTCGCTGATCCAGTTCTTCGACATCGTCCTGGGCATCCAGCACCGACCTACGGGCCAGAAATTTGATAAGGCGCACTCGGATCAGGAGGGCACCGCGCCGCCGCCAAAACACAATTTCATCCACGACATGCGCCGCTACATGCCCGGCACGCACCGTCGCTTCCTCGCGGACGTCTCGCTTTGCGCTAACATCCGCGATTTCGTCGAGAGTAGCAAGGTCGACACCGAGTTGATGGAGGCGTATGATTCGTGTCTTGCCAGTTTGCAGAATTTTAGGGATAAACACATCGCCATCGTCGCCCGCTACGTCGTCATGAAGTCCCGTGAGACTCCGCCCTGGACACGCGATGAGAGCATCAAGCACCGTCAGAACCTCGCCTTGTCATCCTCCTCCAATAACGAGGACGGCAAGAAGCTGCGCGGGACGGGGGGGACGGCGTTGATGCCTTTCCTCAAGCAGGCGCGTGATGAGACGGTGGAGCCGGCGATTAGGCCGTGGAAGAGGAATGTGGGCGGGGGGTTTGGGAAGGTGAAGGGCGAGTCGGTTGTGAAGGCGGCGCCGGTGACGGAGGAGAAGCTGGAGAAGACGAAGAGTCAGCCGGATTTGGATTTGCAGGTTAATGGGCTTGCGGGGGAGGCGGATGTGGAGGCGGATGGGGTGGAGGGTGGGGGGTTGTGCCACTATTAAAAAGATGGATGGACAAAACAGACGGACAGACGGACAAAAGCCTGGATCTTAGTTGGGAAAAGGGTCGCTGTTGTGGTTTTGGATGAAAAGTAAATGTCACGAGGTTTCGTTGGTCGATAGGGAGGGAGGGCTTTTTTTGAGCAACGTCGTGCTTTTTTTAGGTTGTTCAGGATAGCAAGACCATGACGAAGTTAAGTCATGCTGCTCTATATAGATGTTACGGCGACGCACATAGTTGGTTCGAAGGGTGGCTGACACTCAGGTCAACTCTGTGGTTGTTCCATCAGATCGATGATGGATGGGTATATGAATTTGGATGAGAAATGATGAGATATACCTACTTTACTGGTCTTTCTGTTAGGGTGCAATTGAATGCCCGCTGTAATTTGACCAGCGCCAATTGATTGACCAGCCTCAATATTCTCGTCGATTAGAATAATCTATGCCATCAGAACGCTTTCCCAGTCCCAGCCCAGCAGCAAATTTAAAATCCCACACCGAAAACCCGAGCGGTCAAGACACCCAGCACAACAGCCCATCAATCAACCCCACGGACTGCCTTGCCGGGGTCTCACAATCCCTAACACACCCTCTCGGCGGTTACCCCGCCGTCTGCGTTCCTGCACATCTAAACTCCCCACCATGCAGTTCCATATAGGCCCCCCCCGGCCTTCGCTGTCTAACCCGGGGAGTCGCGGTTATAACAGGCCGAGCAAAACTCTTACCGCCATCCCGTTCTCCCCCCCCCTCCCCTGTAGCACGCCATCCCGCGCGCCCTCAACCACCAAAAACACCCCGCCCCGCCCCGCCCATCAGACTTGCACGAAACGAGACCGGCGTGAGTAAGCAGGAAAATACCATACATAGTAGAGGTCGGCGATATAACCTCATTATCCCCGACGAACTGGTTCAATGGGGTGTTGTTGGGTGGAGAGTGGCGCTGCGATTGGTGCGTGGGTTTCGACGATGTTGGATTTTTGGCGGGGCGGAGGGGGGGAGCTATGACGATAGGAGATAGCGAGGGGACGACCCCTCATTTCCCCCTCCTTCTGGGGTGAGCTGTACATTGTTTATATATTACCTCGCGCGCCCATTTCTACTTTAATTGCAAAAAAAAACATATACAAAACCCCTTGTTAAACAAACGTTGACCTTCTTTCTCTGACTCGAGACGAGAGACTTTTTACACCAGTACAGATAAGCTTGAACAGACGACCCCCCCGGCTAAAATGGCTTCCACCGACGCCCCGAAGGATCTGCCTAAGATGCAATACCGCTTCCTGGGCCGCTCTGGTCTCCAGGTCTCCGCCATCTCTCTTGGTGGATGGCTCACCTACGGCGGGCAAGTTGAGGATGGTATGTCCCTCCCCCTCCATCCCCACACGAGCTAACCCCCCGCAGAAAAAACCTTCGCCTGCATGAAAGCCGCTTACGACGCCGGTATCAACTTCTTCGACTGCGCCGAAGGCTACGCCGCCGGCAAATCCGAGAAATCCATGGGCGCCGCCATCGCCAAGTACGGCTGGTCGCGCAACGACCTCGTCATCTCCACCAAGATCTACTGGGGCGGCGCCTTCGGGTCTAACCCCGTCAACAACGTCGGACTTTCCCGCAAGCATATCATCGAGGGCGTAAATCAGTCATTGGAGAGACTGGGGTTGGAGTATGTGGATCTGATTTATGCGCATAGACCAGATAGGAATACACCCATGGAGGAGACGGTTAGGGCGTTTAACCATGTTATTAACCAGGGCAAGGCCTTGTACTGGGGGACGTCTGAGTGGAGCGCCTCTGAGATCGCGACAGCCTGGCGCCACGCCGACCGCCTCGGCCTCATCGGTCCATTGATGGAGCAACCCGGTTACAGCATGCTAGCGCGCGACAAGGTGGACGGGGAATTCAACCACCTATATGAGGAATTCGGCACCGGGCTCACCATCTTCAGCCCCCTCAAGACGGGCATCCTAACAGGAAAATACAACGACGGCATCCCCGCCGACTCGCGCTACAGCCGCGACGACAAGGACCCCTTCATCCTTCGTATGACGAAGGAGTTCGGGGAGGGCAAGTGGGAGGCTCAGCTCGAGACGGTGAGGAAGTTGAAGCCTGTTGCGGATAAATTGGGCATTACGCAGGCGCAGTTGGCGTATGCGTGGGTACTCAAAAATAAGAATGTGAGCAGTGCCATTATGGGTGCGTCGAAGCCGGAGCAGGTGTGGGAGGCTATCAAGTCGCTAGAGATGGTGGAGCTTTTGACGCCAGCGGTGTTGGAGGAGATTGAGGGGATTTTGGGGAATAAGCCAAATGTTTCGCCGAGGAGGTATTAGATGAAGGGGTTGGTGTTTGGTGTGTAGATATTGCATGCCTCACTTTTTGCAAAAGGACTGCATCACCTCTTATATTGGAGTAGCTAGTAGACGACAACGCTGTTTGATTCCCTGAACTACGCCTATAATATGTGTGAGTGACTGAGTTCATTAATACTCTTCACAGCAACAAATACCAAAATAAACGCATTAAACTCCTCAAATCCATAACCCAGATTGAGATCTATCTTCTCATCCACCGTCGTACAAATGTGTCACAAACGGTAACGCCACCTCCGACATAACCCCCCCCAACAGCCGTTTCCTCCCAAAAAAACCCAACATTTCCGTCTATATAATAATAAGTCAGAAATCCCAGACTCCAAAAAAAATGTTCTAGCCCCAGCTTGTCTCAATCAACGAGCGAGTTCAGGGTTCGGTATTAGCTAGCGACGCCGAGCCAATACCCAGGGATGCGGGCGATAGATTGTTGTCTTCAGGTAGGACGGAGAAACCGGATCGACATGGGGTCTCCGCATAATAACTCATCACGGCGGAGTACAGCTGGGTATGCGGCTACTGACTTTGTTATGAACAGGGTTTCTGCTCTCACATGATGCCTGTTACACAGTTCTGCGCTGTTTAAGACAAGTCGTTTTTGGGCAAAGTCGAATTAGGATAGGTAGTTTTTCCAAGCATTTAGCTGACTCTATTAGGCAATCGGTTGGACCTTCAGGAGGTTGGTTTCACAGCCGCAGTTTTCTCAGTTGATCTTCTAAAGACATGCAATGAAGGCCGGAATAGTAGGGGTGCGGCTGAATTAGAGACATATTTCTTTTCATACACTGTACCAGTAGTAGTGTAGCCTGCTGGGCTCTTGAAGCAAGGGGCCACTAATCAACCTCTCATCGCAGGTAATACTATTCTAGCAAATGTAACAAAGATAGTTGGTAAGACTTGTCGAAATAGCAAAAGAGACAATAACGGTCGGTGATGCATTTTGACATAACTGCTGAGGCAGTAGTAACGGGTGATGATGGATTTGGGATGATCAGCTATGAAAATTACGCTCCAGAGCAGCTGAGGGAAGGATCGAGACATTCCAAGACAACAATGGCCGATGCTGTCTCGGGCCTCACGGTGCCCCTGCATATAGTAACGTAAGGCGAGGCGATACACAGCATATAATTAAATGGGTTCACCAGCTATAATACCAGCATAATCCCCTTCAGATATTTTACTCTTTGGCAGCACTCTCGAACCTACCTTCGAAAACAAACACTTACCTCCCCAAAATGCACTTCTCCAAAATTCTCCCACTTGCTGCCTTAGCTTCCTTAGCTACTGCTCAAGGACCGGATTATTGGGTAAGATTTCGTGATAACTTCTTGGAAGAGAATAAAGACAAGCTAATAGTGAATTTAATCCAGGCGAGATTTTCGACTAAGGCTGGGGAAATTTTTGACGTCACGGCGCAAGGTTGCGTCAATTTCCAGAAATCACAGTAAGCCTACACCAATCAATCAGCCTTCATAGCTCTCCAAGGTACTAACAAAACAACAGACCAATCTATAATACGCTGGTTGTGAAGATTCCGTTTCGATGCGACGTATTTGAGTGCGTCGCGACTCCTATGCTGCACTGCAGACATCTGTAGTAACTTGGCTAATATCGTAATAGGGCTCGAGACTGCGTTGGTAGACATGAGCCATTCTCTAACGGCGCACACGAAATTACTGAATTGCAGTTCAAGTCGGTCAATTGCTATTTCACTTAAATGGCTATGATAGAGGAGGGATTGTGCCGAGGCTACAGTGTCTACATGCTTAGCCAAAGGATGGCGATAGGAGTGTTTGACGTGTCAAAGGTGGCTCATGTTAGCTAGTTTGAATAAATACAGATCCTAAAATTCTGCTATTTGTTTGATAAGCTCTCTTGGAACCAACTAGACTCGTAGCTGATAAGACGGCATCATTGCTGAAAGATGGTGTTATATCGGGGACCCTGAAGATATTTGAGCAGCCCGATTATTTAGATTTTGCACTGAAACACCAGGCATTGAATATAGCTTCAGCCCCGACAGGCACCCACTTCGAAGAGAGTACTCATAGCTCTGAATAGATGGACATCAATCACAGTCTACACTCCATATCTAAACGCAAATACCCCTATAAATGACAAAATATACCACCATCGCCAGCTCCAGCCCTACATCGAACTCCTCTTCCTAACCTCCTCCAACGTCCACCCCGCCCTCTCCCCAAACCTAAACGTCCTCCACGACTCCGTACTATGCAGCCTATCCAACCTCATCACCTCAAACAGCTCCTTCAGCGACGACCCATGCCCCACAACCACCACCTTCAGCCCCCTCCCCTCCCTCGCCGCATCCGCACATAACACCTCCAACATCCGCTTCATCGCCGGTGTCCTCGCATGATACGGCAGCGTCGGCCTATGATTCGGATACGCCGGCAACCCCGACCAATCCACCGCATCGCGATGCTGCGCATGATACCCTGTTGAAAACATGGCACGCAGTTCCCTAGGGTGCGAGGGGATGTTGAACTGGGTCGGCGGTGGGACCGGGCGCAGCGCGGGGACGATCTGGACTTGTATTTTCGGAGAGTTGGGGGGGAGGGGGAAGAAGATTCGTAGAGCGGTCTCGACCGTGCGCTTTAGGGGGGAGGTGAGGATATGGGTTACTCCGACGCGGGCGAAGTGGCTACGGATTGCGGCGGCTTGCTTGTGTCCGAGAGTGGATAGCGGGGGGTCGGGAAATTGGATCGTGCGGTGGTTGATGTCGTAGCTTTGGACTGCCTGTGAACGGTGGGTTAGTGGAGTTGTGAGTATCTTGGGGGGCTTACCTTGGTGTGTCGCATGAAATGGACGAGGATTTGAGGAGGAGGAGGACGGGGAGGAATGGGAGGGCGGGTCAAGCGCGTGGGGGGAGAGATTGTTGGCGGTGGCCTCGTCGTCAGTGGTGGTCTCGTTGTCGGTGGTCTCGTTGTAGGCGGTATCGTTGTCGGCGGTGCTTGAACAACTGCAGGGATACTGACACTCGCTATCGATGGAGCTTTAACAGCCACGGGGACAGCGACACTTGCCGTCGGAGGTGCTTTAACAGCCGTGGGAACACTGACACCCGTTGCCGGTGGTGCTTTAACAATCGTAGGGACACTCGCTGCCGGTGGTATGTCAACAGTGACTGGCATACTCGTTGCTGGTAGCGGGCTGGTAACCGTGGAGATGCTGCTGCTTTGGGCTGACTTGGAAGGGCCGGGGGGCGGGATATGGCCTGTTGGAGGAGAGGGTGTTGTCGGTGCTGGTGCTGGGCTAACCACAGTAGAGACACTCTCCGTCGGCGGTTCAGTAATAACCCTAGGAACACTCTTCGCCGGTGGTGCATTAACAAACGTAGGGGTACTCGTTGTCGGCGGTGGGCTAATTGTCGTCGAGACTCTTGTCGTCAGTGGTGCATTAATACTCGTAGAGGCGTTGTCGGTCTGGGCTGGGGTAGGCTCTTCGATTTCTTGTTCCGAGCTGCTTTCGCCGTCGTCTCCATCGTCCCTCTTCCTCTTTCGAGTAATTGCATCCTTATCCTCACCGCCGCTTGGGTGATAGGCGTCTTCATCTTCGTCCTTGTTATCCCCCTCGTCCTCGTCACCCTCCTCGTCCTTGTCACCCTCCTCGTCCTTGTCACCCTCCTCGTCCTTGTCACCCTCCGTCCTTGTCACCCTCATCGTCCTTGTCACCCTCATCGTCCTCCGTATCCCCTCCATCACTCGCGCCAGCCTCCTCACTCATGCTGTTGAGATGATCGGCAAGCCCCTTCTCCATAGCCTCCACATCCCTCTTTGGCTCCCTCTTCTGATCCTTGACAACTCCATTACTACTACGCTTTTCTCTCTGGCTTCTCTGGCTTCTCTTCGGCCCTGAGCGGGATGGCGTGCGGGAGTTCATATCGACCAGCGGTATGCACGTAACAAAAACAAAAAGAAATGCGGGCGTGCAATAAACTGAGATACGAAAGGAGAAAGGGGAAATAAAGTAAAGAAAAAAATGAATATATATAACAAAATAGATAGCGGCATCCAGCACCGTCGAGTCAATGGCAGAACGTCATTGTCGGCTTCATATCACTTGAATACAGCTTCCTGAAGTGTCGAGTTCGACCCTCGAAGCCCGTTCTGTTCCATTCGATGGCTTGAGACATGGTTTTCGAGGAATAGGGGTGAAACTTTGAACAAAAGAAACCCTGTGACTTATGTTGCGGAAGGTGGAAAAACAACGAGCTCAATGAAGAAGGATTGAAGCTCACAGGTCAATGCAGATGCCTGGTTGAGCTCAGAATAACGCTCTGACACACCGAATGCATGGTGAAAGGCCATTTGAAAGAACCTCCTCAAAGACACTATAATCAAGACCAGAATGTGCGAGAAAAGTTATAAGACATCAATGATATAAATATGCAAAGGCAGCAAAAGATGAGCCTTTGTCTGTGTCTTATTTAGGAAGGAAGCAACGTAAACTTGAGGTAAACTTGACGATTATGTCACCCGTCTGTGCCTAGTTCGGATTCTTATATCCCCTGAGCAGAGACAAACTTGCTAAGCTGTCCGACTCCAATGGCCCAATGGCAACCAGTAGTAAGCCAACGAAGGATGAAGCTCCCAGGGACGACTTGAACTCGAAAGCTAGAGCTGATGCTTGTCTCACGAGCACCGGCACTGACCCAGCCCGCCACAGCATTGAAAGTGACAAAACTCCACAGCAAACCCAGCGACTAAATGCACACAACGTCGATAACGAGTCTCTAAAAAGAAAATCGAGACCTACCAATACCTTCCGCCCGCAATCTGAGATCGGAGATTCTTCAAGTCGATATCAGGCTCAGGCACCGACCCAGTCCGCCACAACATAGGAAACTGTCAAACCTTCGATTCTCATCAGTCACCTACCGTCAAATCCACCCTCTCAGCCCCTGAAACAAGTCTCAACCCCCTCCTCCACCGTCCTCCCTTCCCCACAAACCCCTAGATCACCAACCCAGGCGCAACAAACATCATCCCCAACATCCCCAACATCCCCAATAGCACCACCGGCGACAATCACGCAAACCCACATCGTCGTAGCACAAAACAACCTCCTCGCCATGCAGCAAGGCTAATCGCATCTCCCGAGGAAACGTTGCACGACATACCGACCCCCCAAGGATCTCGCTCATCACGCACTCTCCTCGCACAGGTCCCTTTCGACCGCCCTGGGGCGGCCTGCAAGGGACTACAGTAATCACACCCTTTGGCTCTGTTTCCTAAGACAGTGTGTGGGTGGCTAGATTCTCACATGGTGCACCCACCATTACATCTGTGTCTTCTATCGTTTAAAAGTCAGAGTTACATATTCCTAGCTCTTATGTTCAAAGTAGTCGCTTGCTTAGTGTGCCCTGTACTTGTCTTGTAATCGGTGCTGCTTCCGCTATGTGGTAGTGGCTATGAGGAGGCTTTCTGTAATGGCGATATATTTGCTTAATCGTATAACATAGCTACTCTCTCCTACGAGAGCTATGAGGGAAGCTGTCAATTATGTGTATTTGGCATAGTGCGTCATGCGCTAACCTATGCTCATAACCTGTTGAACACAGGTTATGAGCCTGGGTTAGCAACTGTGGTGTATATACAGTATAGGGGCTATATATACACAGTTGGTATACAGGCTACGCATGTGCAGCGTACTACCAGGAACGCAGTTCTAAACAAGAAGGTTACCATACAAAATTCGCGTGATTGTGGGAAGGGGTCCGGTCCGGTATTAGGAGGTTTCCGCTACAGCCGAGTCCGCTATAGGCAGTGATTTAGGGACGCCGGCGTAGGTTGGGGGTCGTGGATCGGATTCATGCCTTCTCGGTCGGTGGGAGGAAATCGGACACCGCCGCTGACTTGCAATAGGTGCCGAGTCGCGCCAGTAACCACTCTTGCTTGTGGCCGAGTCTGGGGCGACGAGAAGGTCTGACCTTACGAGTCTATAAGGCCGTTTGTACCTACGGACAAGCTATTCCAACATCTGTACGACGCAGCCCACCGACGACGATCATCCAATATTTGACATCACCACTCTCTCACTTACCACGAAGAATACCGACTCCACGCCACATACCCTCAAGATCTCACACCATCAGGACGTCTGAAAAGCATCACCCAAAATCCACACCTGTCACCCACGACAAACGTAAACCCCTCAGATCTCAAAAGTAAGTCGCTCCAGACAAATAAATCTCTAGCGCTCTCCAACGCAAACATAAACGCCACGGCCAACCAGATCGCGGCTGGTGGTACGACATTCCTGAACGGTACAAGGCCCCGTCAACTCCCCGCTGGCGCCTCGACCGAAATGCGCGATATGCGAGTCGGGGACCTCGTTTTCGTCACTCCCACGCAGGTGCAAAAAGTGACAGGTTCTGCAGGAAGTAAGGGGCATTGATGGCATTGATACGTACGTACACTGCCGTTTCCTTTTCCCTCCCCCTTTTCTCGGCGCTGGATATAATAATCGCTATACTCGCCAATATCAATTAGGGGAATCCCCAGTCCGGCGGGGCGGGGCGGGGACGGGAGAAGTCCAAGTGGGCCGATTATTGGCCTTGCATACCCACTGTTGTGGAGGGGACGGCCGAGGTCGCCCGGAGGTAGGCGGTGATAGTCCACTATGGTTGATGATAGTCCACTATGGTTGATGATAGTCCACTATGGTTGATGATAGTCCACTATGGTTGAGGATGGTTGAGGATGGTTGAGGATGGTTGGATTATTGTTGATGCTGGTTGACGATGGTTGATGATGATTGACGATGGTTGACGATGTTGATGATGGTTGACAATGGTTGATGATGGTTGACAATGGTTGACAATGGTTGATGCACAATTGCCGCTAGAGGGCGAGGTTGGCACCTTGGCACCGCAAACAGCCGCCTGGGCCAGATTAAGTATCTCATACGACAGATTTGGTGTTGGTGTTGTTGTTGTTGTTGTTGTTGTTGTTGTTGTTGCCATTATTCCCATTATTCCGTACCCCTTTTATTTTATTTATTTACTCGTTATAGACATCTATTGTAACGGGAATAATATGGCCATTGCACGCATTCCAATATCGAACTGAGCGATATTGGTGGTCCTTGGGTGGTTTTCGTAGTTGGGCCGGCTATCCAATATTGTCTCTCGTCGGGGTGAAACCAAGTAAACCCACTCGCTCCCTCGTCCTTTTCACTCCCTCACCCTCACCCTCACCCTCACCCCAACTCTCTCTTCGCCCTCAACAAGACTCTGCATCGCCAGCAGATATCCTTTACACTCGCCTGTCCACTACTTTACTGTCTGTGGGATACTTCAATTGGTTCGTGTCTCGATATATACCTTGGGCCTGCAACGGAAATATACAGAGAGAGCGGAGCAGGCTGGGACAGCTGCTACTACACACACTATCACCACATCATCGGATTGTCTCTCTATACAACCATTACACCGTCCGCCGAAAGTTTATCCAGTCGACAGCCTCCCGACAGTATATCTGATCGACAGCTCCCCCCTTCACCACCTCCAATCGACCCTTACCACACCAAACCACCTGTCTCCTCAACAACCACACCCACACACTCTCCCTCAACCACACGATGTCTTCCAACACCTCCCACCCCATCGGCCTCTCCATCCCCTCCCGCCCCCAACAACCCCTCTCCACAATCGACTCCGTCGACTCCGTCCTCAGCCTCACCCCAACCCGCACCTCCACCCCCCTCTCCCCCTTCGACACCCCCCCCCTTTCTCCCTCTCCCAACAACCCAACAAAGCCGACTCCAAATCCCACCTCAGCACCTACGAATCCGACCTCGAAGCCGGCTGCCCGACCGAGTACAAGACCAGCGGGCTCGCGCTCGCGCAGAAGAAATCGTCGGGTGGTGCCACTAACAAGGAGTGCACGGTATGGCCGGGCCAGAAGGCGTTGAAGGAGGCGAAGATGGCGGAGAAGAGGAGGACGGAGTGCTGGAACCCGATGAGGGGGTTGGAGTCGCGCACGAAGTTCTGGGTGAAGATCGCGATTGGGGCGGTGATTGTGGGGTTGGCGGTTGGGGTTGGGTTGGGGATCACGAGGGCGGTGCATGGGGGTGTTTGGCATCAGGATTCGTGAGAGGTGGTGAGTTGGACTCGTCCTGTTGTTGCTGGCGCCGTGCTGACTTGGTGTCCCTAGTTGATTGATCGCCTTGCCTGACCAAGACTGGCGTCGACCGACCTCCTCACACTCCTCGGTATCACCTGCGAACCAACCACTCGCAGACTTCGTTGTATATATTGCTTGGCCTTCTCGGCGTTCCCATCGCAGGGCGTTGTCGGATATTTCCTACCTGCGCCTCCCACCGTCTGTCGCTCACGGTCGATTCCACCGTCCACACAAATCCCTTCCAATCCACCATCGTCGACTCCTGTTCATATAAACCCTTCAATCACTGCCATCTCCTGTCGCAAGGAACGCATACCCTTCTGTTGTATCGTCGCTTACCCGCCGTCAGACACAACTGCATCGCTGGTCGGAGAAGAAAACATGGGAGACGCGGATAATAATCACTTCACTTCTTTTCTTTGAAGCTTTGAGGGATGGAGTGGAAAGGATGCCGACAGACTGGCTTCTGCTGGGCTTACTTACTGAGGTGCTGGATAATGAATGAAATGAATCGAACCTTACTATCTCACCCACCACCTTACCGTGACGTTCCTCATCCCCCATCCCCCATCGTCCATGTTCGTGCCCGTATGTCCTCACTCCCACGCCTCAGGCGGCATCCTGTATCGTCAAAGGACAACACAAGTCATCGATAAATCACACCGTAAACCCCACCATCAGTAGCATCCAACAACTGGCGCTGGAGGGGCGGTCACCGTACTATATAACCCCTCTGACAAATCAAGTAAACAGGGCTGTCGATCTCGGATGCCTCGGACTTTGTTTTGGGGTGGCTTTCACAAATACATGTGCTATGCATGACGCCCAGAAATCAAACTTATGTCTCCACCCTTATAAAAATCGTGCATATGTATGGTTCAGTTCAGTTTTAATGTCTTTTAAGTGTGTGTTATATGTTCTAGAACTGTCTTTTGTTAAGGTTTGTAGGGGGATTACTGGGTTTGTGATTCAGAAAGGATTTCTCATTGGGATGGTTGGTAGTCACGTGGTTTTATGATTAGATAGACACGTGATGGGGAGTTCGGCTTTGAGATGGAGATGTAGGGTCTAGGGGAGCAGGGGAAGTGAAATAATGGGGTAAGTTGACGCGTGGAGAGGAAGATAAGAGGGACAAGGATAGAAGAGAGATACGAGGCTGGAACGAAAGTATCTGTTGGTGCAATTGTGTCACTTTCACCAGCGAGGTTGTCCCAGCGCCGCCTCTTCATCTACCTATATGCCTCCCGTCACAGATATGTATAACTTCCAACACCATTCGCATAGCTATAGTATAGTACTAATCGAAGATTATGTAGAAGCATAAATCGCAGCAACGCCAAGTTTATTACAACAGATAGCGATAATCGGGGCTCAAATCCTATTCAAAAAAATGTTAGCATCGGGTCAAGACCACCAAACATGCGCGTCCACCCGCTCACCCCAGCGTCCACTCCACGCCGTGATCGGACAACCAGACGACACCTCTTAAACCTCTTAAGTGAATGGGAAAGAGAGAAAAGGAAGAAGGGAAAAAAAGGAACTCACCCCCAGCTCCGCCTTCTCATCCTCGGTCAACATCGACGTCCCAACCGCCTTATCCCTCTTCCGGTTCTCATACACGACCGCAACGGCGTACGCGCAGCACGCCGCGGCGCTGAGACAGATGAAGCCGATGCAGATGCTATACCCATTGCGGTAGTGGTTCTTCTTATCTGAATCGAGGAAACTGTACGTCGCGATGATGCCGCCGATATTACCAAAGCCAACCTGCCACGCCGTGCCGACGGCGCGCCGGTGGTGCCCGCCGAGATTCATGTTGAACCAGCACACGATGACGGGCATGGCGGAGTAGGTGCCCATGGCGATCAGGAAGAGCGCGCTGTACTGCGCCATGACGTTGTTGTGGATGCTGAAGAGCATTGCGAAGCCCACCATCGAGACGCACATTGGCAGAAGGCAGAAGGCGAAGCGGTGGCCGGTGCGGTCACTGAACCAGGCTACGATCATGGAGAAGCCGAATGCAGCAGCCCAGGGAGGAACGGAGCGCAGCTGCGTCTGGATGGGGCTGTAGTTCAAGCTGGAGATGATGGCGGGTGCGAAGAAGGCGTACGAGTAGGCTGGGACGATCAGCCCGAAGTACATGATTCCGCCGATGTAGATCTTGTAGTCCTTGAAGACGCGTCCAACGTCGCGGAGGGTGATGCTGCGCTCCGCCGCCGAGCGGCCCTGGTCGACGCGCAGACGGCCGATGACGTACGCGCGCTCGTCTTCGGTGAGCCACTTGGCGTTCTCGGGGAAGGAGGGGAGCATGAAGAAGAACATGATGGCGACGACGCAGGTCAGCACGCCCTCGAGGATGAAGATCCAGCGCCACCCGCGGTAGCCGCTCAGCATGTCCATTTTGCCGATTGCGGAGGCGAGGAGGCCAGCGAAGCCGCCGGCGAGGGTGGTGGAGGAGAAGAAGAAGGAGTACCGGCGCTGCGCTTCGGTGCGCTTGTACCAGAGTCCGATGAGGAAGAAGCAGCCGGGGAACATGCCAGCTTCCATCATGCCGAGGAAGAAGCGCGTGGCGAGGAGGCCGGAGTAGTTTTGTACGAGGCCCTGGCAGATGGAGACGAGGCCGAAGGTGAACATACAGCCCGAGAGCCAGACATGCGGGCGCAGTTTCTTGAGCAGGATGTTGGCCGGGATCTCGAAGAAGATGTACGGCACGAAGAAGATTGTGAGGGCGGTGTTGTATTTGACGCTCGACGTCTTGCCGGTCACGTCGATGAGGTGGAGGTCTTCGACCAGCCCGAAGGATTTCGCATTGGCGATATTCACTCTGTCGAGGAAGGCAAGGAGGTATAGCACGCAGAGACACGGAATGACCCTCATGTCGACCCTGCGCATCAGGGCCGCCTCGGTCGTATGCGGTGGGCACACGGCGGGCGCGTTGGCGTCGACGACATCGTTGCCCTGCGCGTCCTTGTTGGCGTAGAACGTCTTCTCGCCCAGAACACCAGCATCGTCAATTACCGACGGAATAGGCGATTCGGTCTCTGCATTCGCTGCGGCCTCTACGGAATCAGTCAGTGGTTGATCGCTTCAAAGACGTCGGCTCAATGAGCCGATGGCCGGATGGGAGCGGGCTACCAACTCTTATCACCGAACCCGAACATGTTCTCTTTCTTCCCTCAGAATGCGCAAAACTCTACTTCGTATACTACCAAGGAATCAAGGAAGAAGAAAAGAAGTCCAAGCCGACACCTTCCTGCAGGAGTTGGTAGCTGGGCACTCGCGAAAACGCACGAGGATCTGCAAAAGCCCTACCCCACTGGCCGATCCGGGTCCGAGTTAAGTAGGTCCCCCCTTGACCGCCATGACACAGAACGCGGGGCAGCACACATGGCACAGCGCCGAACACCGCCTGCATTACACCAGGCCCGCAGCGCGCCACAATGACGCCGCCGCTGGCGCGGCGGCGTCCGATGGGGTGGTGGGACAGTGGAAGGACCGCCCGCCCAATCCGCGTCGGTCTAGCCGGTGCGTGGTCCTTGGTAGTGGTGGTGGGGATTCCGGGATTCGGAGATGGGTGATTGGGGCGGGGTCAGGCCAGAATGCGGGGAGGGTGCTGTTACCGGTGGTCGTACCGCGGCCTACCGCCCCACCAACGTGCGTCCAGTGGACATTGCATCACCCAAAAACTGGCACGATCGGTCACTGGTCCCCTACTCCTTCAGTACGAAAGCACGATGATACTGATAACCTGGGATCCAAGGGAGCTAGAAACGGGGAAAGTTGAACGAACCATCTTGACAAAAACAACTGGCCTGGCACCTGTCTGTGCGGCTATACCGAGGCCACCACCGTCAATCCCGATAAGCTCGCGAGATTCAGATCTGGCCATAGTGCGGGGTCAGGCTGAAGCATTTTTGGAGAAAAGCTAACCTGCTTGTGGATGAAACGGGACGACCCCCCACCAAACAAATTTAGTAGAATAATGTATATAAAACCTATATAGATCGTTTAATTCTCATTTATCGATGTTTTTGCTACTTCTATCGCGTGATGGTGGGGGGCATATCTAATCGTCAAGGTGGATCTTGACATTCCTATCCGCCGCCGGGATAACCTCATCCTCTTTCTCCCCCTTCAGCGTCGGCAGCTCCTGCATAGCCTCCCTAATAATCCCCAACGCCTTCTGCATATCCTCTTCGGAAATCACCAACGGCGGCGCAAACCGAATGATATTCTCATGCGTCGGCTTCGCCAACAGTCCCTTACTCTTCATCAGCATACACAGATCCCACGCCGTGTGCCCGCCCGTATGCGCCTCATCGATGATAATCGCATTCAGCAGCCCCCTCCCCCTAACCAACTTCACCATCGGCGAATCAATCGCCCTCAGCCCCTTCCTGAGCACCTCACCCAGCTTCTCGGCGCGCGCAGTCAGCCCCTCCTCCTCCATCACCTCGAGCGCACGCATCGACACCGCGCAACCCAGCGGGTTGCCGCCGTACGTCGATCCGTGCGTCCCAGGCTCGACGGTCAACATGATCTCAGACCGCCCAAGCACGCAGGCTACGGGGTACATGCCCCCCGAGAGCGCCTTGCCCAGCGTCACAAGGTCGGGCGTGATGTTCGACCACTCGCTGCACAGCATGCGGCCCGTGCGTCCGATGCCCGTCTGGATCTCGTCGATGATGAGGAGGACGTTGTGTTGCTTGCACAGCGCGTGCACGCGGGTTAGGTAATCGTCATCTGGGACGACGACACCGGCCTCGCCCTGGATGGGCTCGAGGAGGATGGCGGCGGTCTCCTTGCCGTGCACGGCGAGCACGTCCTCGATGTCTTGGACGTTGTTGTAGCGGATCTCCTTGCCGGTGGTGGGGTTCACGGCGCCGATGTTGGGCACGTAGGGCCCGTAGTTGGTGCGGGAGTCGGGGTCGGTGGAGAGGGTGATGGCGCCCAGCGTGCGGCCGTGGAAGTTGTCCGCGGCGGCGAAGATGAGTGCCTTGTCTTGTGGGATGCCCTTGGACTTATAACCCCACTTGCGCGCGATCTTGAGCGCGGTCTCAACGGCCTCTGCGCCGGTGTTGACGGGGAGCACCATGTCGTACCCGAAGACGTCCTTCATCTTCTCGGCCCATTTGGGGAAGACGTCGTTGTAGAAGGCGCGCGAGGTGAGGGTGAGGCGCTGGGCCTGGTCGCAGAGCGCCTTCACCAGCTCGGGGTGGCAGTGGCCCTGGTTCACGGCGCTGTATGCGGATAGGAAGTCTAGGTAGTGCTTTCCCTCCGGGTCCCAGACGTCAGAGCCGCTAGCGCGCGCAAAGACGATGGGGAGCGGGTGGTAGTTGTGTGCGGCGTACTTGCCCTCTGCCTCGATGGCGCTGGCGCTGGATGTGGCATGGTATTGGCCGGTCAGCTTCGCAGCGGCCTGGCCTTTACCAGCAAGTCCATCTGCATGAGGAGCCATACTGGATATTGGTTGGGGGGTAGTGGTAGGTATGTATGAATGAGAGGGTATTCGAAGTAGTAGAATATTAGAGTTGTTCGCGTTGAGTGTCCTGTGGAACGGTATTCACTGGAGGGAATGGTCTGTTTGGGGTAATAATGAGGGGGGGAAGTGGGATGAGAAAAAGGGGGGGGGAGGGAGCCAACCTATATAGCCTATATAGTCAAGACAAACGCTTCGCGGAATGTAAAACAATGGTAATGGAAGACGGCAAAGACGCCGAAGACCCCTCACCTTTTCACAGACGTTACACGGGGGGTAATTGGACATTGTGGGCGTGACCGGGGGCGCAAGTTCTGATCGAGTTGGTGAAAATCGTTCAGACTTGCCTATAGGGAATTATCATCGTGTGTAACTGCACATAGGGGAAAATGGCTGGCTGGAGAGGCGGATGTGGTGGGATGTGGTGGATGTGGTGGATGTCGATGACGAGACAAGAGACGGATGAGACGAGTTTAGACCAGTAGAAGAGGAGCTAAGACATGGAATGACTAAGAATGGAGTTTGATTGGCTGACAAGGGGTAACTTAAGATAGGCTGATTGGACTGATTGGATAGTGGGTCAAGGCACGTGATTGTGGAACCAGAACCACCAGAACTTCAGTCATGTGACCTGGCATGAGTTAGAAGTCACATGACTGAAGTTATAATAGTCATGTGACTATTACAACATCAATTATTAATCTACAGTCACATGACTACCAACTTTATAGTCACGTGTAACTCCCTCCACCCTTCCCCAACTTACTCTCTCCTCTCTCCTTTCCCCTCTCTCCTCCTCCTCTCTAACACCCTCACCAAGCCCACGTGCCTCACGTTCCCCCAGTGCCTGTCATCCCCCCAAAAAGCAAATCATGAATTGAAAATATAATAATAATCCATCCTCTCCTTCTCTCTCTGTACATTTTACCTCTGTTTCTCTGTGCTCTGTATCCTCCGCAGACATGAGCACTTCTGCGAAACCCTCGCCCGTGCCTGCTGCTGCAGAGGCTGCTGCTACAGACGCCGCTGCTACAGACGCCGCTGCTGTCCCTCGTCGAGATGACGATGTGCGCAGCAAGCTGGCCATACGTAAGGCATACCACACGGCCTACTATGAATACCAGCGCAGAGACATGATGTACCTCCTCATCATCCTGCGCTTCATAAATGCCATCACCATCCGCACCTTCTTCCAACCAGACGAGTACTTCCAGTCTCTCGAGCCAGCATGGGAGATGGCATTCGGCGCGTCCAGCGGCGCGGCCAGCGGAGCATGGATCACCTGGGTGCGTATCTCATCCTCTACCCCCTCCAACTATGGCTGAGATATGTAGGAATGGCACCACCAGCTTCGCTCATCTCTGCACCCCGCCATCTTCGCCCTGCTCTACTTTGTAGCTGACCGCGCCATGGGCGTGATGAGCATGTACCCGCAATTTAAAGCCATTATCTTGGCGTACCTCCCCAGAGTGTTCCAGGGGCTTGTTGCCGCCGTAGGGGACTACTACACCTGGCAGCTGGCCGAGAAGGTCTATGGGCAAGGAAGCAATGCGGCTTTTACCACGGTATGTCTTGACTTTGTACCATGTCACGAGACGCAGGCTAACAAATCATGTAGCTACTCATCACCGCCTTGAGCCCATGGCAGTGGTTCTGCTCTACCAGGACGCTCTCCAATTCTCTGGAGACAGTCCTGACCATCGTTGCTCTCTACCATTGGCCTTGGGCCCTATATGGCGACAGCAGCGCACCAAGGAAGGCGTCTCCAGATGCAGCTGAGGCCCACAAGGCCACTACTAGCTCGCCGGAGTCTCAGATCTTCAAGACACATGCAGATGTCAACAGGTAGGATAGATCAGACCGCCGCATTCTGAGTATAGCTAACGTCTCAGTCTTCGTATTTGCCTTTTCTTGGCAGGCATTGCCTGTCTTCTCAGGCCCACGAACCTGTTCATCTGGGCCTCAATCGTAACCGTATCTGTCAGCCGGTTGGGACTTACCGGCACCTCACCCGCCAAGTTCTCTGACTTCCTGATAATACTACGCGAAACTGTCATTTGCGGGTAAGTCATCTATCTCACTCTACGAGAATACACGTTAACCCTTACAGTGCACTTGCCCTCTCCATCTCCGCCGCCTCGGACTACTACTATTTCGGAGTGTGGACCTTCCCACCTTACCAATGGCTCTACTTCAACATCACCAAGTCCCTAGCCGTCTTCTACGGCACAAACCGCTGGGACTACTACCTCACCGAGGGCCTCCCCCTACTTCTCACCACCTGCGTCCCATTCACCCTCATCGCCTTCGTCTCCTCCACATCTATCGGAACCGACGGGGCATCCGTCAGCAACATCCGCTTCCAATTCACCTTCACGGCCCTCACCACCATCGCCACCCTCTCTCTAATCTCCCACAAAGAAGTCCGCTTCATCTACCCCCTCCTCCCCCTCCTCCACATCCTCTCCGCCCCGCACATCCTCTCCTTCTTCTCCCGCCCCGCCCCCGCCTCCACCCCCTCAGTCTCAACCTTCGCCATCCCCCCCTCCCCCACCCTCCGCCGCACCACCCTCCTCGGCGCCCTCATCGCCCTCAACATCTCCCTCGCCTTCTACACTACCTTAATCCACCAACGCGGCGTCCTCGACGTCCTTTCCTTCCTCCGCTACGACTACGAAGCCACCCACCTCACCGAGCGCGGCCTCTTCATCCCCACCACCGCCGATGACGCCCCATTCGCTGCGTTCCTCATGCCCTGCCACTCTACGCCGTGGCGCTCGCACCTCGTTCACCCGACGCTGAATGCCTGGGCGCTGACCTGCGAGCCGCCTCTTGATATCCCAGCTGGTACGCCGGAGCGCGAGGCGTATCGCGATGAGGCGGATAGGTTCTTCGATAATCCGAAGGGGTTTTTGAGTCGCGAGGTGGGGAGCAGGGAGAAGCCGTGGCCGCAGTATGTGGTTGGGTTTGAGGGGATTGAGGGGGTGCTGGTGGAGTGGCATGAGGAGACGGGGAGTCAGTATGAGGTGGTGAGGAAGTGGAGTGGGTTTAATAGCCATTGGATTGATGATGAGAGAAGGCAGGGACGGGTTGTGGTGTGGGAGTTTAAGGAGAGGGTTAAGGCTTAGGTTGGAGAGATGGGGGTTGGAAAGAGCTCGCTGTGATGGGGATGTTTGTATTATATTTGTGTTATATATAGAGGATATTGAGTTGGATTAATTTTATCTACCCCTGTATAGTTCAACTTGTTGCTGTGGAGATCTACTACAACGTCTCACCAGAAGTGCACTCACCTTGATATGCTTTCCGCGACAGTTCACCAGATATGGGTTCTAAGGATCCGGCTGGGCTATCCACCCCACCGCAGAAAGGCCGAGATCTGCGTCATCCCCTACTGCCATTGGCATCACATCTATTCTTTCTCACCACTCTTTTCTCACCGTCTTTTCTCTCTACCCCTTCTCCCTTCTCGCTACCTCCCAACTTTCGCATATCCCCTAAATAATATCAGCCGATTCTACTTCGACGCCCAGGCTGTTTATTCACCTACTGTGAAATACCTAGCAGCCATTTCTCAATCACAAACCAAGATCAATTGAACCCAAGCCACGCCCGCAATATATACATGGCCCCAACGCGCCCCGCCGCCACGAACGGCCCTACCCCCAAGTCCGCGCCAACCACGCAGAATAACGGCATTTAGAAGTCCTCAAGGCCTGCTGAGCAGCAACTCTACGTCGTCTCGCGCGAAACAAATGACCCCGAAGGCGTCCACGATAACCATGAGATCGTCGGCACCTACAAGACGCTCGCGGCAGCCAATGCGGCCGCGCGCGATGATCTGATTAAGGGGTGGGGACGCGAGTATTTCGATACGTACGACGTAAGTGAAGTGGATGGCATGGTTTATGTTACTGCTGCTTGCCCCGATGGGGGGGAGATGGTCGTGATGGTTGAGAAGTCGGGGGTGAGGAAGGAGACCGCACCGCCAAAGGCTGTCGAACAGCAATCCTACGTCGTCCTGCGCCGATCTAATACTGACGAAGTTAAACACATTCTTGGACCCTCTGAGATCGTTGGCAACTACCAGACCCTCGCGGATGCCAATGCCGCTGCGCGAGACTATTTTATCAAAGGGCCGGGACGCGAGTACTTCAAGATATGCGAGGTGAAGGAGGTGAATGGCATGGTGCATGCTTACGCCAGGAGCCACGATGGGTACCAGGACGTGGTCGTGATCGTTCATAAGAATACAGCGTCTCCATCGAAAGTTACCGCGCCGCTGAATCCTAGGTACTTGCGATACGCTCGCTGCTGCCAATGAGGTTGCGCGAAACAATATGATTGAGAAGTGGGGAAGGGACTACTTATAGAAATTCGAGGTAATGGAGATTGGTGGGATGGTACGCGTCGATGCCATATGCTCCGATGGAGAGGGCACGTATGTGCGCGTCGATAAGGCCGAGGTGAAGAATACGGCGATCAAGGGGACATACTTGTGGCTTGCGATGGCAAATGAGGCTGCGCGGGAATATCCGGAGCAGGAGTGGGATATAGACCTCTTTGAGGAGTATACGGAGACGGTGCACAATGGGATGGTGGCTATTAAGACGAGATGTGGTGAGGAATTGGGGGAGATGGAGGAGGAGTTGGAGGACTCCATGAGTGAGTCTGATGATGAGTGACTGAACAACTAGGGCTTTGGAGCGGAGCGTTTGTTGGATAGGCCTTCTTCAGATGTAGTTTTACTCATACCCCTTTAATATTACGATAATATTCTCCCCAATGAACTCACGGCAAGATTCTCGCCGACGAAGACCTTTTTAGCGATAGCATAACAGTCCTCTTCTTTGGAAAGGAGGCGCTACGTTCTGTGAGGCATTTCACACCAAAAACTAAGTCTTATTACACATACAAATACATAATCCATAAAAAATCACCATCTCCCAAGACATTCTACCTGTCCTTAAGCTCGTCCAGGACCGGCTTTAGCCGTTGGAGAGTCTCCCTAGCGCTGTGCTGGAACCCAGCTATCTACTATTAGCATATATTAAACATCGCAATTAGTGATCAAACCTACAGTCGGCCGTCCCATCAAGGGTAATAGCATGTGTCACGCCCCACGTATGAAGAGTCGCTGGGCTGTTGCCCTTGGCATCCGATCGCCCGACAAGATCCTGAGGTATTTCAAGTCGAGGGTAAGGTGATAATTCCAAGTAGTAACTGTTTAGCTCCTAAAGAAATGACCACAAGGTGAATCTACATACTACGTGCGAAATGGTGCGTATCGTGGTGGAACTCTAGCGGGAGAAGCTCCGGGTCTTGCAGAGTGGAACCATCGCCTTGCAACGTCTTGTTTGTTTGGAAAGCCTGGCTGAACTCGGGATCGAACATGACATATGCACTACCTGGGTCTCCGAGCCAGACTTCGACCGGGCGAGCGACGGGTGTTCCTTGAGGGCTCATAGTAACGAGCCGCGCGGTTGCGCTATGGTGGGAGCGCTGGATGGCTGCTTTGCTGAACGATCGAGTAAATACACGTGCTTGAGGTAGAATACGGAACATGGTGAGAGTAGATCTGGGATGCTGAACGAGTTGAGATGCTCGTGGGATGCTATACTGTAAACGCGAGGAGCCAAATGTAAACGCGGAACAAACAGGTCCTGGTGGAGGTTCGATGAAGACGGCGTGTACTAGCGGAAACTCTTACAAAGTGCCATTAGCCAAGTGGTGTGACACAGCTCCTGTACTATAACCGGTTCCGAGGTCTATCCAAGGATCTTCAACCGTAAGTTTCCCATAAACTAAAAGCAACAGCACCTTCCAGCCGCAAATATATTTACCCTAACAGCACACCAGATAAAATCTCGGGTGTGCGTATGGATATCCCGGCGTAGTATATACACTTCACAGGATCGGAGGAAGTCAATCTACATCTTGCTGATCTCGACGCGAGCAATTCCCTCAAAGATCTCCGCCTTGCTCACAAAACCTAGAACCAAAGAAGGTAGTAGTGAACACTAACAGGGTTCCCCACGGGGAAGATGCCGGGGGAGGGGTACGCCAGTACGCCACTATGCACCGGACAGATGGAGGACTTGATTCCCTGTCCCGTCCCAGACATAGACTGCGACGCTGACAACGAGCTTGGTGATTGACATTGGCTTGGCCTGCCTCCAGAGCAGAGGACAAACGACATTCGATCAATCTGTAAAATAGTCAGTCCAAAGAACAGCCCATAGGAAGCTAAAACCGGGAGTTCTTAGGCCGCTAGACCGGTAACGGATCATCCGACACTGAGACAAGGGATTTATTAATGTTGCAAAACGCGGGGTAGCATGTTTTTTTGCGTAAGGGGTATGCAAACGTGGGCATGGGCCTCTGAACTGCAGTTTGGTAAAGTTTCGGGTGCTCATGGCCGCTCGATCGTCGTCGGTGCTTCTGGAGTTAAGACAACACCTTTTGCATTGTTTGCACTGTTTGCATTGTTTGCATTGAGGAGAAAGTGATATTCAGGAAATTATCGGGTAAGAGCTCGGATTAAACCGTTCGTATCTCGTACTTCTTATCCCAATCTGCCGTATGGTATTTCTTATCTTTGGGTTGATAGAGTTCTACCCTGGGGAGGATCACGGAGGGATACTCGGGGAATTGCCGCCCCCCCCTTCCAACGGCTCCATCAGTCGGCTTTCAAGATATATCAAGTCGTAAATCAATCAATCAAAGAAACTGGTAGCTATATGTTCTCAAAAAAGTTAATGTCATAAAAAATAAACCATTCGCCTGCTATATATATCTTTAAAATAGTCATAAAATCGTTTCACTCCCTACACAATCTCCTCCGACGCCCCGCGCCTCCCCCCCCCCCAATCCTCATACATCGTAGCCCCAGCCTTATCATCCTCCTCGCTATCGCTGTCCGCCAGATGCGGGTTATCAATCGCATCCCCAACCTCAAGCCACGTAGCGCTGACTGCCGGCACAGGGCTGATTCGGCACAGCCCATAGTACACTATCCCCGCCACGATGAACCCGCAGAAGTAGTTCAGATTGTACAAATACTGCGCCCCAAGCGGCGCGGACGGCCCTCCTGTCGGCTCGCGAATGGCGCCCACGAAGCCGACGATGTTGATTAAGATCCCGGCAATGTAGGCCGCGTAAGCGCGCCAGTTAAAGCCGTAGGTGAAATAGTATGGCGCTGTCTTCTTAGCCGTGTATAGGTCCTTGATCTGTAGGTAGCCTTTGCGCACGATGTAGTAGTCGCTGAGCATGACGCCGGCGATGGAGGAGAGGAAGACGGAGTAGGCGGAGAGGTAGGTGGTGAAGTTGTTGCTTGAGGAGAGGAGGGTCCATGGGCACATGGCGAATCCGACGGCGGCGCAGATGTAGCCGCCGCGACGGATGGTAATGTAGCGTGGGAGAAGGGCCGTCAAGTCGGCTCCGGCGGACACGGAGTTGGCGGCGATGTTTGTGCCGAGTTGCGCGAGGGTGAAGGAGGCGGCGATGAAGAAGACGCCGGCGCGGTTGCCGTGGCCGCCTTCCTCTAGGAATTTGCTAAGAAGGTCGAGAGGGTTCCAGATGGGTTCGCCGCCGAAGATGACCACCGAGCATGAGGACACGATGATGCCGATGAATGAAGTTATGCCGAATCCGACTGGGATGGTGAATAGCTGCGACCAGAAGGCATCCTTTGGCTTGATTGCAAAACGAGAGAAATCGGGTACGTTAACAATCAACGCACTGAAGTTCGCAATAGAGGACATGATGCCTTTAATGATTGCCCAGGCAAGTTTGTTGCCGTGGATGACGTTCGGTTTGTTGACAACTGGTCCCAGCCCCTTAGCTCTGACCACACTCCAGATAAAGAAGGCAATTCCTGCGACTGGAACGACGAAGGACTTGACCGTAAACAAATACCTGATTTGGTGAACGTGTGGGTATAATGCTGGGAGCGAGCATAAGCAGAAGAGAAAGAAGGAAAGGAAATCCTTGGTGGTAGTTCCGGAGCTGGCAGGCATTGAGTTCGGGAGCTGCTCATATCGAGGCCAAATAGCTGTAATCATGAGAGTAACACACTGGCCACCTGTAGTTGCGTTAGTTTGTTAAGACAAACATATAGATGTGGGGAATTCATCGTACCAATCCATGCCTGAACACCATACCAGATACAAGCTATTGCAGACCTGTTAAAAACAGGCCAAAGTCCACCCCAGACCCCGAAAGAAGCACGGCTGGCGACTGGAAATCCGATGTGATAAGTGGCACCAATACGTCCTGTTGCAACAACGAAGGCACCCGCAGTAGAGTAACCGACCCAGACGCAAATCCACGCCTGCCACCACGACAGACCGGCAACGACACTGGAGGAGGCGATCATCCATGTGTTGATGTTGAAGGAGTCGGCAATCCAGAAGCCGACAAAATTCCAGGGTCCCCATTGCCGTCGTGCAGGTTCAACTGAAAAGGTTCGTCATGTTGCGGTCTAATATGGAGCATTTAAGTCTCTTACCAGGCTTCAGATCCTCGTTCGCGAGCATCGTCTGCGTTCTGCCCAATCCCTCCTCTGTCTCGACGGAAATAAGGTTCAAAATCGCTCTGCCCGACGGCAGTCGCATTTTTGGTGCCATATTGATTGTCGAGTTCGTCCCAATTGTCTGCTGGTAATGCAGCAGATCGGATTGAGGGCTCAAAAGTAGTGGCGGCGAGGTAGGTGATAAGAAAGATTCCTCGCCGCTGAAGACTAGTGGGTAGCACGGAGTATGATGAAGCCTGATGCGAGGCCTGCTGATACTCGATACCGAGGAAGTTTACGGAACCAAGCCTTGGGTGGGTGGATAGGTGGATAGTGGAGAGGATAGGACAGGCAATGGAGCATTTACTGATGAGGACCCGAACGTGGGTATATATATACACGATACCATTCTCTCAAGACGAACAGGACCCCCACATCGCCGAGATACTAGATTGATAGAATTGGGACAGCTACGCACCTGAACGGTGGCTCACAAGCGTACAATCCCACGTATAGTAAGCCCCAAGGGCATCCGGTAAGATCTTTTTGCGGGATCCTTTTGCGGGGTGATACCCTTAGTGATGTAATGGCCGAAGCTTAGAACCGTGCAGCCAGCGGCCGGCCACGACATGTGAGCAAAAACTGGGATATTCCTCCGACCGGCGCGCGAGCATGTATGCAATTCTCGGCCGTTGACGATGTATCAGGCACAGTACTGAACCGTTGGTATACGTACCATCTTGTGGGGAAGTAGCTAGACCAGACAGACCACTGCCGTCGTCGCCCATGTTCATACCTAGCGCCAGTGTGGCTGTTAGTTTAGCTTAGTTTAGGCTAGACTGTCTTTAGCGCCACTCAGCCGTGTTCAGGGCGGCGGTGCCAAACCTACCAAACACCAGATAAGATAAGCATGATAGCATGATAACATGTGCTCCGAACGGGGTGGTTTTACTCGATCTCATCGAGTCACACACGCCAAACCCGCTGGTATGGATCAGATAGGTGCGGCTCTACCAGAGTGGACTGTCAGTGAAGCACGTGAGCGTGGGACGACCCATTGCCGGCCGGCTTGACATTTGCTGGGGGTTTGCGGGCTATTGTTCCCCTTTTGAGAGAGGCAGGCCGGTTGTTGGTGGGTTTGTGCGCGATGTCGGCGTCAGACGGGAGTGTTTGCCGCCACGACAGGCTATTGTTCTGGTCATATCCTTTGCTGCCACTGCACGCCATTTGTTTAGAGTCTGACTAGATTCACGACTAGATGCATGTCATTTTTCGGCGTCAAAGACAGGACAGTTTGCTGCCATGACAGGCCATTGTTCGGGTCATATCGCTTGCTTCCACTCCACGTCATTGTTCGGCGTCAGGTCCTTGTTGTCGTTGCATGCCATTGTTCATTGTCAGGCCCTTTGGTGTCTTTGCATGCCATTGTTCGGCGTTTGCTGCCACTGGACGCCATTCTTCGGCGTCGGATCCTTTGCTTTCGTTGCATGCCATTGTTCGGAGCCAAGCCCTTTGCTGGTACTGCACCCTTTTGTTCAGAGTCAGGCACTCTGCCATCAGTTTGACGCCATTATTCATTGCCAGGCCCTTCGCCGCGGTTGTCCATCATTATTCTTCGCCCTTGCATGCCATTGTGCGGCGTCAAGCCCTTTCCTGCCAGTTTCACGCCATTGTTCATCGTAAGCCCTTTCCCCGCCAGTTGTCCATTATTGTTCAGTGCCAGATCCTTTGCCGTTGCGTGTGCCGAAGCCCCGCCATCACGTCCTTGTCGACATTTTGCACCCAACAAATCTCGTGGTGCTGAAACAAAGCGACAAGAGATCCCATAAAGAAAATTCAAGCTCACCGCCAGTATAATGCCTTCCTGCATCGAAGTAATGGGAGATATAAAAAAAGGGCCTTTCTGCATCGCCGACAAACTTTCAATGAAAGCAACGGCTTCTCTGCCCGCCGCAGCTCCTTTGTCGACCAGACCACACGTATAATTGAAGCCAACCGACATATGGGTCAGTCCAAAAGTTCTGCACAATGGACCGTGGGCAAATTGAAATAAAGCGACGGGGCAAGCACCTTTATGGATGTCTTTGTCCATCTCCAGTGCGTGTTCATCCACAATGGGTTTCGTGTCTGTGAGCCAATCCAGAGCCATACGGGACGGACCGCTGGTGAATTGAAAGAAAAGCCACGACAAGCATATGAATGGATGGATGTCTTTATCCATATCGTGTTGTTCGTCTGGGAGAGGTTTCGTATGTGAATCTCATCTGAACAGCATCGTTGTTTGTTCATGGAAAACCCACCCTTCCCTTCCAATATCTGTTGCAATGAGGATTCTGTAAATAAAGGCCCAATGAGTACATGATCCATCTCTTCTCCTTCCATCGTCGTCCTCTCCTTCTTCCTACCATAACGTTATTTCCTATCATTGCGCATTCCATTGTTTTCGCTCTGTCATCATCGCAGAGGTAGGTCGGTATCTGTGATACACCCTTGGAATCATTGAAGTATTCAATCCAGTCCTCGTCCATTTCTTCGGGTTCATATCACCACTCTGTTGCTCTGTGAGCTCAATCTCACACAATGTGCAACCTTGACGATACCTACTACTCCATCTGCACTCACTTCGGGCCACGGATCGTCACCAGTCACTGTGCACGGGGCCTGACTCACAATGGCTGTGCCACAACTGGGTGCTGGGACAGCGATGTCACCGGTATCTCACGAATCACCTCCCTATGTCCGAGCTGCAAGATCAGGACGCGGAGCGAATCCAGTCACTCCAGGCATCTTCAGTCGGAGAGTGGACAGATCGACAACGATGACATCGGAGTAAGAAGCGAGGCTAGCAAAGGGCATGGCAAAGACAGAGGGATCTGGTTGAGGAGGCTTGGCACGATTCGGGATCGCGCAGAAGACAGGTGAGTTGACCAGTGGAGGGCGACTGAAGAAAAGAAGACAACTAACGAAAACGCAGCTGGGTCCGGTGGCTTACAATGCATTTTGCGAAGTGAGGAAGCAGGATATTTGTTTGGCGCTGCGAGGATTAGCGTTTGGAGGATTGGAGGATTGGCGCCTGGGGGATTGGCACTGGAATTCGGGTGCTCGTGGATATGAGGAATGCAGCTCGTTGAGCGATGCTGCTTTGGATTTAGTGAGCTGCTTGAATGCGGCAGGATCAGGAGATATGATATCGATACCAAGTGCTATGCACGTAGGTAGCAATGAATGAAGGCGCTGGCCGTCTTGTTGCTCCTCAAATCGTAAATTGTGGACCATGGTGTAGTAACATATGCACCTTTATTTGCAAACTCAATACAAAGAATAATCTTATTATTAAAAACAACCATAAACTGTCTAAAGGGGCGTGCAGCATCGTCATCAAAGCCTAATATCACGGCCCCGGAAGAACCTATATCCGCCAGGGTCAATGCCGACATCAGGACCTATGACCCTGCAAGCCCGATAAAGTGATGTCTTGTTATCTCCTCCAGGCATTCTGGGCAATGCTAGTTTGACAAACTCTTCTTGGCACTAGATGGACAGGTGTCTCCGTCATATACAGGCGCGCTACAGATTGAAGCCGCCGCAGCCTACATTCGCTCGCTGCTACGACATTGGCTCCGCAGCTTGCCCCACGCGCTCGAGACGGCGATAGAGAGGTGTCCTGGGAAATTGGCGGCCGGCACGGTGTGCCGATACCTTCCAATATGGCTATTCGATGGCGCTCCCAGAGTGTAGTCTTAGCTGTTCTCGTCACATTTATATTCTTTTTTGTGTTGCAGAACGACAGATTGAGAGGGGTCTCGATCACCCCTGATCATGAAAATCCCGGAGGAACACCCGCCGAGGCCCAGTTCGATGAGAAGATGGAAGAGGAATTCATGAAGGAGCTTGATATATTTTATGGCGAGGTTCAGAAGTAAGCATCTATATATATGGGCTCAAACCTGTGCGCGAAACTAATTACGTCAACACCAGGACACAAGTCACAGGAGCAATTTATACCCCGACCTTGAAGAACCTCGAAACAAATGCTACGATTATGGACCAAATAAGATACCCTAATGCATTGAGCCCTCTAGCGATCGAGGTGCCATATAGCCCTATACCGGCAAAATCATACTGTCCCCAATATGAGATCCAAGACAAGAATCAATGGGCAGTCAGTCACCCCGCAAAATTCACAAACTGCGGAAGCCCCTGGAGCAATTTTGGCATATCAGACAATATCCAAACCTTTGCAGGCAATCCTAAGGGATTCCCGTCCCCGGGATTTGGAGACCGCGACGCCCTGGACTGGGAGAAATATACGTGCTTTGACAGGCAGGGACGGTTCGGTCGATATGGCTACATAGAAGGGAAAGGGGAATCGGAGATCAAGCCAGCGATTAACTGGGAATCTGTTAATTGGGGCGCGCTTCAAGATCATTGCCTTTACAAGAATGTTGAGCGATTCCCAATGCCCCGTACCGAACCTGGACAGAACCTCAAGGGGTTGGGTTGGATATCACCAATGGACCGCTCGCATATGAAGCGAGGCATTCAACGGAGACAGGATCCTGCGAAAGGAGAGATTCCACGGCCGCACCCCAATAGGGTGCCTCCACCACCAGTCGCAAACAGGACTGCTATCCTTATACGCGCCCGCTACGACACTGTCTATAGAGATAACGACGTGCTCAATATTCGTGCATTAATCAATGAGCTCTCCTTCAAGACTGGGGGCGAGTACCAGGTTTACCTCTTAGTCGAAGTCGAAGACTGCGACGACGCAACATGGACAGACAAAAGCCTCTACGACGCCGTAGTCGCCAAATCCGTCCCACCCGAATTCAGCGAAATGGCACACATCTACACCGAACGCCTTCTTCGCTCCTGGTACCCCGCCATGCCCTCCAAGGCTGATATTGGTGGCCCTGTCCTCGAGAAACTCGAATGGCTCCCCATCCAGCGCTTTGCGCATCTCAATCCCTCATACGACTATTTCTGGAAATGGGATCTCAACGTGCGCTTCACAGGGCACTACTACGACCTCGCAAAGTCCCTACCGCGCTTTGCGCAGCGCCAACCCCGGAAGTGCCTCTGGGAACGCAACGAGCGCCTGGCGACGCCCTCCCTTGATGGGCCCTACGAGACCGTCTTCCGCGATAAAGTCGAGAAAGAATCCGACCCCGAGGGCATCATCTGGGACGTCCCCGTCGTCCCGGAGTTTACGCAACAAGGTCCCAGGCGACCGGCCGCTGAGGAAGCTAAGAACGAGCACTTCATGTGGGGACTGGGCGAGAAGGCGGACTTAATCACACTGTTCCCGATCTTCAACCCGGTCGGCACGACGTGGAGCGGTCGCAATGATGTCTGGGGATATAAACATGGCAAGAACTTGGCGCGCCGTGCGACGGCCGGAACATTCGGGATAGCGTCAAAGAGACTCCTTAACCTTATGCAAAAGGAGTCCCTTGAGGGGCGTTTCCTAAATGCTGAGATGGCGGCGCCCACGGTGGCGCTGCTACATGGACTAAAAGCCGTGTATGCGCCTCAGCCGATTTGGTTTGAGCATGCGTGGATCGGTGAGGGCTTGCGGAAATACTTCAATTCAGGCCCGAGGAAGGAGGTGGGGAGTAGCCAGAGGAGTTTATACGGTGGTGGGAAGAGAGGGCTGCTCTGGGAGGGGAGTACTTTTGATACCAACTCGAAAGCAGCGGCTAAGATGTGGGATAAGTGGATGGGGGTGGGGGAGGGTGCGGCTGAGGTAAGTTCTTGATTTATTTTCGTTTAGCGTGCAATTGCTTACTCCGTGCTTGTAGTTCGAGAAAAAGAACGGTCGCATGTGCCTCCCGCCCATGCTACTCTTCCCCGTCCAGGACAAATCACCCGTCGTGTGGAAGTATACGCCACCAGCTGGCGTTGGAAGTCCGAAGAACTAATCAAACCCAGACGACTTGGGACTTTTTCATGGATATATATTTTTGGTCTTGGTTTTAGCAATATCCGATTTGTACTGTATAGATCTACGAGTTCATTGGATAACGGCGTTTGGGAAGGATGGGGTCTAGATTCTCATGTAGAGGGGGCGGATGTAGAGGGGGCGGCATGTTGGGCGTGGGGGAGCTTATATGTGCATGGGGCAGGTATGGATCCCGAGTCATGGAGATAGTCACAATCTTGGGGTATACTGGAACATGTAACAGCATGACAATGAGACATTATGAATGACACCTTTCAATATCTATTAATGATCGTCCTGTGACTGACATTATTAAGTTAACAACTCACCGCTACAACCGAATCTCTCCCTCCACTCCCTCCAATTTCAAACTCCATGTGGTGCGACGATGAGGGGTATTGTGGGGAAAGACGCTAAACCCCGCACCCCGCACCCCGCAATAATGCCAAAAATGGGAAGGGCTCGTAGACAGTCGCCCCAGTACACAGAGCTAGATATGACCTTAACGTGGGAGTAATGATAGATAGTCGCCCAGTATATAAAGCTAGATATGACCTTCTCAGCACTATCCTGTTGCCTATCGGGCTATCTACTTATCAACTCTCGCCTTTAAGAACTCAGTATTCCTTAAAAAACGCCAATGGCACCAATCGACGCTGCAAAGGTTCAGGAGCAGGCTCCACCTCTGGGAGACAGCAAGACAGATTCAACCCGTTTGGAAAATGTGGAATCCGGTGTCGAGTCAGTTTGACGGAGTGCGGGTGATTGTCACAGAGCAAGATGTGAGTCCATCTTCCCAGTTGTCTACGAGGTTGAAGTGATTTCCCGTACTAACGGTTGTCAACAGAACAGAATCATCCTTCGTAAAACAAACAAGACAATCTTGATAATACTTATCTGGGTCTACTTCCTTCAAGTTAGTATTATACCCTCTGTACCTCTTCTACAGCCCACTAACTTAACCTAGACTTGACAGATCAGTCCTCGGATATGCCTCCCTCTTCGGTCTCCAAAAAGATACCGGGCTGAAAGGCTCAAAATACTCCATGTATGCTGGCTCCCCTTCACCTCAGCCGTAATTGTCAAAGCACCCCATCGCATCCTAATGCCCATCCTCATCCTCGGTTGGGGACTCGCACAAACCTGCATGGCCGCATCGCACGACTACGCCGGACTCGTCACCACACGTTTCTTCCTCGGCCTCTTCGAAGCTGCATGCCTCCCGCTTTCGGCGTTATAACAGGCCAGTGGTACCGTCATGCTGAACAGCCCGTCCGCATTGCAGCCTGGTATGGAACCAACGCATCGCAACAATTGTCGCAGCAGGTCTTTCATTCGGACTCGCCCATGTTCCCAGCAGCACCCTTAAGTCATGGCAGATGTAAGTCTTGTCCCCTCTTCCAATCCCCGCATTCCACAAATACACAGCCATTAACTCATCAACAACATATTCCTCTTCGTCGATCTCGTCACAGTCGTCACCGCCTCCTTCGTCTACTGGAGACTCGAAAACGACGTCAAAACCGCCCGCTTCCTCACTGGCCACCAGCGCGCCCAAGCCATCGAGCGTCTCCGCGCAAACAACACCGGTATCGGTTCCCGCGAATTCAACTGGAGCCAAGTCATCGAGGTTTTCCTCGACCCAAAGACATACCTGTGGTTCGCGCTGACCCTCCTCCTGAACGTCGGAGCAGCGGTGACCAACGTCTTCGATCCACTTATCCTCGGCGGACTGGGGATGGATAAATCAATCCCATCGCTTCTTAACATGCCTTTTAGCCGAGCTACCTCCCTAGACTGCGCGCGAGAGGAAGAGGGTTGCGAATGGGAAGCCGGCGAAACTTACGGATCGGTCTATGATGGACCATTATGAGGCGCAGGATGATATGGATAGCGGGAATGGCGATGCGGCGCAGCGGAGTTGATGGGACATTATTTGCGATTAACTTATTCTTATCATGAGGCAATGAATCATAACTATTTATCTATTATGCTGAGAAATCCCATAATATTGATAGTAGCCCGAGTGCCACATAAATGATTCCATATTATTCGGGGATACATTTCAGACGCATATCACAACACCTGGGGCGCGAATAACATATGCAATGCTGGTCTTCTGATTCCGATGATCCCATTGACCATAAATAACCCCATCTCCAATCAATCTATAGTCGATTTCTCAGATCCCACCTCTCCTACTCCAGAAAAAAACGCCCATCATCCCATTCGTCTCGGCTGCCTTCCAGCCAAGTTTGGTACGGCGCGGGGAAATGCAAAATATAACCCGCAACCCTCAATCCCATCCACCTCTTCTCCGTTCCCTAAAAATAAAAAAACCAGAGAGAAAAACGTCAACAGAGCAAAAAAGGGTATTCACAATTGTCCCGAGCGCCCTCCCGCCGAGACAATTCCCAGGGTGCATGCGAGACGCCATTCCCATCCCCGAGGGTTAATTCGCCAACGCCGTAATCATGCTTCCCAGTAGGTTTTATCAAACGGTTCATTCGTGCGAAAACAAAAAAAAATGCACAAGAAAAAGAAACGACAAAACCAACACTGGCCGCGTGGGCGGCCGAAAAGTGGAAAAATAGATAAAAATGAGGTACAGGAAACAAAAGCTTCGACGACACAAATATGCCATGGTATGGTGTACTCTACCCAATCTCGCCCATGAGATGGGCGAGCCGGGAATCCCAATTTTGTAACGCAGTTAAGCTTATCCGGTAAGCTGAAAATATATTTGTGCGGGCGTCATGAGACCAAGCTCATTGTTTTGGGGGAGTGTTAGTGATAGTAGGTGTTGTGCGTCCGCTATGGTTACTGGAGGGACGAGAGCGTTGCTGTTGAGGTTGAGACTTATGTTTGGCAATAACGGCGAGCTTTCTGTGGAGCGTGAGGAGGCGGCCTCGGACCATGGAGACGACTGTAACTAGTTAGAAAGTGTCCCGAAAGTATATACTAGACCGACAACTTACGTTTCTTGACCGCGTCCCGATCATCGACATTGATGCCGTTCACGGGATCATCTGGGTCTTTCTCTGTAACTTGCGTGGTCCCCACCTTCTTCTGGGGCTCGTCGTCATCCTTTTCGAGGATTGCTTCCAGCATACGAATCGCAGTTACATATGAGAGTTCGCAGCCGACCAGGTCCTCGTTTGCAATCTCGTTGATAGCGGCCGATCGACTCATCTCAATAGCTCTATCATACATCAGCCTCTCAGCTGTTGTGCCAGCGCTGAGAAAAACGCCATCGGCTGTTGAGCTATCTCCTCCATCCATTCTCGATTCATCGGTGTGGTTACTTGGATGACCAGGATGATCCTCGGGGAGTTGTTTCTGGGCATCGATAAGCTTCAATCGAGAGAACTCTGCCTTTTCAAGAACTTCGTTAAATCGGCTCCGCATCCATTGAACGGCACTGTTTATACGGGTTGCCGCGACAGCAGTCTCAGTTTTCACGGTAGTTGCGCTACTGGCGGCCTCTGCTCTCTTCTTCTTGTTCCACCAAGAATTTGCAATGCCCATCGACTTTGCCAGCAGAGTCAGAGATTTAACGTATAAAACCAGTGCTTCCTCTGACAACGAAACAACGGCATCAGGAGTGAGGCCATCATCTTCCGGGTCCGCTTCGCTTGCATTGTTTCCACCCAGGCCATGATCCATAGACGGCGCAAGCGGGATGAGCTGCTTGTATTTGACTTCTGCAAAGCCATATACAACGTCAGATCTGGTTGCCAGCGCTTCGATTCGATCCCCAATTTTGACATCCTCGTCGCTCGATTTTCCGGGTTTGCCATCAGTGATCATACCGGCGATACCCGGAGAGGTCGCAAATCCCGTAAACGCACCATATAGTTGAGGTGGTGACTGCCCTCTCAACAATTGTGGCGCGTAACCAGAAATTCCGAAGAGTCTGAGACTCGCATTTGATATTGCCTTTGTGATCGCAGAAGTAGCCGAGCTAGGGCTGCCGTAAGAGCGATCGTACGACAGTTTGCGGTGAGGATTTTGTTTTCCTTGGGCTATCTGCATGCCGCTGGGAGAAATCGGGGGTGAAGTTGCAGGCTGGTTGGACGATGGCGGGCCCTCTGTCTGTGCTCTTCTCCTCATGTTCGCTCTCGGCGAGTTCGGCTGCCCTCTAGCATTGGCGTCCATCTCATCAGCAAAGGAGTTAACCTCAACGTAATTTTTCTCTACAACAATATACTCGCGCTCGTCCCTCACGTCCTGGGCAGCTCTCTCTTTCTCGTCTCTCCTCATATTGTCGTTGCGTGGGGGAACTCGTTTCCTCTCGTTTAATAACGAAGAACCAGGTGATGGGGAGTCTTGGCTCCTGCCCCGTACCATGTCAACTGGACCAGCGCTTGGTCGCCTTTCCATAGCTTCTTCGTTTGAAGGATATTTATTTGGAACAGTGCTGGATGTATGTATCACTGGCCTCCGTGAGGTAGTGGACGGTCCAGGGTTGGCCTGGAACCGCTCGGCTTGCGCTCTAGGTGGAGTACCATGAGGCTGTCTTGGTCTGTGTTGTGCCTCATCGAACGTCTCTGCAGGAACTGCTCTGTAAGCACTTGACACTATCCCAGTGGGCCGTGTATCATTCTCGCTGACGCCCCTACGAGATAATTTGGCCGAAAATTGACCGCTCGTAGATTTTGGTTCTTCGGACCTTGGTGTTGGACGGATTTCTTCGGGCCTGTCGCCTCCTACCAAGCCCCGGATATTATTTACTATTATTGGGTGAGCAAAGAAGCTATCAAAGCTAAGACGCTCAACAGGGTTCTTCTTGAGGAGTCCCTGAATGACAGATTTCAAGCCGTCGCTGATCGCGATGCCTGAATCCCATGGAAGGTCCTCGGACTGCATCTCTATTTTGCGGAGGAGCTCGACATGATTTGCGGCACGGAATGGAGGCCTGCCGGTCACCATTTCGTACATTACCGTGCCAACAGACCATAAATCGGCCTTTGCGTCGTACTTTTCGTACCGCAGTATCTCAGGCGCCATATAAAGCGGCGAGCCACAGAGAGTCTCTGCTAAGCTTGCCGCTGGTAGAGACCTTGCGAAGCCGAAATCGGCCAATTTCAGCATCGGAAGTGAGAGTAATCCCGCGGCTGGGATCAGAGACTCAACACTCGGTGACATGAGTAGAGGGCTTTGAGGATGTGCCGCCATATACTGCGGTGATGGAAGCAGCAACATATTTTGTGGTTTGACATCGCGATGTATGAAGTTCCTGTCTCTAAGAAACTCCAGCGCGCTCGCAAGTTGCTTGAGGAAGTGCACGCTGATCACTTCGTTCAGCCCACCTTTATCCGGATTTGGATACTTCCTCGCCATATCAGCAGTCGCCGCATTTGTTAAGAACTTCGAGCGCTTCCTGATGAATAACGACAAGTCGCCTAGCTCGCAGTATTCCATCACCAGGTGTATATGTGTATCGGTTTGATGGCGGCCCAACAGGGCGACGATATGAGGATGTTGAAGAGATTGGAGGATGTCGATTTCTTGATTTAGGTTCTCTTTTAACTTTCGATTAAGTTTCGCCAAATTGACCGATTTGATGGCAACAAGAGCACGGGTTGTCTGCATGAGTGTGACAGTTAGTGAGTGTACTTAGTGGTATATGGGTTGCACATAGGCTTGAGTAGTACTTCAGTCACTCAGACCTTGCAGTCGTAGCTCAGGCTCTATTCAAGCGCAACATGGGGTTGGAGGGTCACATACCCGTCGGTGAGCTCTATATACCGTAGCAAAACTTCCTTTGCCTATTTCTGTGTCGATCCTGTATGCCCCCACCAATGTGTCGTTCATCCGCGATGAGGAGGACCTCGAGCTTTGTGAAAACGCCATGTTGGATGGCCGGTGGTGGTACCTTGCTGGGTAATGAGCTGGATCTCAAGCACTCTTCCCCGACCACGTTGACCAAAGCTTTCCAGCTCTTGTGTTAATGCATGTACACACACGATGTGAAGCGATGGGTCCAGCTTCAGCAGGTCGTGAGTTTCGTATATAAAGGCAGCTACTGGGAGCTATCAACCAATAGAGTCGGGAAGCGTGTGGCGTGCGCCGTGTAGCTGCACGATCTGCGTGCAACGTCTGGCAAAGAAGTATTTCGTTCGGTATAGTGTATCCTCAAGATATCCTCCACGGACTGTGAGTTTAAAGAGCGGATAAGGGCGTCGTTGGGGGTGGGGCGTCGACGAGGTTCAAGTTAATGACTCGAAGCGGTACCAAGTGAATAGCTGGGGGGGGAAGGCGCCTGGAGAGATAAGGCTGGGATACGGCGAGGTGGGTTTCTACAGAACAAGAACCAACTGCAATATAGTAGCTGTAGAATGGTGGAGTTGTCGATGCAGAATTCAAGATGTAGATGTCGTTTGTTGTTGGGGGAAAGGGCCGCAAGAGAATAAGTGAAGAAGGGGAAATGGGAAGGGAGAAGGGAGAAGGGGAGTAGACAGAAAGGTTGTGGTTGACTGATAGTTAACTTTTGTGGTAACGAGGTATCTCCCGTGATGTTATGCTTGACGTATCAGGCTAGTATGGGGGACCGTAGCGGACCGTCAACGTTCGCGATAAGACGCCATGAAAGTGACGTTTTATGGCGATAAGGGAAAATGGCGAGATCACGGGATCAGGGATCTGAGAATTAGAATTACGATACTCGGTATACAGAAAATGAGTCGTGGCGATGTGTCTTGCTCACAGCATATACATACTTGCATATACTGCATGTGCTACAATGAGATGTTTCGGCGGTTTATGTGTGACTCCCCTTTATAGAGCTTCGAATGAGAAGTTGTACAGTACAGTACTGTTCTGTCAGTTTACGAAGGCAGGGTTTTAGCGTCAGTCATGTGTCAAGGCAGACGTGTTGGGAATCCACAGTTTAGGCGGCTGTTCCTGACCTGGCTCCTGACGCAACAAGCTCGTCATGAGGAAGACATGGGCTCACTCGAGGTCATTGAGTGAGCGTTGGCAGCTGTGCTTGGTGACTTGTAGAGGGACGGCTACAGCGGCTCTTGGAAAACAACATAAACGAAACGATTGAACGAACTGTTGCCGACTTCACTGATTGTGGACGCCTCTGTCATGAATCAAACTGCAATCATTAATCATCATGTCTCTATTGTAACAGCTCCACTGTGACGGGCAACATAAATGCAAATTTGTGAAGTCCCAGCTCGTGGGTAAGTGGCCAGAGCTTTATACGTCATCCACCTCCTCAGTATCATCAGATATCGGAATATCATAAATATCCCTAGTTTCCTTACTTTTCCTCTTCTCATAGCCCTCGTTTTTCTGCTTCACATACCCTCCCTTTTCCTGTTCCCCATATCTGACCTTCTCCTGGTTCGTATATGTCTCCTTTTTCTGTTCCACATGCCTCTCCTTTTCCTGCTTCGAATATCTCCTTCCAAGATGCAGCGCCTGCTTCAAAGAGTCATCCAGTCCACGCTCAAAAGACTCGTTTCGCGCTGGGAGCTGTGCTTCCTTGGCCATGACAATGTCGCACTCTGACTCCGGTTGTCGAGGCATGTATCGTGCGAGAGGATCTTCCAAATTTCGCTTATTGACGACCCTTTGGGAGAGTTTGCTGGTTGCTTGTGGAAAGTATCTGGATGCTTGACTGGCTTCACTTGCTGAGCCATCTGTATACATTGAGGTTCCCGAGAGTCTCACACTTGCCTCACTGCCGTTAGACCTAGAAGGCGTAAGACGTGTCGATGGGTTGTAGGTCACTCTAGCAGAGGTAGCGCCACTGCTGTGGTCAAGCCGCGGGTCTGAGTGGACCACTGTTTCTGCAGGATTGACTTGCAACGATATCTTCGACGATGACTTCTGCATCCGCTTCTGAGAGGCACTCGTCTTTGATTCTGCTTCGTTCTCTGTGCTAGAAGCACTACTATCATCATCGGAGTCGCTTGACAGCACGAACTTCTTCCATGCCGCATCTGGGTCTTCTTGGGCAACTTTTTGGGGAGGTTCGATAGCGAGATCTGCCAGGTTTTCACTCGGCCCGGCGAGTACAAACTTTTCCCATGCAGTGTTCCGGTTCTCTTCCTTCGGTTGCCTTCTTGGGGAGACACTGGGCAGTTGGATATCGTCAGTTCCTGGTCCGCGAGGCTTCGATATTCCCGTTCGAAAACTCGGCTTTGTATTATTATTTCCACTATTCTCGTCATTGGGAGACCCATTGACTGATGATGTAGAGTTTTGAATCGAGGGTATGAGCTCCCTCCCATGACCAGATTCATCGTCTCGGGTACTTGGATCAGCATACGACAACCCAGGCGATCTACTTTGTGTAGTGTTGTAGCTGGTACTAGGAATATCAGGCGCAAGTTGATCGCTTTCGTCGTCCGCAGGCCAGGCAGGAGATTGTTGTTCGTCACTCTCTGCAACTAGCCAACTCCTCCACATCTCTTCATCTCGAGCAACTGAAGCGGTAACTATGCCTTTTCTTCCCGCCGTAGCAGCAACGCTACCCTCAAACACCGATGAATTGCTTCGCAAGAGTCGTGACGTCGTTGAGCTTTTGGGGGTTGGGTGGTAGATAACTGGCGAAGCGCCTGGCCAGTTGGTTTTTGTGCGATCAATGGTAAGTATCGGGCTGCTCTGGATTTGTAGACTGGGGGGATACATATTTCGAGTTGGTCCTCTTATTTGGTGAATCCGAGGTCCTGAGCTTGGGTATTTACCAATTGATGACATTGATTTCTCTTCAGAGCCCTGGCGACCATGTTCCACAGGTTCTAGAAAGCACTCACTGCTGTTGGCCATGTCTGAACTTCGTTGATGTGGCAGTCTTGGTCTCGATCTGCTACCCTCTAAATCAAGCAGCATCACATCTGACGACGCTGATGATTGAACATACTCGGGATGTGGCTGGTTTATGACACTACCCGAACTTTCTCTGACATGTCTTTCTCGGCCGTCTATAAATATTCTGACACTTCCCTTTGCGCCTGGGGTCTGTCCGTATTGCATTGATTGCGGCTGATTCTCACCATGGTTCGGGAATATCTCTCTGCTTGGAATATGACGATTGGGTGCAAACGGAGAGGTAATCTTGTCCTGGACTCTTGAATACTGTGCTCCATAGCCAGCATTCAACTTTCTCCGTTTACCAATCGCATCCCGGCTTTCTGACTCCATGTACTTGAGTTGAAGTGGACGTTGTATGCTCAGTCCTAGCCAGTCACCCTCGCGAAGAATCCGAAACCGTTTCCGTCGTATCGCTTCCATGTCGTCTTGCTCTTCATAGTCCCCATCGACGGGCTCTATGTTGATAATCGGCTCTGGTTTCGTTTCGTAGCTGTGAATTGAACTCTTGGACACCTCGTTCGAGCCTAAATAACCCGGCTGTCCATGACGACAGATGTCTGCACGGCCTTCTCTAAGGATTAGGTCGTTCCCAAGAGCTGTTATGAAACCGAGGATAAATACCTGGACGCTTGTTTTCGACATATACACCGTGGTAAGTATGTAGATCATGACTCAAAGGTGCCAATGGCTGCCCTGGCTGAGTTCTAACGGTTCCATCTCTAATACGCAACCCATCAGGAGGTCGCGGGGCTGCCATGTCAAAGTTCGGACGTTTAGCTGGACCTTTCTTCACGGAGCCACTCATCAAATGGCTGCGCACCTTTGCAAAGTGCTGTTTCTGTTTACTGGTAGTTGAGCTATCAGCTCTGCGAGAATGCCTCGAAAGGCGTCCACCGGTCCAGTTCATCTTCAAATGAAATATTAATATTATCGGGTGCCTTGAAAGCTTAGAACGAGATACAAATATGGTGTTTCTTAAAGAGAGCTATGTAACGAGATAGAAACATGCGTAGATTTGCTGTAGATAGAGATTCTGCATTGAAGAAATGCGTACAATACGTATGAGGTCGTGCAATGAAGTGAAGAGAACCGCTTCTTACTGTATAAGCGCTGGTTGCCGCGCGCAACTTCACATTCTTCCATTTTGGGCAAGCCTCCAGATACAACAACAACACTCCAATTCCTCTGAGAGCTGTGTTGACGAACTGAATTCAACGAATTACCTGGCCCCAGCACCCCGTCACCCAGATATAACAACTGTATATTGGTTGCAAAGCATATCGAGGCGCGCCTTTTCTCAACCACGATATGGAAAAAAACCCAATATTTAACCTACAGTGGGGATGCAAGCCTTACAAAGCAGTATCATCCCTTGGATTACTCGGAAGTATATTTCCTCGTGTTCTTGAAGACTGGATTCGAGCTCCATGATTTTGGATGAATATATTGAACGAAAGAGAGGAAGTTTCAATATTCGGCCTACCTTTTAAAGAACAGTTAAGGGAGCCAGGCTCTTTGCTCATAGATAAGTAAAGCTATTCATCCAGCCCAGATGTCTTCGTAGGGACTGTACTGACTGAGTTGCCAATCAAAGTCGCGGATTTCCCATATAAATCACATAATTGTTGACGTTCATTGTTTCGCAGTCCTAAAAGCACGTTAGACTGCAGGTCGACTGCACAAGGAACCCAACGTCACAAAGGGCTTTCTCGATGCATTAATGTATGACTGGAGAGAAGGTTATGATACCCCCAGCTGCGTTCTACCTTTCCTTTGGGTTGAGGCGTCACCAAACGGCGTCGATGTTAGCTTCTCGGGTGGACTACGCATTGTACGGTTGGTCGAGGCAGCTCCATATTCTTCAATTCTTTGCTCGGTCCAGCAACGCCCAATGCAACCAGAAACATGACGGCAATGCGTTATGTGTCGCCCCCAATAGTTTCATTCGTGGTTGTACACCAGAATAAATAACGCCCTGTATTCGGCCTTGGGTACCTGACACTAGCCTAAGTTGCATCCTCATCGTATCAGCTCACTCAGTGGCTGATCTACCTCATAGTACTTCTTTTGATTGGTTAACGCAGGGTCTTCTTGTTGGCCATGTCTCCAGCTGAACGGGTGAGGAGACATGGATACTTCTAAACCCCTTTTCTGGTCCAAAACAACTGAATTTGTGCTTCTACGAGACCTTCTCTGCCATTGCAAAATGACACTCATATGCCAGGTTGGGAGCTACGACGTTGTGCACATCGCTTTGTTTATATTCTTAGAGATGCTGGAAGATATGCAGCATTGTTGAGATTGTTTCGGGTCGTCCCTGTACCGGACTCTAATTCACAGTTCCCTACCTTCTTCGACGTTACATTTCCATCCTACTTGTGGAGTCCACTAACATGCATTCCACCTTGAGTCACCTTGCATTTTTTGTTAGGTATCCCATTTGCTGTCTGCTGATAGATAGACGGTTGCGACATACGAACTGCCGTCAGCCTTGAAATGCAGAGTTGGTTGGGAAACAACTGTTGAGCCCCGTCATGTGTTACATCCCAGGCAGAAGAGCTACCTGGAGCCTCTCAGCCTTCTTTGGCATTTACCTTCGCTGTGCAATTACAGAAACAGTTATTCGGCCCTCCTTCCAGTTCAGTGTCTATTCTCGGACTTTGATGTTATTTACGACTAGTCTGTTAATCGCCGACGCGCTGTATGAAGTGGAGGCGCGACAGCTAAAGTGGTGTCTCGACTCGACACACGATACGCACATACTCACCGTTCCGCGACCCCGAAACCGCAAGGCACTTGTGGGAGGGATCTTATGGCCAGTGCACACCGTGTCGCACACTTATTGGATCGTAATACACAAGGCGGCCAATAATAGTCGCACAATAGAGGTAGCGTAAGGTCAGTAGGCTGCGGCCGGCGCCTCATTGTTTCGGTGACAGGATGTTGGCTTATTACCAGGCCAATGAACTGGAATAGCCGCAGGACCAGAGCTGCTCACCATCCGTAAGTTTCATGAGCCCCGTCTCTCCTTCATTATCACATGGCTAGCCCTGCTACCTTCATCTCGTCGTTTACAAGGGCTATATCTACTGTAGCTGCTTGGGTGACATCTGCTCATTCCTTTCCTTCAAACTTATAATTATTGTTATGGTCTTTTTCTATCCCTTCACATCAGTCACATTGGAACTCAAATCATGGCCACCTTCTCAGGGCGAGACGTGGAGGACGTGCGAACGATGATAAACCGATGCCATGGGGACTCGTCGGAATCGGTCAAACCTAAAGCTTCGACGACAACGACGACTAAAAAGTCCAAAAAGCAAGCACCGCAGGAAATTATTGATGAGTTTTGGACCAAATTCAATACGAAAATGCCAGGAAAAGGTACGTAAGAAACATTGAAAGCCGCGTGCATGTGCTGTTGATGCAGAACTAACTTCAATATTCTTAGCAACCACGATCCTACCGACAGACTCGTACGCGAAGAAGGTCGGTGACTCTGCTCCAAAGAGGACCATAACGAGCCTATCATCCTCGGCATCTTACGAAGAGGCTGCTCGAACATGCAAGCTCAAGGTTGCCAAAATTGTGAAGGAGTGTCGGCGGGCAAATCAAAAATACAGAGATCCACATTTCGATATCGAGTTTGACCTGAAATGGGGCAAGCGTGACTGCCTTGAAACATTGAAGACACCGAATCGAGAGAAATCTATATTCAGGCCAAAAAGTGTGAAGAGAGTAGGGGATATTTTTGAGAATCCCCAATTCTTCATCAATGGTCCTGAAGCCAAAGATATCAGACAGGGCCAAGATGGCGACTGCTGGTTATTGGCTGGTCTATGTACATTGACGAATAAGAAGGGGTTGATAGAAAGAGTTTGTGTAGCCCGAGATGAAGCCGTTGGAGTGTATGGATTTGTATTTTACAGAGACTCCGAGTGGAGATCTGAGATAATCGACGATAAGCTGTACTTGACTAAACCAGATTATGACGAAAGCATTCTTGAGAGACTGCTGTGGGAGGATCGCGAGAGAGTGAGCTCGGAGGATGAATATAAAAAGGTGTATCAGACCAACTCAGGAGCGCTATACTTCGCACAGTGTGAAGACCCAAACGAAACCTGGCTGCCGCTTTTGGAGAAAGCCTACGCGAAAGCACATGGCGATTTTGCAACTATTGACGGGGGATATACTGGTGAAGGTATTGAAGATCTAACAGGCGGCGTTACAATGGAGCTATTTTCAACAGATATCCTGGACAAGAATTCATTTTGGACGAATGAGCTTCTTAGGGTGAACGAAGAGTTCCTATTCGGCTGCTCCTCATGCCTCTTTGCTGGCTGGGGGGAACGTAAAGGTATCATCGAGGGCCACGCTTATTCGATTATGCGAGCTGTCGAAATGGACGGCCAACGCCTCCTACTTCTCAAGAACCCTTGGGGCAAAGGAGAGTGGACAGGGCCTTGGTCTGATGGGAGCAAAGAATGGACACCGGAATGGATGATGAAGTTGAACCACAGGTTTGGTGACGACGGTGCGTTCTGGATTAGCTACGACGACTTTCTTAAGAAATATCAAACTTTTGATCGGACGAGGCTGTTCACAGATGACTGGAAAGTCACGCATCAATGGACGAGTTTGACGATTCCATGGTCAGTGGACTATAACTCCACCAAATTCGCTTTTACGATTAATAAACCGGCTTCGGTCGTGGTCGTCCTAAACCAGCTTGATGGTCGCTATTTCAGAGGCCTCGAGGGTCAGTACACCTTTGAACTCTCGTTTCGTATCCACAAGGCTGGCGAAGAAGATTATATTATACGCTCACACACCAACTACTGCATGAAGCGGTCCGTTGCTGCTGAGCTTGATCTTGACGAGGCTGGTGAGTATTTGGTACTTGTCAAGATCACTGCCAAGCGCGACTTCACCGCACTGCCAGCCCACACTGTTATCCGTGACAATGCCAAGGATCGACGAGACAAGCTCCTTCGCATTGGCCTTGCCTACGATCTAGCACATGCTAAGGGTCATGTGGAAGAGTCTGAAGAAGACAAAAAATCTCGGGAGAAGGCAGAGGCGAGGGCCAAAGCCAAGGAGCGCAAAGAACTCAAGGATAAGCTGACGGAAAAGAAGAAGAAGAAGAAGCGCAGCGAAGCTAAAACGGCGAAGAGAGAGAGGGCTCGCCAGAACAAAGCTAAAGCTAGAGCGGAGGCTAGAGAAAAGAAGGAAGCCGATAAGAAGAAGCTAGAAGGAGAGGTGACGAAGCCTGAAGAAGAAGCAGCGGCAGAGACGGGCGCAGAAAAGCCAGAATCTGAGAAAGCTGATACTGATATGGCAGACACTGAGAAAACAGGCTCTGAGAAGGCAGCGTCTGAGAATTCAGATGGCGAGAAGCCTTCAGAGAAGCCAGAGGCGAAAGCAGTAAAGGATAAGGAAGGGCCAAGGACCGAAGGCGCCGCTCCAACACAAAGCCAAACACCAGCGTCCAGTAGCGCCCATCAAGCCATTACAGAAGCCGCTCTAGATCAGTTAACCACCGTCACAGGGGATAGTTCCCAATCCGCTCGCTCAACTCGCAAGAATGCTGATCGCGGAGTCTCTCTATTTAAACCCGCTGGATCCGCATCTCGTGATAAACTCAACAGACGTGAAGCTCCGATCTACGACTCGGATGACAGTGACACGGATAGTTGTGTGAGCTCGGTGAGCGACTCGACCATAGATGCAGAGATTGAGAAGGCGAAATTGCCAACACCCGTGACGAAGGAAGAGAAAAAAGATAAGAAAGCCGCGGATGATGAGAGCGAAGATGAGTTTGAGAAGGATCCGTGGAATGCGGTTGCGGTTGTTGGATTGAGGGTCTATGCTAAAGCTAAAGAAGTGGAGAAGGAAGATGAAGTAGAAGTAAAAAGTTCGGCAGGCTCCGAAGAAGCCAAGGTGGAAAGTAGCGAGAAAGATAAAGAGGCAGCTGTAAAGTTGGAAGATAAAGCGAAGGGAGACGAGGAGAAGGTTGAAGAGCCAACAGGATCGGCTCAGAACACAGAATCGGCCACAAAGAATGCTGAAGATGCTTCAGGTGAGACGAAAGAAGAGAAAGCAGAAACGGCGGAAATAGTCACGAAAGACAACCCACAGGAGACAGTGGGTAAGACAGACGCCAAAGAGGAAGATCCTCTGGAGCTGGAAGTTAGCATTCGAGTTATCAGACCTCGAACTTGGGAGGATGGCGAGACGAGCTTGGATGTCGATGATAGTGCCATGGATGCAACCAAAAATGCAGTTGAGGAAGGCGACAAGGAAGACGGCAAAAAGAAGGTCATAATTGGGATGAAAGGCAGCTTGGGAGCCGCGAGTAATTAACGAAATTGGAATTCAAAGGGCCTTGAACACGATGATGGATATACGATGGAAACGAGGGAAATGAATGGGCTATTGGACTTTGGGACCCTGGAGGGCCTCTACTCACTATGATACGTTATAGTATTTTATTTCATTTTACTCCACTACCACCATTTTGAACCGAGTTCGGCGAGGGCATATTCACATCGTTGTAAGAGGAACTAGAGATGACAAGCTTTTATGTCTCTGCAGCCACACCGCGGATTCTGAAGACCTACTTTGTAATAACCAGTACCCCATACGCCGGAATACTCTTATAAGTCTCCAACTCACGCAATGTTGCACCTCCTGGTGCGTCCTCCGTCAAGAAACTCTCCAGAACATCCATCACCCCCCACTCCAACGTGCCCTTCAACCCAGCCTCCCTCGACGCCATCTCATACACTTCCTTCCTCAGGTGATAGCATTCAAAGTACAGCTTCCAACAGGCGTCTCACCATGCACCCCGAAGAAAATCCCATCATCAACATCCTTGATATACTTGTACATCAAAAACCCCGATCCCTCCACCTCGGGTCGAGCTGCCGCTTCAGCATTGAGCGAATCAATCCGATTCTCGGAAGGCGGAACAGTAATTGACACAAACCTCCCCCCCTCCCTCAGATTCACCGCAACATTCCGAAACATCTGAACCAACCCCTCGCGATCGGAGGCACAGTTAAGCAACCAAGCTCCAAAAACGATGTCAAACTCCCCGCCCTCGTAGGCCTTGGGAACCGAGCATCAGCTTAGATAAACGCCACCTTTCACCTACGCCCCTCTCTTCCCCCACGCTCCGCGCTTTATCCATCATCACGGCCGAGATGTCGACGCCGACGACGCTACGGGCGCCCCATTTGAGCAGGTCGTAGGTATAGAATCCTGAGCCGCAGGCGAGTTCAAGGACACGGGCGTTGGGGATGAAGGGGGTGAGTGTGGTGCGTACATTGTCATGCTCGATGAGAGCGATGGTTGAGGTGCGAATGTAGTCGTAGGGGGCTTGGATGGGGTCATATTGCAGGGACGTGGGTGACATGAAAGGGTGGGGGAGAGAGTCTGGTCAAGTATGGAGGAATGGATTGAGGGAGTGGTATCTCGAGCGGGCGTGTTGGTGATGTAATTTATGTGAAGTGCTATCTGGGTGGGAGATGTAAGCTGGGGTGCATTCATATGTGCATAATGAATAGATCCCATTGGAGGGTTACCTTAAGCATGATGATCCGCAGCCTCGCTCGCCCTGTTGGGAGGAGCCGGTGCTTGGATATCAAGATCGGGCTGCATAAGAATTCGATATGGGAGGTTTGTGTGATATCTCACGTACAAGACAGATTCAAAGCTCCAAAAAATATATGACATTTGCATTTTGTAAATGACAGGCAAGCGGATTAACGCGCATAGCTATACCTAAGTATTAAATGAGCTTCTTGAGCTACGACTGCTCAATTTCACGGCATTCTAGGGTATTCAACATCCTTTTCTACACCCCCTATTACTCTTCTTTTAAGCACCTCCCTCCTACACCATTCAAGGCCAACGAAAACCGTTTAGACCTTTGGAGCCTCATCAGGCAGACCAGCAGTCTTGTCCTCGGCGTGGTAGGCATTCAGAGTAGCAAGCTTCTCCGGGTCAACGTTACCACTCTCAGTGTGGTGGATATCCTTGTTAACATGAGTCTTCCATGCGGGGGTACCGATAAGACGCAGGGCGCCAGGGGTAGAGTCATCGAAGATGTTATCGACCTCCTCCAGAGTCTTGGAGGCAGTCCCGGGAAACATGAAGAAGACGTGGATGAACATGGCGGTGCAAAAGAAAACCGACAGGATGTACACCTTCCACGTGATGTTCGCGAATTCCGGGGGCACGAAGTAAGCAAGCGCAAAGTTGAAAGCCCAGTTAGAGCTAATAATGGCAATGTTCAATTTACTCACCAGAGAAACAGTTGATAATACGGCCAACCGCCAACATAGCAATGTTTTGCGAGGCACAGACAATAATAGAACCCAATACACCTGCAGATTATTAGCCTCCTGTGCTTGCAATTATGCCGAGATGGCAGGATTTGTAGTGGGCTCATACCAGATGAGTGCACCAACTGGAATCGAGCGTTTGCGACCAAGCTTATCAGACGGGTAACCAGAAATCAGAGCACCGAGCCAAGAGCCACCAGGCATAGCAGCAGTGATACCACCTTGCACGTCAGGCTTACGTAGCACTTGTTGACATCGTCTCCTTGGATTTGACTAGATACAGAGTTAGGGTTCCTGGCTCAACAAGCAGATCAGAGTTTCTGTTGATTACTTTGAAATAGCACAGATATGGCTCAGTAGAGATAATGGCAGACATGGGAGCAATGTCAAAACCAAACAGACCGCCGCCAATAACGGCGACGGCCGTAATCACGTATATGTTTCCCACGGTATACATTTTGCAGAATCCAAAGGACGAACGCAGTTCAGCGTATTTGTGTTCTCTCCCAGCGGAATCGAACCCCTCAAGAGTCTCGGAAGCGTAGGGGAACAAAAGAATCAGAGGCACGCGAGGATGAGGGGAAGCTGGCGTTATATGAGAAAAATGCAGAGCTGGAGATGTGGAGACGTGGGGATCGCGTCAGGTGTAAACTCGAGTAGGACCGATTTTTTGAACAAGTCGGCCACTACGCGCCTGGTATGGAAGTTCACCTGATGATCTGCTCGGACGCTATTCCCCCGTACTCCAACACAATAGGGGGAATGGCGAGAGGGTAGGATTGATAGACCCCGCTTGACGGGGATTAGTGCCACCATCCACGTTTTTGGCGACTCGTCATGGCCGGCGTTACCACGGAGCCCGTCAAAGGGTCATGGTTGCATTCTCCCCACCGCGGAGGTTTGAAGATGGCAGCGACTCCACAGTTTGGAACCCACTTAAATATGTGAGGGCCTTCAGCTATGGGAATCGATCAGCATATCTCCGCACCACTGGGATCAAGGGAGCTGGATGGTGTATCCCTTGATCCGTACGACGAGAAGAGTAAATAAAGACTCGCACTCTTCTCTCGTATATGTTAGGAATTAGTCGCGCATCACTTCTTTTTCCTGGAAGCTAAACCCCTCCGCGTCTGCTGTCCGCTAAGCCGGCAGCAGTTTGGTAAGGTTGCGCACCCCTCCATGGTGAAAGAGTTAGCTTCCCCGCACGTAACAAAACTAACTTGTCTGTATAGTAGGGCATCGAGTATGTGGTTTTTTTGTATTCCACGTGCCTCCACAGCGCAGATATAGTCCTCGGCCATAACAGTAGCATCGGGCAGCATCACAGAATCCTCAAAATTCGATGAATATATCCCTCTCTCTGTTATGTTGCACCCATTGTGTCGCGCTTGGTTCACACGCTGTTGAACGGAAGGCGGCACCGCGGGATGTATATGGTGGCGTTTATTTCTGGCAATGGATTGTGTTCGTGGCGTTATCTTCCGTCATCGATCGTGCACTTACTTAGATTCGTAAATTATCTGGAACGACCATGGTTGCAGAATTAGTGGGACGAAGAATGGATCTGGGGGATGGGGAAAGGGTGATCTTTCATTGGATTTGATTTGGTCATTGCCACTGTATTTTTTATTCATCTATATCCGTATCAGGATTGCGGCCTGCAGAAAGAATGAGAAGCTTCATTTTTCATATTGATATTTGTACAAATCCAAAGACGCCATCCCTGCTGCCGCTCATATCCTGAACTTTCCGTATAACCTCCACAAACCGGAGCTAGACTTCGCCAAACATCCCAAGCCGAATAAACAATACAAAGCCGGAGCCACATCACTCTTTCGCCCAACACCTCAATCCGAATAAACTCTCTGTCCTCACGCCGATATCACCACCAATACACGCACCGGTCATGTCCCCCATCGCCTAATCGTCCACATATACCTTTCCTATCCCCCCCTCCGAAACACCGAATCCTCCGCATATACCCTTCCGTCCCCGCCCCTTCGCCGAATCCTCCGCATATACCCTTTTACCCACCCGCCTCCCCCAAACACCGAATACTCCGCATATACCCTTCCCCAATACCGCTCCCCCATCTAGAAACACCCCAACACCGATGAGTGCCCACAGACAGTGAGCTTCTCAAACAACAAAGTAAGATCCTCCATCGTCACCCCCCCTCGCTCAGCACCCTCCCCAGAGACCTCCCCTTCTGCCACCTCCCCGCGTTCAACCGCTTCCTCCGCAGCCACCTTCCCATAGAATCATATGTAAATGGTGGGTGCACCAGATGTGAGAATCTAGCCACCCAGGGGAGGGGAAGATTTTACTAAGACAACACACTGTCTTAGGAAACAGAGCCAAAGGGTTGTAGCTTAGACTATTCCACAACGCAGCAATCAGGTGTATGATGTAGTGAAGAATAGTATTCAAGTCTTTGGCAAATACTCGCCGAATACCCCAATTTTAGCCCGAATACTGCTCATCGCCGAATACTATTCGAAAACCACAAATACTAATACTATTTTGGGGAACACTGCTATACATAAATACTTGCTTTGATTTAAAGTGGTGGGTTTAGCGAGGCAAGACATCTTGCTTCCCACAAGACAACTTGCGTATTCCGACTGGGAGCGAAGCGACCAGGCGGATCCGACGATTAAGCTTCCACGGTGTGACTCTGTTCATCATTCATTAATTCTGATAAACTAGACTTGTATCTCCCGTCCGAGACACTTCATTGGTCGGTACCGTCGGTCGGCATCATCGCGGCCGATTGTGGTGAGAGAAATCAAGCCGTGTGGACATACAGACGTCATCAGTATCGTCATCTTGCGCATGCTCTACGCCTCTTAGAGGCTCTCGACTTTAAATACTTGTCCATCCCCATATGACCCCCCCTCTCTCGTAAAAGGCATCTACCGATATCGAAATACTCTACACTGCATCCCAACACCTCAGACTCAACTCCTCCACGCAACTACTGCAGTCAGAATGCCTCTCGTCGCCCCGCAAATCTCAGGGGATGTGGTGCCCCAGACTCAAGACTGGACGAACAGGCTGATGGGAAAGACGATCGGAGACGAAAACAATGCGACTGTGAGTGCAGGATACCTGTGCTGGAGGAGAATCCATCACTGACTTACCACGTAGACTTTCGCAATGGCCGACCTGCCCGAGAACACACGGATCATCCCTGAGGGCCAGTCGGCAACCGCGGACTTTCAGGAGAACAGGTGAGCACGGCCAGCTCGCTGCTCTATGACGAAGGCTGACTGGAGAGAAATAGGCTGAATGTCCACCTTGCGAAGGACGGGACGGTGCGCGAGGTTAACCAGGGATAGATGGAATATCCGGGAAACTGAATAAAATAAAACATAAAAGATTATCAAGTCTTGTCCTATGTTCGACTCCTGTATATGTGTAACTTAACTTATCATCCATGAAATTGCCATCCCACATCCACATCCCACTCCATCCGCCGCCCCACCAAAAGCCACGGCTTCTACGTACCAACCACGCTAAACGAGGGGCAACTATCGCGGGGTCAAACCAGCACAACACAACACATCCCTCACCAACCCACGCGACGTCACAACAACCCTAAACCAGCCACCACGATGTTTAAGAAAGAGTATGTCATGAAACAGGCCCGCAGCATCCAGTGAGGCAGATCAGCTAACATCTCGAAAGCATCTCACCAGGCTCCAAGCCGAAGGTCAAGTCGTCTATTTAGCGCGCGCTTAGGACGCAACTATGCACAACCTACCCACTTCTACGCCGTATATCGATGAGGTGGTGCCGAAGAAGGAGCAGTTGGATGCTATGAAGATGTTAGTACCACCTACTACCATCTCCGTCTCGACCTCGACCTCATCACCCGTCGCGACATCGACCCATTCACGCAGAAAACCTGACACTGACAACCCACAGCCTAGAGAGAGTAACCCTCTACCTCATTAACGGCGAACCCGTCTTCTTCCAACACATGAGCGACCCGCTCCTCCCTAACCTCAAGCTCGTGCACCGCTTTCCCCAAGCCTCCCCGCGCATACGTATCGACCGCGGCGCAATCCGCTGCGTGCTGTCCAGCGTAACACTGATGGCTCCGGGGATCACAAGCTGCCAGGAGATGATGGAGAAGAGTGGGGTGCGGCAGGAGAGCATCTAGAGAAGGGTGCGCCGGCAGGAGAGCATCTAGAGAAGGGTGTGCCGGTGGTGGCAGCGGAGGGGAAGGAGGAGGCGTGTGCCGTGAAATTATTGACAGTGGGGACGAAGGAGGTGGAGGAGGTAGGGAAGGGCCCGGTGGTGGAAGAGGCGCATTTCCTAGGGGATGGGTTGTGGAGGTTGAATACTAAGTAAGTTGTTTGTGTTGGTTGGGGAGGGGGAGGATTGAAGGGGATAGAAGAATCGGGTAGAGGTGGTGCTTGTAAATGAGCAGGATCTATGATTGGGAAATGAGATGTGCCATTACTATTTGCGCTGTCATTAGCAGATGCACCGTCTTGAGGTTAGACCATTAAATGCTTGATGTACTTGTTGTGTTATCCATGGTTTATAGACGAAGACGCTGAAAAACAGGGGATAGTAAATAAATCCTGTCGCATGCCTAACAATTAGGAGTCTCCATAATTAATAATACGGCGCTTAATTGCTATTGTAGCCTTTTAATGAGCTGGAGAGCTAGTTCTATTTAGTTAAATGCAAGCATTAGTTCTGCCCGTCTTTGGTATTCGCCGCTACGCCCTGTAACTCCATGAATGCCCAAACGCCACCACCTCCCAATCTATGCACCCATCTCCTGATCCTCCGTAGAACCAAAGACATCATCAAACGTGCCACCCTCCACATCCTCGCAAAACACCTCCTCATCCTCATCCTCTCCCCCATCCTCCATCTTCACATCTTCGGCCTCATTCGCCTCCTCGTCCTCGCCGTCATCCTTCTCCCATGCTTCCTTAACACCCTACGGCACGCCCGTCAATACAAACATTCGGCCGCCTAACACCCCACTCCTCTGTCCTACAGCTAGCAACCGAATCTTATTCCTTGCCTCCGCGACTTCCATTAAGAATTCCATACTCGTTGTCACGGCCCGTACGCCTCCACACCTAGAACCCGCTAGCGTACGCCCCCTATACCTTAGGGGGGCCGGCCCTTTTTTCGTGACCATTGTGTTGGAGGCTTTTGCGTGTGACCGGGGATCGTAAGAGAAAACAGCTGCGAATCCCACACGCTTTATGGCAGGCAGAATAGGGGCACAGATTATCACTCCTCTTCAAGCGCTTCCTCACGGAGAAACTCCAAAATCGCGTGAGCCGCAGATAGATAATCATCAGGGCCACCCTTGACCTCATCCATGGTATTTTTGCCTAATATCGGCTTTCCAAATTCAACCATGATCTCCGTATCAAACTCAGGATGGCCCTGTAGCGTGAACACGCGCCCTCTCTTGTAAACACCCTGTGTCTCGTAGAGATCACTGCTGCCAACATTGACAAACCCAGCAGGAATAGAGTCGGGTCAACTTGGTCTTAGTGAATTAACCGAAGTCTCATTTCCGAGTGCGAGGTGGGATTCGATATGACTGGCCCAAAACGTGCCATAAATGCGGCTGAGAGCTTGATTGGATGGACACCAAGCTCCTAGCCTTTCTTGTTTCTAGAGACAACGGCCTGCTCTATCGGGAGGGGAAAATCCTCCTCGGATGCCTGCGGATGTTAGAAGCCGAAGGTAATAGAGCGAAAGCGAGGGTTTCGTTCGAAAACGAGGGTTTCCGAGGAGATTCCTACTTTGAATAAGGCCTAGGAAATAATCTAATGGCCGAAACAACTGCCGATCAGCCGAATCTTCGGCTTATTGTTATACAATTCTGGATTATTTGCTAGAAAGTTCTTTAAAGGATTTGAAAGCGGTGTATATATACTAGCTAAGAATCTGTAGAGCTTTGTGATCCATGGCCTGCTTTCAAAAGCCGAGCAACCTATTAAACCTTTGTTAACCTCTAAGGATTACAACGGCATGGTACGGGCTAGCAGAGAGTGAATTTTACGGAGTGAATTTGTCTACAGCTACTTTCCCAGCCTATTTTCTTGCTATTCTGTGTGGTTTCCATGGAGAATCTGCTTCGGTGACCAAGCTCCTGTTTCTTTATCCAGGAAGAAACAGAGACTCACTACATTTCAACATGGCAGGTGCAACCCACGGTGAAGACGTGGTTACTGAGGAAGGAACGATCTGCTTTCAATATTTAACCTGGCAGGTGCTACTGATGGAGGAGGCATGACTGTTGAGGGAGGAATGAAGAGCTTACAATATTTCAACATGGTAGGTGCTGCTGATGTCGAAGGCATGGAAATTGAGGGAGGAGCGACCGTTTTACAATATTTTAACAAGGCAGGTGCAACCTACGGGAAAGGCGCGGCTACTAAGGAAGAGACGATCATTCACAATATTTACAACGTGGCAAGAGCTAGGTAAGTGTTCTGGATTGTTTATAAATGGGTATTTTATCTACAACTTTGCCTTTGACATCTTCGGTGCACTCGATACCTTCGGGTGGTCTCCTGCCAGGTCAAGTCCAGTCAACTTCTCCAGCTCAGCAACAGCATCATACGCCTGCCCCAGCTGCACCTTGATGGTCCCAAACCCGACCTTCTTCGCCGCCTTGAGGTTCTCTCCAATGTCATCCAAAAACACAATGTCTTCTGCCTTGATCTTGCCCTGCGTTGAGGCGTTCTTCTGGGCATACTCGTTGACGACACTAAGTGCCATATTATAGATAGCTGGGTCCGGCTTGCGCAGTCCGACGTGTGCAGAGGAGATAAATATATCAAAGATGTCACGGACCTCATTCGCGTCGTTAAACTCGTGCCCCTCAGGGAAGATCATGGTGTTGCTCAGGGCAGCAATGATGTATTTGCCGCTGGCCTTGAGCTTCTGCAATGCTGGCCACATCCATGGGTCCGGTGCCCTGGAGATGCGCATCATCTCCCAGAACATCCACTCTCCATCGACCTGAGGCAATGGCGGGATGGCGGTGACTGTGACGCCTTGCTTCTGCATGGCCTGCGTGTAGAAGGACTTCCAGCGGAGGGGGTCACGTAAGTCATGGTTGAAGCCTGCGAAGAAGTCCTCATCGCATTTGATTTCTCCACGTTCCAGCTTGTGCCATGCTCCGTTAGGAGCGGTCTTTGAGAGCGAGTGGTTTACCCATCCTGGGGGGATGCCGTTCCTTAATTCATAGTTTAAGATTTCCTGGAACGGAGAAACGACCTGGGAAGGTTAGTTTTCTTCGGTGATAAAACATGCTCAGGATCCGCCTTAGAGCTGAGGAGAAATGACGATCACTGGGCTATATCTCTCTTCCAGTATATACGCCAGTTGGGCATTCAGGGATCCTATGCCTGAGAGACTGGGACTTGGAATGCGGGACTTACACAGACGCCTCCGATGTCGAACAAGATAACTTTTGGCTGTTTCTTCGGAGCCATGAGTGCTTCCACAGTGCCTAGAGCAAGCTCTACTAAATGATGTGCTTCTTCTGACATAGTTAAGATGTCTTTTTGGAAGTGGGCATCGCGACGATTCTCCAAAACCTTAGCCAGCAAGGTCGCCAATGGAGGAACAATCCGATGCCGAGGTTCGGCATGATGGCCGAACCTTTTCCCCGGTTTTACTGTACCCGGTACCATTGGGCGCATAGAACATTTTGGTAGTTGGATTTTTGTTGCAGCCCCAGATATAAGGCCGTTATCGTCGCCGACCAAAAATAAAAACTCGAGACGCATTGAATACCCACCCTAAATAAGCGAAAAGTTCGCGCACAACTTAGAGACCTCACCCCACGATCAGAGTGTCTCCTTCTCTTGACAACGCCTTTTCGACACAACATTCCAGTAATTGTGCGGCCAATCTATCAAGATGGTAAGTTCATCAACACCGTTCAGCATAGCATGCTTGAACGAGAATTCCGTGGATCTTGAGGATCTGCGTTGAATGGGTCCATGCAAGATGCTTCGGATGAGATCTGAAGCGCAAATTGCTGACTCTGGTTTTCTTCACAGCCTTTCACCAAGCTGGTTAAGAACTCCGCGTACTACAGGTAAGAATCATCTCCTCCCTCAAATTTTGAAACAATCGCATTGCTGACCTCCAAAATAGTCGCTTCCAGACTAAGTACAAGCGCCGTCGTTCCGGAAAGACCGATTACTACGCTCGCAAGCGCCTCATCACCCAGGCCAAGAACAAGTACAATGCGCCCAAATACCGCCTTGTGGTTCGCTTCACCAACCGCGACATCGTGATGCAGATCGTCACCTCCGAGATCTCCGGAGACAAGGTCTTCTGCGCCGCCTACTCGCACGAGCTGAGGGCCTACGGTCTTGAGCACGGTCTCACCAACTGGGCTGCCGCTTACTGCACTGGTCTCCTGATCGCCCGCCGTGTCCTTAAGAAGCTCGGCATGGACGCCGACTTCCAGGGTGTTGAGGAGGCTGACGGAGAGTTCACCCTCACCGAGGCCGCTGGGGATGAGGACGCCCGCCGCCCATTCAAGGCCTTCCTCGATGTTGGTCTTGCCCGCACCTCCACCGGTGCCCGCATCTTTGGTGCCATGAAGGGTGCATCCGATGGTGGCATCCTCGTGCCCCACTCCGAGAACCGCTTCCCTGGTTACGACATGGAGTCCAAGGAGCTCGACGCCGAGACCCTCCGCAAGTACATCTTCGCTGGCCACGTCGCTGAGTACATGGAGACCCTCGCCGATGACGATGAGGAGCGCTACAAGTCCCAGTTCCAGGGTTATATCGATGATGAGATAGAGGCCGATGGACTTGAGGAGCTTTACCAGGACATCCACAAGCAGATCCGTGAGGACCCATTCAAGAAGGTTGAGGGTGCCGCCGAGAAGAAGGACAAGGACGAGTACAAGAAGGAGTCCCTCAAGTACAAGGGCCGCAAGCTCACAAAGGAGGAGAAGATCGAGCGCGTCAAGGCCAAGATCGCCGAGCTCAGAGAGTAAATTTCTGTACCGGTGTCTTGAGACTTCTGTGCTCTGTTTTTTTTTCTCTTTAGTGCTTCATAGGTATACCAACAACAATGAGGCGTTCTTGAGCATTTTGCTTTCCAAACGATTATGAACTATGAAATATGAAACTTCCCTTGTCTGTGCCATGTGATCTGTATATTCTGTGAGCCCACATTATAAATCTGGCGCTGCCCAGTTTTACAGATGCCTCGGCGCAGAACAGCCTGTTGCATATATATGGCCCAGTCCATTCCCTTCCCAACCGGACCGTGGTGGGGGTGGTTGTTATCAAATTGCCGAGCTAGACAGTCAAATACACCTCGTGGCGACTGAAAATCACGAGCACGAAATGACTGGAGAGAACATAGCCCGGAGGATACAGGTCAGCCTGCATAGCCCGAAGCCTCCACCGGCCACTGCTGCCGCGGCGTTCTTGTCAGCGCTATATTCTTATCAGTCGCCGTCCTTCCCACCGGCAGTCTTCCCCCTGACCTTTCTCATTCCTTCCTTTTGTGAGACCCGGCGAAAACTCCTTCGCTCTCTCGAAATATTGGCTGCTCCGGATCAGTTGAGGTGTTGGGAAATGCGGAGGTGTGGCTTACTTCCAACCACACCGTGCTCTTCCTTCGCGAGCAATGAATAGAGGGTTGAATTTCAATTCGTCTCTGTTAGAATTCGTTGGATTTTTTGATATTAATGTTTACAGTCGCTACTTTTGCTACTCTCATTCATCACTTTGATGAATACTTTGCCTAGCCTGTCGATATTGGAAATAGATTGAATTGAGTGTTGACGACGTGAAGTGAGAAAAACATAGCTCGTCACGTGCGCCGCCCCCCCAAACGAGACAATCCCACCTTCCCAAACCCCAAGCATCGCAACCTCCCCATCCAAACCAATGTCCATTAGCACTCACTCTCTATCCCTCCATATCTCAATTTTCATCCCCCATATCGAAGAACAAAAACGACAAAAAAAAACAAGACAAAAAAAGAGATGCCCATTCTCGGAATCGAACCGAGGATCTTCTCATATCGGACACATTCGGTTTACGAGTGAGACGCTGTACCACTAAGCCAAACGGGCTACTTGAAGTGATAGCATGTGCGCTAGATGGGCTTATCAGACGCACGTTGGTGGGTTGCTCGATCCCTCCCTTCTCCCATCCTTCATTTCGACTTTCTATCAATCCGCACTTGTCCCCCAAAGGCAGTGAATGGGATGGGCGTTGACACGTGCAACCGCGTACAGCTACGAGTCGATGCGTCTTTCCCCGACAACGCGTTTTAACCTTGGCAAGACCAGAAGCCAGCGGATAGCTACATGCATGACACCTCCCCGATCCGATTTTCCCCGATCCCGATACCTCCCCGCATACGCACTGTATTGTGCACGTCATTGAGGGGAAAGTACCGAGGGGTAAACATCTCTGGATATCTGCAGAAGCACGGGCAGCGGGGGATGGATGGGAATGTAAAGTGGGAATGTAAAGTGGGCGATAAAGTGGGCGATACCGGGACGGGGACTGAGTGGTTTTCTGAGTGTCGGATCTGCGCTCTTTCTGGCACGGATAGGGGCAGCACATTGTATCTCTCGAGACGAGCCCGCCAGCGCCAACGGCGTCGAGCGCGCGTACATGCCACGAAACCCCGCCGAGGCGAGTAGTCGCTCAGTCACAGTCGGAGTCGGGGGGATTGGCAATTACCAACCGACCCGTACCAGTCACAGTCGGGGGGATTGGCAATTACCAAACCGACGCGTCCAGAACACTGTACCGAGTACATAGGGCTTGGTAGTGAGCGAGTGGCGGCGAGTACGGCGGTTGCGTTGCGGGGGCCGGGAGAAGTCGGGCTTCGGCGTCGGACATGTCACGTCGGACGTCTGGTTGGGGGGATTGAGGTGCCGGAGCGAGGCGTTTCAGCACCTGGGGATCCCCAGATGAGGACAAGGGGGGATGAGGAGGAAAGAACAAGGATACAGGGAGAGTAGACTGGGGTGAGTTAGTACTGCCTACCCACTAACTAACTCCCTTGGACACAGGTACCGTCTGGACAGGTACCGTCTGGACAGGTACCGTCTGGACAGGTACCGTCTGGACAGGTACCGTCTGGACAGGTACTTGTCTGGACACAGGGCTGTCTGGACACAGGACTGTCTGGACAGGTACCGTCTGGACACAGGACTGTCTGGACAGGTACCGTCTGGACACAGGACTGTCTGGACAGGTACCGTCTGGACACAGGACTGTCTGGACAGGTACCGTCTGGACAGGTACTGTCTGGACACAGCACAGGTACCGTTGGACAGGTACCGTCTGGACAGGTACTTTGGTCATGCACATGCAACAACGTACACTACAAAAATAAAAAAATAGTTGGGGAAAGGCTGCAGTGCAGGTAGGAGGTACCTTGCCATACGATGTAGTATTGTACAGTACTCCGACACTCCGACAGCAACGACTTCCCCGATCGCGGCATTGGATTATGGGCATTGGATTATGGGGATGGGGACAATATGACTCTTCTTCACCTTCTTCACCTTCTTCACCGATGAAGCTCACCGATGAAGCTCACTGTTGAGAAGGCGGGCATCTATTGTGACTGTTCTCTCTGTGACTCCCTACGCCGTGCCGGTGCCATGTATGTAAGTTGCCATTGCTTGCCTCTGAGATATTTTCTTCTTCTCTTACTATTCCTTGACTAATATATGTCTTGCAACCGTGACATCCCTCACTCACTAAGCCTCACTACTCCTCCCAACACTCTCACTATTCCCCTACGGGGCACTCTGGAACCGCTGAATCCCAAACTGGGCATCAAACAGATTTCCAGCGCCCCGACCCGACCCGAACAAGCATCTGTCTGGCCTCTCACGGCCATAGACCACAGGGCATCGCAGGCATCGCAGGCATCGCAGGCATCGCAGGCATCACCGGCATCACCGGCATCACCGGCATCACAGGCATCACAGGCATCACAGGCATCACAGGCATCACAGGCATCACAGGCCAGCCATCACAGCCATCACAACCATCACAGCCATCACAGGCCAGCCATCACAGCATCACAACCATCACAACCATCACAGCCCATACAATCCCCAAAGAACAAACCACAGACGCCCGTTCCACTACCGCTCTCCTCCGTCTCGTCTTGGTCTTGTCACCTCTCGGCTCTGACCCCAATTGCCCCAGATTGACCCCGATTTGTCAAGCTTTGTTGCGCCCTTCCTCCCCCCTCTCCCCCTGCCTGTGCGTTGGGCGCCAGAATATGATTTCCTCCCTCTCCGTGATATCCCGAGCCTCGCCCAATCCTGTTATATGCAGCCCGCCTCGGTCCGCCGTTCTTGCTCTTCCAAGCTCATTGACCAGACCCAAACTATCTCGCCTCTCTCCTCCGCATCCGCACCCGCACCCGCAAGTCACCACCACTACTCGAGCCACTCAAGTTGCTCCAGTCACAACTTCTCACATCCACTGCCGCTACCACCATTACAAACACTATAACCACTACCACCACCACTACTCCTCCCGCTACCCACACGCCTACATGTCATCACCATCATCAACCGCCTCCACTCACCACACTAATTCTCACTCTTGCTCTCCCTCGCGCTCACACCATTACTCACATTCTTCCCGCTCTTCAATGGCCTCTCCTCCGCCATCTTCTCTCCCCCATAGCCCTCACTCCTCGGCTGTTCCAACGCCGACTTCTTCAACCCGCTCTATATCACCACCCTCCTCCGTCTCGAGCGCTGCATCCCTCCTCGCATCCAGGAAACGAGTCTCACTTTCCGAGAGACACTCCTCCAGCCCCCTCTCCTTCGTCGACACCGCTGCCATCGACGCACAAATGAAGCTGGCATCTTTAGATCACCTTGCTGGCTATTCAACAAAGGCATATCCGGCTCCCGTCACCCAAACCGCCACCACAGAATATACTCCCAAAGATATGGCGAAGGGATACCAGGTCCTCCGCGAGCCGGCGTGGAACAAGAGTAGGTCCCCCAAAAATCCCTAGATCACCCCAGAATACCCCGAAACCCCCTGGTATGCTCGTATGACAGCAATTGACTCTGCTTCCATAGGCACGTCGTTTACTCCCGAAGAGCGTGTGACAAAGAACCTCACCGGTCTCATCCCCCACGTCATGGAGAACATGGACACCCAGGTGATGCGTGCCATGAAGATGATCAACTCGAGATCAACACCCATCGACAAATACCTATACCTGTCGACCCTCAAGTCGAGTAACATCGACCTCTTCTACCGCGTTCTCATCGACAACGTTGAGCAGCTCATGCCCCTCGTCTACACACCCACGATCGGCGACGTGTGCCTCCAATACTCGACTCTGTACACGAGACCCGAGGCCCTATACATTTCCATCAAGCAGAGGAATTCCATCCGCACAATCCTCAAGAATTGGCCGTATCCCAATCCGTCGATTTGCGTGGTGACTGATGGTTCCCGCATCCTCGGTCTTGGCGACCTCGGCGTAAACGGCGTTGGCATTCCGGTATTTCCCCCCCTCGACCCCATCTTCCCCTCACTTAATTAATCCCCACCCCACTCTCTTGACGCCTCGTGCTAAGCCAAGTCTCAGATCGGAAAGCTCGCGTTGTACACTGCTGCGGCCGGTATCCACCCCGAGAAGACTCTCCCAATCGTCCTCGACTATGGCACCAACAACGAGCAGAACCTCAAGGACCCGCTATACCTTGGCCTCCGCCAGAAACGCGTGTCCGTCAACGAGGCACGTGAGTTCATGGATGAGTTCATGGAGGCCGTGACCGATGTGTACCCGGACATGGTCGTCCAGTTCGAGGACTTCGAGACCGAGAAGGCCTTTGCCTACCTTGAGAGGTATAAGCACAAGAAGGTCTTCAACGATGACATCCAGGGTACCGGAGCCGTCATCCTTGCTGGGTATGCATTCCCTCCTCGTCGATCCATCACATGCTAACAACCTCCCAGCTACATCGGCGCCGTCAACCTCTCCAACGTCCCCATCAAGGACCAGAAGCTCGTCTTCATGGGCGCCGGCAGCGCCGGCGTCGGAGTCGCCAAGCAGCTCCTAGAGTACTACACCCGCCGCGGCCTCACCGACGCCGAAGCCAAAGAGAAGTTCTATCTCGTCGACACCAAGGGCCTCGTGACCAAGGACCGCGGCGACCGCCTCGCCGAGCACAAGAAGTTCTTCGCCCGCCACGACAACGCGGGTCACCAGTTCAAGACCCTCGAGGAGGTCATCGAGTACGTCAAGCCCACCGCCCTCGTCGGCCTCACCGCCACCTACGGCGTCTTCACCCAGTCCGTCGTCCGCGCCCTCAAGGCCTCCGTCGACGCCTCCGGCGCCGGCCGCCGCCCGATCCTCTTCCCCCTCTCCAACCCGCTCACGAAGGCTGAGTGCACCTTCGAGCAGGCCGTCACCTGGACCGACGGCACCGTTTTGTTCGCCTCCGGGTCGCCATTCTCGGCATTCGAGACCAAGATCGGAGACATCACCACCATCCACTACCCGAACCAGGGTAACAACGTGTACATCTTCCCCGGCCTCGGCCTCGGCGCCATCCTGGGTAAGGTCTCGCGTGTTACCGACGACATGGTGTATACCTCCGCCGCTGCGCTCTCGGGCTGCCTCAACAGCGAGGAGATCGCAAAGGGACTCATCTACCCGCATATCAGCCGCGTGCGCGACGCGTCGGCGATCGTGGCGAGGGAGGTGATGAAGTGTGCGCGTCGTGATGGCGTGAGTGAGTTGCCGGAGGAGACGTGGTTGGAGTGGGAGGAGTGGGGGGATGTGGCGCTGACGGCGTGGATTAAGGCGCAGGTGTATGATCCTGCTCCTGCGGCGGGGAGGTTGGGGAAGTTGTAGATGTGTGGTGTAGTTGATTTGAGGTTGACGTTTCTTTTCTGTTTTGTTTTCTTCTGTGGATGAGGTGGTGGATGAGTTTGTGGTTCCTCGTGCTGTTTGTTGTTATTGATGATGATGAAACACCGAGGAACAAAGAACAAACTGTCAGCCAGCCAGTCAGTCAGTTAGTGAACTTGTGGGTAAAGAGCGGGCGGGAACTATGCATTCAAATCGGCGGTGGGGAAAAATTGGAAACGGTGGGGGGAACACTAGGAAGGGAACGAAATGAGAGAGAGAATTGATACCACATTTTCTATATTTTTCGCTGAGCGGGATGGATGGAGCGGAGATGATGGGGAATGCTTCTTTTCCTCCTATAGGAAGACGTGTTTCTTTGCTATATTTGCGTCTTTTTCGATTTTTAAATCTGTTGTTTTCCTTTGAGTCGCTTTTTTAGCTAGATATGTGTGTTAGATGGGTGGTGGGTGTGTTGCACTCACAGTTAGGTAGTTTCCAATCTGAATGCTGATGAGGATGGAATTTTTTGGTTTTTGATTGCTTGTGTGAGAGATGTGACGGTGTGAGAGGAGCGAAAGGTGAGAGATGAAGCGTATAATGGTGTTGTCATGAGTGTATGGCGGGACCACTTCATGTTCGCCGCCATTCGTCGTGGCAATGAGGCCAGGCCATTAGTTTTTTCCGCTGCCTAGCACAGTGTGCCTTGTTCGACACTGAGGTGTTTGGAAGGATTAGACGATCTCCGCCGAGTAGGCATCTGCAAAAATATAAATAGGAAGCAATGATTGTAGTTGTCCTTGATTTCCTTTGTAAGCAGGAGAGATGCGTTGCAACCGGGACCTCCTACGGTGGAGTTGAACCCACCCTTCGGCCGCTCTCCTCGTAAAAGTATAAATATCAGTCAATCCATACAAGACCGTACTTCTCAGACACACCTATCGGAAAGAGAAAGCTAGGAATGACCAAGTTCTTCTCGCTGAGTACCAAGACACAGAGATGGAGCTGCTGGTGACAGTTCGGAGGGCTTTACTGTTTCGTTCTGGGAGGAGCGGTAAGAAAGAAAGGGGTGCGGCGGCAAGAAAGGGGGTAGTGAGAAAAGGAAGAGACGGTGAGAAAAGCAGGTGGAGGTGAGAAAGGGGAGAGGCGACGAGGGGGGTAGGGGGCGATGAGTTGGAACAATGAGCTGCCAACACCTATATTGACTCTCGCAGCACTTACGACTCCTACATGGTACATAATAATTAGGACCTTTACTGACCTGGTCTTTTGCTGAACAGCCTGTCAACTCCGCCATATACCCTTCAGAGAGCCTGGAATGCAATATTGTTGTCTCAAAATACGTGTGATTGATTTCCATTTCTACGGTATCAACTGATCTAGGTCTATCTAACCATACCTCTAACCCCCTCCCTCCGAGCTGCCTCCCTCCATCACCACAGCCCCCCTTTCCGCAACCCCCCTTAATCAGTTACTGACGCACTCACATCCTCCACCCCCTTCGCCTCCCCATTCACCCCAATAACCCCCTCCTTCTCCGCTTTCTCCACCTGCGCCGGATCACTGACATCCACCCCCGCTCTCTCCAGCTCAATCTCCCTCAACGGGCCTACGAACCACTTCCTCGCTGTCACAACCCATGTCCCCATTGCCCCGACGGCTATAATCTTCACAAACGACCGTGTAATTCATACTCTGGGAATCCACCGGTGTTGCTGGGGGGAGACAGAACACCACAGTGATGAACCCGATTTAGCAGCTCGCCACGAGCGCCACGGGCCGGGAGAAGCGGCCTAGGTTGAATGGCCCCTTTTGCTGTTGAAGTGCGTTGGGTAAATGAGTCCGATGAGGATCGGGATGCCGTAGGAAATGTCTAAACCAATGGTAGCCATTGATGTTGCGGCGGCAAATGCCACGTCCCTCCCCAGCGAGGGGAGGGAAAGGAGAAACGCAAGGAAGGCAGCGAGCCAGACGGTGCGGATGGGCGAAGAAGCGTGGGATGCCGCCGTCTCGTGAGAAGGCGAACATCATGCGGCTGTTGGAGGTCATACTGAAGAGGTCGCAGTGCCAGACGCAGATGATAATGAGGCTGAACATCACAACGGCGCCGTCAGGACCGAAGACACCCACAAAGATTTGAAGTACGGGGCTTCCATAGGCACTGTTGAGGGTGCGGTCGAAGTCCTGGATCGAGAAGAGGAAGGACATGATGATGAAGAAGCCAAAAAGTGAGGAGAAGAAGACAGAGATATCACGCCGATGGGGGCACTCCAGGAGGCATTGCGAGTCTCTTCACTCAAATGCGCCGATGCGTCATACCCAGTTCGTTGTTGAAAACAGTAGATTTAGAAAGCTATGGCAGCTACGGGGGACCTGAGTGATATACATGATTCCTCCGTTTGCTCCTTTGTCAGCCGGTCCTGCACCGTACCGCTCGCTACCCAACAGTCTCATGGAAGTCTCCAGAGTATTCAAGAGCCTCAATAAACAACAAACGTATAGTTAGAAAGTAAAGCACCTCAGTATGCCACGTAGGCTGGTGATGCTCTGATCGACCATCCTGGCTCACCAGGGGTGGCGGCGGTGCCGTCGTAGAATTTTTGGAAGAGCGCGGAGGCGGGTTGGTGGGTGGGCGCTTTAGCGAGCACGGCAATAGCGATGGCAGCTACCCCACCAGAATGGAGAAGGATGGAAGTGTTGTTAAGGTATCGAAGGACTTTGACGACGAAGGTGTTGACAATGCCGTGGGAGGAGGGCGGCGTAGATGCCAACTGTTTTGCGGTAGACTCGTAGCTAGATTTGACGGTTGCGACTGTTGGTGTTGGGATGAGACCTGCGCAGCCAGTTATACCTGTAGTGACAGCAACTTGGCCGAGGAGGTTGAACCTAAAAGGTGGATGGTTAGTTTGGATGGAGTCGAGGAATGGAATGCAAAATATGAGAATGAGGCGGGTGGGTCTTGTCGTTGTAAGCGGCCTTTTCCCACTCCCCAATATCACACACTCCACCCAACCAACAAACAGATATGAAAGGACTCACCAGTGCAGAATGTTTCGGGGGATACTGTATTCCTTCGTGGTGGGAGTAGGAGTGAAACAGCGAACCAGCAAGAAAAATAGGACACATAGGTGAACGTCTAATAAAGATGCCTAATACGGACTCTTCACCTATGCCGGTGAATGTCGAGGATACATAATCTCTATATGTGGTGCCAGCATCGCAGCCCAGAAGTATGGCCCACCGCTCGTTGGGATGGCTGACACGATCTCTGCCATTCCCGGAGCAACCGAGAAGGTAAAGAACGACACGACTATCCAACCAACTGACATTACAGCACTTATTCAACCAGCTCTTGTACGGATCACTTTGCCAATTGAGGGGACTCACGCTCCACCGGTATGAAGTCCATAGCTGAAAAATGTTGTGATGCCCGTGATTACACTCTGTGACAACTATCAGTCTCCAGACAATCTCTCAGATCTCTTGGGGCGGGGGAGAAACACACAATAATCGAGAAAGAAATGCTGAAGTTATGCATTAACCCCCAGTCGCGCTTCAGCTTCAGCTCCTGCTTGTACCCGAAATTAGCAACCTCCTCCTCGTCATGAGCGTCAGTGCCGACCTCGGGAGCGTGGTCTGGAGCGATTCGGGCGACGGCATTGTCGCGTCTCGCTGGGTCCTGGTCGTGCTGGGAGCGAGGGCGGGGACATGGTGCTACTGCATATACTGGACAACAATCACAGAGGAATCGCCGGATCAAGCACAACGGAACAGAACAGGAAGCAGACGAGGTTACAAAGACAAGAGTGAGGAAGAGAGAAAGAGGACAAAACAACCACCCACCATCAAGGGGCCAGGGCCGCTATATACCTCTCACCCACCACCTACCTGCCCACCAACCCTGCGAGCTCCGCCTAGGCCCTGATAAGGATGTCCAGGAGGCACCACAGCGCGTCGGCGCTCGTTCCCTGGTGGGTGAAGTGGTGCGGCATGCAACTGCCATTTCCATGACATCAAGAGCTAAGAGCTACCGCCGACGTTGCAGGGGTCCAAAGCGGGGGAGGAAAGTTGGCATGGGCATGTCGTATGTCGCGTGTCTCACCCCCACACGGCAAGAACGAGGGACGCCGCTTCTGGAAGTTCTTCTGATATACCAGCGCTGTTATTGTATGCGCTTGGAGTCTGCGTATAGCTACAGGTTTCGGCGAAGTATCTGGGAGAGACACGCGGCATATTATATGGTTATCACTTGCCCATCTCCATAGCCCAGACCCGCCCTTGCCAATCTGCCAGCAAGGATGGTGACTGATAAGAACCAAGCCCCCCGCACTCCACTCGGCCCCGCACGGCGCGCTGAGGGGGCGATTGGACGGCGCTGGTTCGCAGGCTGGGAGTGTACGCGCCCTTTGACTTATAACGGTAAGGGAATGGGGAAGGAAAAAGTAAGAAAAGTCGCCGCCGAGTCGGGGACGAGGGGTTGAGGGGGCCTCGGCCTCGCCGACACCGTCTGTTGTTTGTGTGTGGTGTAGGGATTTGGATCTAAGGTAACAACTATACAGTGTGGATGGAGTTGGTGAAGATGAGAGGGTTCGAGGATGCTAAGATGATTCGTATTGTACGTACTTTGAGTGAACACACGTGATGAAATTGAGCGATCGACGATGGTGTTAATTGAGCAAGATCTGATAAATTACGGTATCTATGCCCCTCGATAGCCTCATATGAAAACTGTCGGCAAGTGTCAAATAGCGCCATGTCCATCGAGCCCCAACCTATCCTGATCGGCTCGGGACCTAATTGTCAGGGCCCTTTCCCCTCCTATACTCCCTCCTATACCCCCCCTAGTTCGTAAATAATCATACACTCCCCCATCTTCACCACCTCAATAGCCTCCCTGCTCACGCCTCTTATCCTCCTCCCCACCCCCAGCCTTCTCTCCCTCTGCCTCTCCGGCGCCCCCCTCATCCCCTCTCATCTTTGCAAAATGCGCCTTAACATCCTCCGCACTAATAACCCTCCCACTCTCCGCAAACTCCTTGAAAAACGGAGTCAACTTCTCCTTGAGAAGGTTAAATGCCATAATCCCTTCGATGGCCTTGACGCGGTCCATGGTGCTCAACGCGCGCTCGCCGCGGTCCAGTAGGCTGCCGGCGCGACTGCCGAGCGTGCTGCCTGCCCCATCAGACGCAGCCGAGGAGTGCGAGAGAGATTGCTCGTAGGATTCTTCTTCGTCGAGGAGCTGGGGGTGAATGGCAAGGTGGGGGAAGCAGGCTGGGCAGCGACAGAAGGAGGCACGGAAGTTGTCTTTGAAGAAAAGAGAGAAGGGTTCGGTTGGTGGGGAGGGAAGCTGGCTGATTTTGCAAGACGGTGGCTCGTCTTTTGTGCCTGAGTTTGTCGCACCATCACCATTACTCTTTGGTTCGGTGATAGTCGTTGCTGTGGGTTTGCTTTCCGTGTCGTTGTCTCCTCTCGCTCGCTTTGCTTCCACGTCACCGTCGGTACCATCATCCCCTGCTTTTTTTCGCTTCTGTGATGAAGCAACAGGTGCGACTGTTGTCTTCAGAGCTTCCTTTTGATCCTCTTTCCCCTCAGATTTTGCCTGCGGCGAAGGTGCCCCGCTGCGTTTGAACACAGGCGGCAAGAGTCCATCTGTGCCAGCATATGCCTTGATCCACGGGTTTGCCTCAACACATTTGTAGCAGATAAAACCAGAAAAGTCATCGGCGTGTGGAAACCCAGGGGGTGTTGGCATGCCGTCTTCCATATCAATGGCGTCCCCATCGTCTTCTGCTGTAGTAGCCGTCGGTCCCTGGTCATTCCCGGCTGTAGATTCTGCCAAAGCCGCCTTCTTCTTCATCGCCTCATCATGCCACGATGGATCCAATCCAACTATACAAGTAGTATGATACCAATCCTCGCCACAGCCGCCATTCTTCGCCGCCCCAAGGCCAAGACACTGATACATCACCCCCTTCTGAGACTCAGCATCATAGTCGCATTCGCACCCACAAAACCGGTTTCGAAAGTTCTGGTTATACTCGTTCTTCTCCTCACACGGCTCATTGATCACTCCGCCTTTCTGTCCCGTCTCCGAGTTGGTTCGTAACGTGCATGGTGTAGTGGATGGGAGACGCGTCGTGCCGCAGTCGCAAACGAAGTTACGCTTGTAGAACAGCTCAACGAGGGTATGCTCGCCGTGGCACGCAACCGAGCATGAATAGCAGACTCCGGCTGGGGTATAGGGATCGGAAGGATTCGCAGGTGGCGGGTTGCATGTTATGCAGGCGAAGAGGTCCTGGCGCAAAGGGCCGAGTTGTTTCGTGCAGGTGTCGAATTTCTAGATTCGGTCAGTTTGTTGTCAGATATAATGGAGGATTGAGTCATGCATACATATGGGAGAGCCTCTCTTGCATCTGCCTCAAGTTGAAGTTGGCTGCTGATGAATCTGATCAAAGGTCAATGAATGTCATGACGGGCTGGATGGGATCTGCGTACTCAGCTGCGGTTTGAGAGTCCTGAGAAACTGAAGAATCGCTATCACGTCGCTCTGAATCAGCAGTATCTTGCGAAGACGCCATTTTATAGGTTCTTCTTGCTCTTAAATCTCAGTTGGGGATAGATTGTGATGTAGTTTCGTTGTGTTCAGGGTCGGGATATGGCGAGGCTCGAGACCATATCCACAGCCTCGCACAATCTTGGTCACCGTAATAGAGTGGAAACGCGCCGACGCGTAAACGCGAAACGTGAAACTTCAAGACGCGCCTGAACAGATCAATTATCCCCCCTTCTGAACTCAGCGCCAATTCATCCATGTCATTGACCAGGCTACCATTATCAACAACAAACTCAGGTATAAACAAAAGGATTTTGCACATTTTAAATATATACTGTTGCAACCATGAGGTATGTTCTAGCATTATCCCAAACGCTCTGGGTCAATCATCGCTGACTCCCTACAGTTCGCCATTGAGGCCCAACATGGACTCCGCGAACCGCGGAGCAGGAAGCAGAAACCTGGGCAAACGTGGCAGAGATGAAGAGGATGTGCCGACTTCTGGTTATGCCTCCAGTCCTGCTGCCGCCATCATCCCCTCGTCACCGCCCGCGTATCATCTGGACCGTGCCGACGACGACGACGATGACATCGTGGACGACTTTATCGCGGATATTGACGATGCAGATGAAATGGTAGAGGATGAAGACGGAATCGATCTCTTCGCGGATAACTTTGAGCGCGACTACGAGGCTCGCGAGGATGACCAGTATGGCGGTGACGATATCGACGATGAGGGCGACCACGAGGAGTTAGATGCTTCAACGAGACGCCAGCTCGAAGAGCGACTTAACAGGAGAGACCGAGAGCTTGCTCGCCGGCGCCGTATGCCAGCAGCGTTTCTTCAAGATGAGGAAGAAGATGATGGAATGGACCTCACCAACCAGCCCAGGCGCCGTCGCCATCGCTATGACGAGGAACCGGATGAAGACATGATGGACAACATTATGGAAGAAGAACTGACGCTAGAGGCCTTGCAGGACGTCAAAGCGACGAGTGTGGTGGAATGGGTTGCCCTACCACAAGTCCAGAGGACGATTGCGAGAGAGTTTAAGTCGTTCTTGACGGAATACACTGATGACAACGGTTCCTCGGTCTACGGAAATAGGGTTCGCACGCTCGGAGAGATCAACGCAGAGTCTCTCGAAGTATCATATGACCATCTTGGTACCTCGAAGGCCATCCTAGCATACTTCCTGGCAAACGCGCCTTCTGAGATGCTGAAGATATTCGACGAGGTTGCTATGGAAGTGACACTGCTTCATTATCCCGACTACCAGAAGATCCACTCTGAGATCCACGTCCGCATCTCCGACCTACCTACTCAATATACTCTCCGTGAACTCCGCCAAAGCCATCTTAACAGCCTCATCCGTGTCAGTGGTGTGGTAACACGCCGCAGTGGCGTCTTCCCTCAGCTTAAATACGTCAAGTTTGATTGCTCCAAGTGCAAAACTACCCTCGGACCCTTCATGCAAGAATCAAACGTCGAGGTTAAGATCTCATACTGCCAAAGCTGCCAGTCGCGCGGCCCCTTCACCGTCAACTCCGATAAAACTGTCTACCGCAACTTTCAGAAACTCACTCTCCAGGAGTCCCCTGGTACAGTACCCGCGGGTCGCCTACCTCGGCACCGCGAGGTCATCCTTCTCTGGGATCTCATTGACTCAGCCAAGCCCGGTGAGGAAATCGAGGTTACGGGCGTCTACCGCAACAACTATGATGCAAAGCTGAACAACCGCAACGGCTTCCCTGTCTTCGCCACCATCCTTGAGGCAAACCACGTTGTCAAGTTGCACGACCAGCTCGCCGGCTTCAGACTCACGGAGGAAGATGAACAGAAAATCCGCGCTCTTTCCCGCGATCCACAGATCGTAGACAAGATCATTGGCTCCATGGCACCTAGCATTTATGGCCACACCGACATCAAGACTGCTGTAGCCCTATCCCTCTTCGGCGGCGTCAGCAAGGTTGGCCAAGGTAAACACAAGATCCGTGGCGATATCAACGTCCTTCTCCTTGGTGACCCTGGAACCGCCAAGTCCCAAGTCCTCAAGTACGTGGAGAAGACTGCACACCGCGCCGTTTTCGCGACAGGTCAGGGTGCTTCAGCCGTCGGTCTCACAGCCTCCGTGCGCAAAGATCCTCTCACATCAGAGTGGACTCTCGAAGGCGGCGCGCTCGTCCTCGCTGACCGCGGCACCTGCCTGATCGATGAGTTCGATAAGATGAACGATGCCGACCGAACCTCCATCCACGAAGCCATGGAGCAGCAGACCATCTCCATCTCCAAAGCTGGTATCGTCACCACCCTCCAAGCGCGCTGCGGTATCGTCGCAGCCGCCAACCCCAACGGCGGCCGCTACAACTCCACCCTCCCCTTCTCCCAGAACGTCGACCTCACCGAGCCCATTCTCTCGCGTTTCGATATTCTCTGTGTTGTCCGCGACACCGTCGAACCTGAGGAGGACGAGCGCCTTGCCCGCTTCGTCGTCGCCTCCCACGGCCGCAGTCACCCGGCTGCTGCAACTGGTGAGGAGGACGCGGAGGGAGAGCGCATGGAGGTCGAGCGCGACGGCCCGAAACAAGAGGGCGAGATCCCCCAGGAGTTGCTACGCAAGTATATCTTGTACTCGCGCGAGCGCTGCCGCCCGAAGCTGTATCAGATGGACGAGGATAAGGTGGCACGTCTGTTTGCGGATATGCGCCGCGAGTCGTTGGCTACGGGAGCGTTCCCTATTACTGTGGGTTTCCCCCTTTGCTGTTCGCCTGGTCTGCTGGTTCCTTGCTAATATATACAGGTCCGTCATCTTGAGGCTATTATGCGTATCGCTGAGGCGTTTAGCCGCATGAGGCTCTCAGAGTATGCCTCTGCGAGGGATATTGACCGTGCCATTGCCGTGGCGGTGGATAGTTTCGTTGGTGCACAGAAGCTGAGCTGTCGCAAGGCGCTGGCCCGGTCGTTTGCGAAGTACACGCTTGCGAGGCCAGGGAAGGGGGTTCCAGTAGGCGTGACGGCCTAGAATTGTTATGTTGGATGGATATGTTAGAATGGATGGGTTTGCTGGAGGAGTTGAGGGACTGGGAGTGGGTTTATGCGTAATCAATACCAAATGTTAATGCTTGATGAGAAATACGCAACCCATGGGATATTTGTATTGCAAATGGAGTGCTGTAAAGATCTTAACGCGAACAGCTCGAATAGTGTCATTTGCTTGTCCGAGACAGACTTGGAAAACATGGGAACGACGATCCAATACGTTGATCTGAGAGCTTAAGTAATAGAAGAGAGCAGCTTTGCTACTGCGTCGTGCCCATTCCGTGTAGCCCATAAGAGCGGCGTCTGGCCATCAATGTCTTTGGACTCTAGCTTAGCGCCCTCGTCAAGCAGAAGCCTCACTACTGCCTCACGCCCATACTCTGCAGCTGTCCGGCCACTATCATTTGTAGACTCTAGCTTCGCGCCGTTGTTAAGCAGCAGCTTCACTACTGCCTCGTGCCCTTTCCGTGCAGCGAAAGAGAGTGGTGTGCGGCCTCTGTTAGATGTAGATTCTACCTTAGCTCCCTTGTTAAGCAGAAGCCTCACTACTTCCCTATGTCCATTCTCTGCAGCCCATGAGAGCGGTATGTAGCCGGTGCTATACTTGGTCTCTAACTTAGCACCCTCGTTAAGCAGCAGCTCCACTACTGCTTCATGCCCATTCTCTGCAGCCCATGAGAGCGGCGTTCGGCCACCGTTAGACTCAAGCTCTAGGCTGACACCCTTATTAAGCAGCAGCTTTACCACTTCCCTGTGCCCATCCCGTGCGGCCCATTGGAGCGGTGTGTAGCCGCTGTAGTCCTCAGACTCTAGATTAGCGCCCCCATCAAGTAATAGCTTCACTACTGCCATATGTCCATTCTCTGTAGCCCATGAGAATGGCGTCTGGCCATATCCATCTTCAGCATCTGGCTTAGCGCCCTTAAAAAGCAGCAGCTTCACTATTTCCTCGTGCCCATTCTCTGCAGCGAACGAGAGCGGCATCCGTCCCTCATCGTCCTTTGAGTTGGTGTCGACAATGTCAGAGTCGAGCAGCAACTTGAGGACGGCCTCTTGCCATTCCCTGCAGCCCACGAGAGCGGCGTCCTTCCCTCTCGTTTTTTAACGACAATGTCGGAGTCGAGCAACGACTTTAGGAAAGCCTCGTGCCCGTCCCGCGCGGCAAGTGACAGCGGCGTCCAGCCATCTTTATCTGTCGTATCATGTTTATTGCATTGCCTTTAAATAGCCTGCGCAGCAGGTCGTACATAACTGGCTCTTTCTCTGAAATGAAAAAGATATGCTGCAGCCAATATAGCTTTGCATAAGAGTAAATTTGAAATTCATCCATGGGACGAGAACTGAAAAGCTTGCTTGTTTCCGCGAGAGTCTTTCCAATGTCAAGGTCAGGTTTCTTCCTAGACTTTAAGAGCTTTAATGCAAGACTTTGAACAGTGCTTGATAAGTCGGGCATTGAACGAATGATTTGGGACGGTGCTGATGCAGTCATTATTTGCGGGAATACTGTAGTAGACAGCTGGGTTGCAAAAACGCTGTAATTGAGGCAGGTAACAATGATACCTGCCATTGTCTTGTTTGCGCCATCGATTGTGATTGCTATGGTGGCTGAGTCTTCAAACTCACTTAGGAGGAACTGCTTGACGCTATGGTGCACTAGTCGTATAGTCTTCTCCTCTTCATCGAGAGTAAGGAGGCTTCCGCAGCAAGCCAAAATCGAATTTACGTTATTGAGACTCCTTGACCAGTTCCAGACAGCATCACCAGGGTCTACACTTAAGGCGTCTCTAAGTTCTTCCGCTGTTAATGGACGGTGAGCTATAGTTACCAGCTCTAATATCCGTCTTTGATAAGTCTTTCCAGATCCTTCTGCTTTCCGTAAAATACGAGAAAATGTTTCCGAAAGATCCTTAGGAAGGTCCGTTAGGGCCTGGCGAATGGCATCATCCGTTTTCATGTCGCACAAGGATATGATTTGCAGAGCGACCCAGAGAAACATTCCGTGGGATTGTTCAAGGAGAAAGTCTTGTATTTCCAGTATAAGCGAGGGGTTTCCTATCACCAACCGTTTGGACTCTATGTGGTTCTCTAATTCTGCCCGAGATGAACGCAGTAATATCGGGATTATCATTAGGAATTAATGTAACCTGGGCGGCAATGAACCATTCGGGGCTCAATTTCAAAATATTGCCGGGATCCAGTCTAACTGATTGTAAAGCGCAGTCCCTAGGGTCTCACGGGAGTCCAGGGTACCAGGTCAGAAGGCAGGAAGTGTAACGATGTACGGTTACGCTCGCGCTACATCTGTAATGGTGGGTGCACCAGATGTGAGAATCTAGCCACCCAAGGAAGGGATAATTTTACTAAGACAACACACTGTCTTAGGAAAAAGAGCCAAAGGGTCGTAGCTTAGACTATTCCACAATGCAGCAATCAGGTGTATGATGTAGTGGAGTGGTTTAGACAAGTTGTAACAAATGTTGAGTCTGAGAACTCAGGGATAAGTCAGAGGTTAGCACCTCACTGACTTTTCAGAAACAAGGAGTAACAAGATCAATGCTTGGAAGCTTGGAAAAGACGTGGAAGTATGTGATAGTCGATTTACTGTATTGTCTGCTTGCCCTTTCTTAAGGAAAGGGCAATCCTATTTATGCTAAAGGAATGTAGTTCTCTCATTTTCCAAGACTTTCCATCACTAACCAGGCTTGGTAACTGTAGTCGACGTAAGAGAATCCCATAGAACCATCTCCTAGGTTTCTAGCCTATAGGAAGTGAAAGGAGGTCCAAGGTCAGAGTACCCCTATAGACAGATTATGTCATAACTTAACCAATCTTGTGGGTAACTAAGGAGCGATGACGTGCGATGAATCATAGACGGTTGTAGAAGCTTTTGGAGCTATCGTTCATGTTCCTAGGCCTCTAGTTGATAGAGATATGTCATGTGTAGTATTAGCCCAGTAACTAAGGAGTGATGTCATGTAATGAATCATAGAGGGTTGTAGAGATATGCTATGTGGTCATATCGGCCCAGTAACTAAGGAGCAATGACGTGTAATGAATCATAGAGGGTTGTAGCAATCGTTGAGTAGTATTGCTCTTGTTGTTGGTGTGACAAGCCAAAATATGTATAGTGACTTGTAGGTTTGAGGAGGAGATTTCTAAGTTTGCTCTTGAGTTTGATAGCAAACTGAGTGCAACGAATGTCAGTATGACATTAAGCTGTCGACTGCCTATCATAAGCAGACCGACGGACAGACGGAAATCATGAACCGATACATCGATCAGAGACTGAGGCCTTTCGTATCCCATTACCAGGATAACTGGAGCAAACTCATCCCCATAATGGACCGCGTGCAAATGACACTCCCCCACGCATCCATTGGCATGACCCCCTACCGACTCAAGTACGGAACCGATCCGCGTACGAGTTGGGATTGGAATACTCTGACAAGCACCAACCCCCGGGAGACCCTAAACCGAGAGGAAGCCAAGGCGGTTGCAGTCCGAATGCATACCGCATGGGTCCACGCAAAGGAAAACATGGCAAAGGCACAAGAGGAAATGTCTAAGCACGTGAATCGACACTGAAGGGCCATCGACTGGGACGTAGGAGATAGGGTGTACCTATCGACCAAAAATTTGAAAAACTCTCGCCCTAGCCGCAAGTTGGGCCAACAATGGGTCAGACCATATACGGTGTTGGAACGGATTGGGCACGCGTTTCGATTGGAACTACCTACCGGTTCTCAAATACACGATGTGTTCTCACCAGACGTCCTCATGAAGGATCCGAACAACCCCCTACCTGGTCAGGATCCGCCTGAGCCTAGCAGCGAAGTGATAGACAGCATAGAGGATGGGAAGTGGAAAAGATCCTTGCTGTAAGGCTCCGCTGGAAGCAACTACAATACCGGGTTAGTTGGGTCGGATACGATCCGGACCCGGAGTGGTACCCAGCGTCGAACTTCATGAACTCTCCCCATAAACTCAGAGAGTTTCACACAGAATACCCAGAGTTACCAGGTCCACCTCGAGAACTACTCGGATGGGTTACAGCATGGGAGACGGGAGAGGAACAAAACTACGATCACGGAAGGAAAGACAAAGCGGAAGAAACAGAGTCGTTACTATCTGCGACTCTAAACTAAATACCCTCCGAGCCAGGGCGCACTCACCACCGTAACCCTTGCAGGAGTCACCCTTCCCAAACGTCTCACCGGTGTCGCAACAAGCAGCTACCACCATGAGAGACGAAGGGTCGAAGTGACCCCACACGAAGGGCCATGCCCGAGTCCCCTCCGACACAGGGTCTTCCCCCACCTAGGCCCCATAGGCCGCCCCAACTTCCCCATCCTACCCCTCCTTCCTCCCATCACCCTGAGTCGGAGCGACCGCAGGAGCCGATGTGGGTGACCGATAGCTGTTCTGCTATCGTGTCCTGTAGCGTCCCGATTGTATCAATATTACTATAACATATATGATGGCAGCGAACTCGGAATCACAAGATGCTCTTGGGAGAGAACTCTAATATTGCTTTCATCCCGCTTAGTCAAAGTATGATATCTACCCGACGCTGCGGACGAAGACCTGCCCATCAAAGCGACGCCAAAACTGGCTATCAGGATGGCGCAATCACACCCAACAGCCAGTAATATATCCTCCTCGATATCGTCAAATCATAATCATGCCCTCCTCCTATCCTGCTCTACTGGAGCGCCTTGCGGGCGAAGGTGGGCAGGATGAAGCTGGCCTTGTGGATATCCGCGTTGTAGTAGCGGAGCTGCGAGTCCTCCTGCTCGGCGGTGAAGCTACGGAGCGGGGTCTTCATGTCGCGGGTGGCGTCCTTGGAGCAGATCATGAAGCCGATCTGGCCCGAGGGGTAGGTGGGGATGGTAGTGTAGGCGTACTCGACGGTTGGGAAGACCTCCTTGCAGTCCTTCTTGAGCTTGGTGATCAATGGCAGGTGGAGCCACTGGTTCTCAGCTATTCGGTCTCAGTCAGCATTGTGAAATGGATATGGGGAATACCTAGGTTAGCAGCGCTCAAGTGGTAAGGTTGCCTCTAGAAGTTTCGCAATTCATTGACGACGCAGAAACCAGAAATGCAGACAGTATCAAGTGAAGCAAGTACTGATCGGCGGCACTGGTATATGAAAACACGATGTCGCCAAATTGGCTGGCAAACGAGAGCGATAAAAGCACGCAAACCTAGGAGAACGTACAACCTTGCGTAGAAATAACGCCACCCTCCTTGAGAGCTCCAAACAGAAGCTGGAAGTATGGCTTCTGGAAAAGCATCTCGGCGGGTCCCTCGGGGTCAGAGGAGTCAGTGATGATGACGTCGAACTCGTTCTTGTAGTCATCGAGGAACTTGAAGCCATCTCCAACGTGGACCTTGACCTTGGGGTGCTGGTAGCTGATGGCCATTCCTGGAAGGTACTTCTTTGAGAGACGGATGACGGCCTGCAGAGTGTCAGATATATTGCTTTTGTTTTCAGGGTAGTTGCGGGGACTACCTCATCAATGTCGCACAGGACGGCCTCCTCAACACAGTCGTGCTTGATGACCTCACGGAGGACACCACCATCACCACCACCGATGACCAAGACCTTCTTGGGGTTTGGGTGAGAGTTCATCGCCAAGTGGGTGATCATCTCCTGGTATGCGAACTCATCCCTCTCGGTGCACTGGATGACGTTGTCGAGAACGAGAACGGTGCCGTAGTCGGTGGACTCGAAGATGAGGACATCCTGGTACTTGCTCTTCTCGTGGTGGAGGACGTTCTTGACCTTGAGGGTCATGGCCTGTCCGGGCCACATGTCGGAGATCTCGCGGAACCATCCATCTGTACGAGGTTCGTTAGCAGGTGCTCTGTCGGTAGCAAGGCTACAAGTGCGGGGTAGCTATGAGAGCAACGCTGAAGTTCTCCATTGCAGGATATCTCAGGGCCGTAGACTCGAGTAAATTGGACTCTGATGCCAACGACCTCGAAGCAAGACCCGGGAGCGCCCAAAACTTCATGTTCGTCATTGGCATGGAGGGGTAGCTAGCTTACCCTTGATGGTGGGGTGAGTGATTTCAGACATCTTGAAGCTTGAGTGAGAAAAAGGTTTTGCCAGAGAAATACTCTTCGATGGATATGGTAAAGGGCGACAGGAGTAGGGCCTAAATCGTGATAGTAATTTGGTAGCAATTGTGATTGACCTTTTAGTACCCAAGCTAGGTTGAGGTTGATTTGTTTGTGCCATGGTCGCTTGTAGGTGCGGGGAGAATTTTTGTGGCAGAACAACGCTCACCGCCAAATACCATCGCCGATTGCGGTTAATGCCACCCAAATCCGTAGGTTGCATGCTAAGAGCCAGGTTTGGGGCAGTTAACTGTCTTGTATAATCGCCATACAACGGCAAATACACTACGATTGTAGATATAAAAGTTACTATTCGAAATTTATAGAGTACTACAGTAAATAGCACATGCTCCTGTAAAAGGAAGGTCGTTTTATTTTGTTTGTCGCACTCTCCAGAGAGCCTCCCCAACGAACCGCCTTGGCCTAGCTACCGCCGAGCTCTAATCTAGCTCCAAGTCTGCTCTTAACTGCCACGGATTTAGCTTGTACGTAGGTAATATATTTAGTTACAAAATTCATGATTTTGGGTGTAAAATGGGGTGGGCGTTAAACTAATACGAATAGTTAATCCAAGCACCCACGTTCTAAAGTATTGCAATAACTGACCTAGAAGATCATTAAACTGAAAATCAGTTTAATTATCTCAATTATAATAGAAATGACTCTTATAGCTAGATTACCCCTGTGAATGATAAATGTGTTGATGTAGCAATGATCTGAAATCACCAAGTAGAGAGGGACCTCTGCATCTCCTGCACCTGCTGCAAGTTGATTCTTACCTTCTCTTTCAACTCAATTTTGTCTTTTTCGTAGAGCACTTTCTCCGCGCTCAATGCCAATTTTTCGGTTTCTAAGGCCTTCTTTTCCGCTGCTGCTGCTTCCTTCTCACCGGATAGAGCGGCCAGATCTGCTCCTAACGCCAGCTTCTCGTCTTCTAAGGTCTTTCTTGCAGTTGCGACTTCTTGCTTGTTGTGAGACATAGCGACCTGCTCCGCTCTCAATGCCGATTTTTTGTTTTCAAAGGCCTTTTGTGCCGCTGCCATGTCTTTCTGTTCACACAATATTGCTGCCCGCTCCTGAGCCAACGCTTCACTATTCGCCTTTAACGTCTTTTTACCTTCTCGGTGGAGGGCTAAGTCCTGCTTAAATGCCAAATTTTGAGTGTCAACCCCTTTCCTTTCGCTTAATATTGCGGTGCGCTCCTTGTCCTGTGCTTCCCCCCTTGCTTTCAAATTCTCCTTCGCTTTCTGGTAGACCACCTGGTCCTCTCTAAACGCCCATTTTTGGGCTTCAACTCCCTGCCTTTCGCTTGCTAATGTGGCGCGCTCCTTGTCTTGCGCTTTCTCCCTTGCTTTCAATGCCCCCTTCGCTGTTTGGTAGAGAGACTGATCCTGTTTCAATGCCAATCTTTGGGATTCAACTTCCTGCCTTTCAGTTACTGCTGCGGCGCGCTCCTTGTCTTGCACTTCCTCCCTTGCTTTCAACGCTTCTTTCGCCTGCTGGTAGAGCGCCTGGTCCTGTCTCAACGCCGATGTTTGGGTTTCAAGTTCCTGTCTCTCACTTGCTACTGTCGCCTGCCCCTCGCATAACGCTCCTCCCTTTCTTTGAACTCCGCTTCCTTGGTGGCACACTCCTTTTCACGGTCAGTTGCTGCATTCCCCTTCATGGATATCCACGCCCGATGTGACATTATGTTCTTTTCTTGAGCATCCAATCTTTGCTCTCTCTCCGCAAGATTCTTCTCCCTTCTCATGTTTGCGGTTTCTCGCTTCGCCATCGCAGCCTTGTCTCTAGCATGGCTGTCATCACCGTTCTTTGTACGGCTTTGTCCCTCGAGAAGTAATTTTTGGTTTGCTTCATAGGTCTCCAACTTCTTTCGAAGCTCAAGTTCTGCCTTTGCTGTGCGATCCCATCTCTCTGTGAATGTCGTTTCCTTCGTCGCCAATACGCGCAGTCTCTTTGCGTAAGATGCTTCATTCGCTGCCAGTGTACCCTGTCGTACTTCATAAGACGCTTCCTTCACCGCCAGCGTACCATTTCTCGCTGTCCAAGACACCTCTTTCACCATCAATGCACTTTCTCTCTTTGCACAAGATGCTTCCTTCGCTGCCAATGCATCCTCTCTATCTGCACAAAATGCTTCATTCGCTGCCAATGTACTCTCCCTTTCATCGCACATTGCTTGCGCTTCTCTGAGTTTTGCTGAAACCATATCAACCGAGGCACGTTCATCGTCGAGGGCCAAGGTGTCTCGTCCAAAATCCTCTTCCGCCTGGCGGCACAACTCCTCCCTTTTCTTGATGTCCTTCTCCAGCTGTTCCTCTTTGAATTGGCGGGCTTGCCGGCGACTTAGGGCTTCTGCATTTTTGAGTTCGGCTTGTTGGGATTTTCGCGGCACGGTTATCGTAGACCCCTTTATTATCCGTGCCAGTTCGAGTATGTATCCCAGTAGTTGTGCGGTCGCCTGAGGCCTGAAATTGCCGTGAACAACTTCCTGGATGCAGCGTTCGAACTCGGTATTCTTAGCTGCTGGCCATAGGTTGTCAAGCCCGCGAACAAGTGGGATATAGCTTGGAGGAGGTGCGTTATTGGATCCTATTCGTCCCCTCGAAAGCTCGGAAATCAACGAGCTGCATTTCCGAGCAAGTTTTATGGTTATATCAGTGAAGTATCCTAGTGACAGCGTAAGCCCCTGAGGTTCCCAGTTCCTCTCAAGGTTATCCCAGGATTTGATCTTTGCTGACTTGGATCGGAGAATCATCTGGTTCCATTCGGCATGGATATCTTTCCAGCTCGTCCTTGATCCGTTACATATCTCCAGCCACTTCTTAAGTGTGAGCTTTGGCTTCTGCAGGATTTTTGGAGATGAACCGGTGGGTTGAGGGCTTCCTAAAGGCGGCCCATTTGTATCGCTCCGTGGCCGCTTCCCATTGGCATTTGGAGTTCCGTTGGAGTGGCTGTAAAGGTTCATGTTCTTGCGTAAATGAGCGAGGGCATGCGATGTGCAAAGTTCCTGAGATCGCCCTTCCAATAAATCATGAAACGAGGCCGAGCTGGCACAGATATACTCCCTGGAACGAGCAGAGACTTCAGTCAGGGTCTCAATCCAAAATTCTGGGTTTTTTGTATCGCCATCAACAGAAATCCAACTAGGAACGAAGGGGTCTTGGCCCAAAAGTAGGTTGTGCAGTGATGACAATGTAATGCACTTGCGTAGCAACGGACCAACATCATATTCCTCCGCTTCCTTGTAAATCGATCGAAGATGCACATTGCGCCATTTGGGATCATATGACTCTACTTTCGATGGCTCCATTTAGATGTTAAATCAACCACCAGAAAACCTAGCATATAAGCTGTGTTGGAGCTCAGGAAGGCTGCTTTTAATTACGGGGAAGGGAAACAAAGGAAAGGAATGAATACAAGGGCCGCCATTTCGACAACGAAAAATACTTGTTTGTTTGAACGCAAGGCTGAGAATAGGAGAAGCATTTACATTCGAGGTTACACAGTCCTTGCTCATCACTATTTCACGTCGACCTGGAGCTTGGCTACTACCCTGGCGTAAACCCCTGACCTTGGCCAATCACCCACTTAGTCACCGATTGTGATATATCACAGCTATTTACTACATCCAAAACTTGGGATACGGGATCGATCCTATAGGTCAAAAGCAAGCGAGAAATTATCTCGTAAATCATCCAATTGAAACTCCCCTTTCTCACCGCCACTTTCACATCACGCGCCTTCCCAAGCACCAGACTCCATGCTGGTATATCTCAATCAAGACAACCCGAAATTCCCATCCAAGCCATCGACATAAAACCCTTCGCCATTCAAGCCACCCTGTAGCAAAGACTGTTATACTCGCCTAGCGCTCCCGGAACCCCAAAATCGAGATCATCCCCGCTGCTAAGGCTCTCTTCGCTAAGGCTTAACACACTCTGCGTCGTAGCCGACGCGTCCAAGTCCCCCATGCTAAGAGCTGTCATATCCCACGTCTCGGGCGACAGGTCCCAATCGCCATAGCCCGACGACGAGAGACTACCCGTGTGCTGGCCACCTGCATTTGTAGTACCGGAGACGGCTACTGGCATACCCGGTACAGCACCACCATACACCGCATCGAAGATGTTGCTATTCCCGCTGTCGAGCGAGCCGAGGAGGGCCTCCCACTCCGACGGCGCCAAGTTTGGCGTCTTGTACTGCTGCGGCTGGGTCTCATTGTTGCGCTGCTGGGCTACGCTACGAGATCTGCGTAGTCCATCAGAGGATGGCGCGGAATTAAGCGCAAGGTAATTAAGATGAGGCCCTGCTTCCGAGTTGGAGCTTGAGCGTGGTTTAGTGCTAGTTGAAATTAGCGATGGCGTAGGTGGCGGCTGCGACTGACACGGTGCAGAGCTGTGGTAGCTTTTACTACAGAATGCCGCGTCCGGCTTCTTGTGGCGAGAGCCCGATTGGATACCGAGGCTGAGCATGGGTATGCTGCCCAGGGTTGCACGGCGCATGCGCTCCTGTTGTTGGAGAAGTTCCATGTCGCTGGACGGGTTGGTGTACCGTGATGTTGCGCGCAAGTGGACTTGTCGTCCAGCTTGCGAATGTGCTTGTGCCGTGGTATTATTCTGGCCCCCGTAATCAAATGTCTTCGACGTCTCGGTGGGCGCAAGGGAGCTGACAAGTTTACGGAAGTCGGCTGCGCCTGGTGCTTTGAACACGTCGAGGTAGTTCTCAACTGCGCTGACGAGGCGTTGCCCATCTTTCAGCAGTTTCCCCTCTTTCTTAAGATCCAATCCTTGGTAGAGCAGGCTCAACCCGCATAGTGTGAGCATCTCATTCTTATTGACACAGAAGGAGAACGACATGCTTCTCTCCTCGAGCAACTGTATAATCTGGATGGCGTGTTTACTAGAATCCGCAACATAAATAAGAGATGGAGACGCTTTAAGGCCAAGAGTCGATCCAACAGCAGGACGATGTATCAACCCTCGAATGTGGTAATATGCAAGTGACTATGACGGTTAGGACCCTGAAACTCGACACAGTTATATCAAACTTACCAGAAGAGCAGAACGATTCCCAGTCACGTCAGTAGATGGCTTATCTTGCACAAACGTAAGCTTGAGGTTTGGTGGTAGCTGTTCCGACCATTCGGTCAATTCGTTCTCCAAATCCGTCATGGTATTCAACGAAAGGTCCTTGGACGTGTTCGCAGGATATAAGCGCTGCAAAACCTTGGAGAGAATCCGTGAAGCGCAGAAAAGGGCCAGGGCGCTTGATATATTCGAGGACTCTCCAGGTAACGTAGGAAGATATCCCCGCTCCTCGACATACTCATCGTCGATGGGTAGTGGATATTCTGTCTCGATATCCGAATCTTGTAACAACTGTGGCAGACCCATAGATGCAGCCGAAAAACTATAGTAATCAGTAAAAGTTACAGTCACATTAGACACGGTACTCACCAATCAACCGTATACAGAGACCAGAATACTTTCGTCCTCGTCTCGATTGTCAAAGCGCTGTAGGAGAAGCGTTTCTGGCTCTGGTGTAGTCCCAATCTCTGTGCGAGCGCAACAGCTATGGCCTTGTATGTTTGCAATGACTTGTATTGCCCAGTCTGAGAACAATACAGGCAGGCAAGGACAAGGCACTGTAGAGTACCAAGTGTACTATCCATGAGGAGAGCATTGAGAGACCTTTGCCACTGCTCCTCGCAACGAGCGATGTGATCTTTGTCGGGTAGGTCGCTTGAGAATCCCGCGATACTGAAGACAAGGTGGAGCTTAGCCAACTTCTGGTCATCAACCATTTGTTCGGGATCCGCGATGTATTCTTCATACAATCGCAGGAATGTTGGTTTGTGAAGAACGGGGAAGAGCGGCGCATGTTCCTGCCAGAATATGTTGATGCACCGATCAGAAAACATACGTGGAGGGATGTTGGGGTCGTTAGATGAGCTTCTCCGAGTCACGAAGTCTTCTCGTGGCGCGAGGAAGGTCCCTAGATTGTATCCAGAGCATGATTTCCCACTGTCACGAAGCTTGCGATTGAATGCATCTATAATATACGGTTAGCGATAGCGCAAATAAGTAGTTGGTATCGCTCTTACCAACAAACGTCCTCCCGGTCGAGGGTCCCATAAACGTCGAGTCCGACACGTCTGACTCGAGCTGCAACGGCACTGCTTGCACTCGGAAGGTGTCGTCTTTGTTTTGCGGGGAGTCTGCGGGGTTTTCGATGACAACAGGCGATGAACTCAACGGCGAATTCGATATCCTTCGATTATTGTGCATCCGCGACAGCATATCGATTTTTTCGTCCTTCTCGTCCAACAAGTCCTTCAACCCCCTAGTCTCTCCTTCCAACACCCGAATCCGCTCCTCCAGCGACTCGGTATATCCTCGTGGGAACGCTCGTCGGCTAAGCTTATCGCTCGTCTTGCACTCGAATCCGACGTTTGCGCATTGCGAACAGCACGGCCGAATCCCATCGCATCGTATCTTCTTGCTTCGGCAACGATCGCAGGCCTGTGCTATCCGGCTCTGCGCGGTCGTCCCGACCTTGATCACTTTCATAGGCAGAATTCCAGGCATCTTCGCGACGGCTGTTGGGACCACGGCTGGGGCGGGTTTTGCGCGTCCACGCCAATAAGGGTCCTCATTCAGCGCTAGCACTTGTCCCTGCGTCGAATATCGTTACGAACATTGAGTGAGTGACAGGCTCAGTGGGCGCAATAAGTAGGGGTATGGTATGCGAAGACATCCACAGCATTCGAAGAGTGTTGAGTCTAGCAGTTGGAGATGGCAAAGCGTGAGCGAAATGAGGTTCTGTGGTGTGAGTGAGGGAGGTGCCGATGCAGGCGACAGGGAGAAGGCGCTATGTTTACGTTACTGTGGTCCTCTATCCCGCTCTGTCCCACTCGTGCTCACGAGATGGCTTAGTAGACGGCGGTTAGCGTCCCTAAACCAGCGGGGTTTTCGGGTAAGGTGGAGAATTCTCCCCACGATTTGTTGGGGATGTGGAGGTTTTTGTGGAGGCTGTGGGTTGATTGGGAATGTCTACTTCAGTATTGGATCGCAATGCTTTACTCTCTCTTCCTCTGAAATTCTATATGATCAAGGTTTAAAGTCCTAGCAGACGCGGCTCCAGTATGAAAAGGCGGGGGAGAAGGTCTCAGAGTCGCCTCCTTTTCTCTCTATGCCTGCGACTCCCTGCTACCAGCGGGCTACAGTATATACCACCGATAGAATATCGTCTATAACGGAATAAACGAAACACGACACGTACGACTCGGTGAAACATTTCGGCAAAACATAATCGGAATGCCAAATGAGGAATTTGAAGGTCCCTGATTTTGCGCCACGACAAGGGAATCTATCGCTGTGGGTTTCCTGGTCACAGATGCACCCCAACACTGCCATGCCCTGGCCAGGATAGAAAGTCACTGGCACCCATATCCACCATCAATATAGCACAACGCGGGGAGCACATGAGAGACGCTTAAGCCTAAATTTACGATCTTCTCTTCAGATCGACTATCAGAATCAAATCGTCCATTCTACTTGGCAGAGATCTCGAAGATCACCTCGCCTTTTAGGACTACTCAACGCCGACGAGTTCGCCAGTCTCTTTCGCTAGGATTTCCAGAAAGCTTGCCATGTTCTGTCGCTTTAAGCCCTTCGTCCGGCTCTTATGCGTTGGACCAATGACGCGTCCTCATTTCCATCAGCCTAAAAAAAACGTGGTCATGTTGATCGATCCTTGATCCACCAATCGGAAAGTACATGTCCAAACCGCCGCACGACACGAAGTGCAACTCTTGCGCCTGTAGAGTCGTATTACTCTTTAACTTCGTCTCGAATACAGGAGAAGTAGTTTGGCTCCCCTGTTTAGCTGACATGAAAACTTGTTAATGGCGTCCCACTGCGGCCCGCTAAATGCGTGTTTGGCTCTCCCCGCAAAGTTCCCCACCACCAACTGCCATATGAAGCGGATGCCAGTGAGAATTATTGATCCGCTGTCGTGGTCAAGCTTAATTGGGGGTTCACGCGCAGTCTATGCTTACTCCTATGCGATGAACTGCGTATGACTAACTGCCAAGGACTCAGCTAAAATCTTCGCTCTCGTCGTTATCTCCGGCCGCTGGTGCGTCCTGTGCCTCTGAACTGCCTAAATATTCACGCACTATAGGGCTTGATGATAGCGTGTTGATCTAAATGCATGTTAATGAAAATGTTGAGTGATGTTTAGTAAGAGCAGCTCAACAAACATACCTCCGCCTCTAATAATTCCAAGCTCTTGCTGAGAAGTCCTGCCTCGATCACGCGGAGCTTCGATGCAGCTTCTGGAATCCCTTTGTCACTCACTGACAGGCTCTTGTGGTTGGGATCGAGCTCGTTCGCCGTATGCTCGCTCTCACTCAGTCGTTCCAATTGCTCGTCCACTATATATCTTAAGAGGACCTTTGCTCGTAAGAGAAATACATCAGCAAGAGGATCCGCAGTAACAATGTCCTTGAAGCTGTTAATGGAGTCGGTAATATCCGTAGTCTTCCAGAATGCCCGCATTTGTCCATATGTCCCATCATTTTCCAGTAATACCTTAAAATCCAACCCATCATCTCCGTGAACACACATAAGATAGATAAATGGGCACGTCAGCTCCAGAGAGTCATCGGTCGCTGAAATGTGAAGCGTCGGGGGTTTGCCATAAATCATAACCTTAGCTTTGCCAAGGGGGTCATCCGGAGAAGGCGAGATATGAAGGACGAGGCTATGCACAGAAGACAAGTCGTCTATAAACCCGTAGCTGAAAAGCATCTCAGCGGCACTTTTGGCAGAGCCGTAGTCAATAGTTAGTTCCTCCCCTTTTTCAATGTGCTGCCCGGGCTTGACTTGCAAGAGCACTTCATCGTCAATCCCTTGCTGATAGTGCGAATTTGCGTTTGCTGAATGATTCGCCATGTCCAGAAACGGCACCATTGCCTCTCCTGAAAGAGGCAGCTCTAGAGACCGAGATCGATACCAGGAATCAATAAGGATCCAATCCTTGAATTCAAGATGCTCCGTCTCCCACCAAGCGTTGTGGCACCAGGGGATCTCTGTTGTATTTTCTCGGAGAGTCTCAAATTCCCGTACTAATGCTGAAACTTTTGCTGCAACAGCTTTCTAGAGGGCGAGAGCGTAAGCAATTCCCAGTAACATTTATGGACAAAGCTGTTCTAATGGCTTTCGAGAGCCTTACCTCTAGAGACGTTCCATTAAGGAGGTTTATCTGGTCATCATGCCACGCTGTCGGCAGAGAAATGTATTCCGGCAGCATTTTGACATACTCAGTCCACGGACCCCGAACACTGAATTTAATACTTGGATCTGATGAAGCTCTTGTCACTTGCATCAACAAGAAGAGCATTACATCCCCACGTAACGTCTGGGTTGCCATTAGTTATACGTTGCATGTGATCGACAAGCGCACACCTACACTTCCACCAACAGCCTCCAGAATCTGTCCGAAATGCTTATCAACCTTTGCGTGCTCTGCAATGGTTTCGGCGCTCAATATAAGATCTTTGGGGACATTCAACACGGTTAGGTTACCCTCTTGTTCCGGGGCCGAATCGATTTTGGTGGTCGAAACGACGCCGTAGCCTCCATATTCCTTATTCTTCTCAACAGATATATCTTCAAATTCTATACCATTAAATTTGGCCCAAGTACGCAAACTTGATACTGGTAGAGCTGGTGGCCGCATTTTTCCTAATATCAAAATTGGTGCTCTCTTGTTAACGGGCGGGCAAAGATTGTTGTACTTGGAGCCGTCAGAAGCTCTCTCCGCATATAACGTTAGTTCGGCGTCGGCTAGAGCTCTTGGAGAAACGTTGTCCCAGCTCCATACTTACACGCACCGTAGTTATGACGACACCAAACCACAGTAATGCAAATTAGTATACGTATTAATAGCAGCTCTATAATAACAGAAAATAACGAGTAAATTAATGAGATATTCTTTAAATGCAACTCTACAATGCAGCATAATTATCGATTACTAGCCACGGCACTCTTATGCCCACGTCCCGGCACCACCGTAGTCACACGAGGCTTAAGCAACACGCCACTATGGAAACGAGAGATTAAAACCCACGGAATAGGATCCACAGGCAAAGACCATATCACCAAGACGAAGGACAAAAACGGTGTATACGTTGAGGCTTCAAGGCAGGCATAGCGGCGAGGGAGTCAGGCGATCCAGACACTGCGACTAGCGAGCGAGACAATCATCACTGCAACGAGAAGGCCAAGGCCGAATATCCCAAGGCGCCGGATCCAGTGGTGGGAATGAACGATGAAAGGGGCCATGAGAGATAGATCTGCAGGAATTGTTTGGCGCAACACTCTACAAATTGCTAGGTCCATGAGAACGCCTATTTAAAATCTACCATTTCATGGTAGGTGAACGCCTGTTACCTAGATGTTCTTGGTCAAACGCTTTTCCATATGCTACCGTGTCCCAGAAAGCCACATCCCCGAACCTCTATACCTGCACCTATTCTCGGCCAAACTTGAATGATAGTATCTGACTCATGGTTAGCTATTTGGGTACCTTCCTGGCAATAATGAGAACTTACATCATGCTTCCCTACGGAGACGGTATGATCCAGTGATACTCTAACGCCGCCTGCGCCTTCTACATAAGCCAAGGGGGCGTCTCCCATGACCTTGCGAGCAACTTCCGCGACTGTAGTATTCTTCTTGACAAGAACGCAGTCTCTAAATACCGCATTTGACCCTGCCTGGCCCGATGAAAACGTCGAGACGTTCCGCACGGGGAACACTGGAACCAGTCCAAGCAGCTCCGCAGCTTTTGATAATACCTGGACGACTCCTGTGGAGCCAAACCGGTACAGTACCAAATCCTTTAGGTTCTCGATCCTTGATGTGAGCTTCTCATCCATTTCTTTTAGCCCACCGCCCTCGCGGTCACCATCCGCGATGAGATCCGCTCTCGTATCTACAAAGTCGCTTCCCTCAGTATACTTGATAAAGCCCTGCTTCGCAAGTTTCCTTAGGAATACCTCGGAGATTGCTGAGCACAGTACAATCGAATTCGGGTCCTGCATCTTGGCAATTTTGGCGATATTCTTGTCCGAGTCCGCGTGGTCGATTTTATTCAGTGCAATGATGGTTGGGAACTTCTCGTCCACAAAGGCATTAACGACTTTCGCTACTGTCTCATCTGACCAGTGTTCCAGCGGCTCCTTAAGGCCCATGCGGTCCAAAGTGCGTGCTACTACTTGCGCATTAGATCCGTACCCCGAAAACTGCCCCTGCAAAGTCTCGACAGCTGTAGCCTTGACTGCGATGTGTCGGCGCTTGATCGAGCCCCATTTCACCATCAAGTTGCCTAAAACCCATTGTACAATTTCCGAGCGTAGCCAGGCGATATCTTGGGACGGGTCATAGCCTCGTGTTGCCTTTCCCTCCTCATCGGTCGTGCCGCTCACGTCAACGACATGTATCAACGCGTCCGCGAGTCTAAGGTTGTCTAAGAACTTGTTTCCCAGCCCCTTCCCTTCATGGGCGCCTGGTACCAGCCCGGCAACATCGAGTAGCTCTATCGGCACCGAGCGTCGTCCATCCTTGCAAGATCCATAATTCGGCTTGCACCTGTCTTCGACAGAGTACCTGGCACAAGCGCAGTCTATTTGTAGGTATCCCGTAGCTCGATTTGGGTCGATGGTAGTAAATCTATTCGTATAAAGTCAGTCAAACTACACATACTTGTTATAATTATCCTTACGGAAAGTTGCCTGTAAGGAATCAGTACGAGCCTTCTCGCGCCGGCGTTGAAAACTACCAACCAACTTTTGAAGTAGCGTCAGTCAGACTATTCAGAGTAGTAGACTTCCCGCTGCTGGGTTTGCCCACTAGACCGATGAGAGGATCTCGTGGCATCCTGCTCAACGTTCTATTAACGTTGCGATAAATGGCCAAAAGGTTCCTCTAAAATCAATTTGGACCTAGCGACGTGGAACGTGGGGTAGCGCCACAATTCTTATCAGCCTTATCAGCCACTAAAGTCTGTTGTATCCAGGCTGACACAATACCGAGGCACCAACATTCAGAGACACCACGTATTCGTGACAACTCCAGCCTCTCGCTCTACAGCTCAACTTTGATTTAACAAGAGAGCCTCATTGTTCCAGTCGATGAAGCTTTAGGATGGTTCAAATCAGACTTGTTAGTGTTTTTGCAGCCACGGTGCTAGCTTGGGTTACAAGTGCCCATATTACGCTGGAGGACATAGATTCATTGAGATCCATCACCAAAGACTGCAATGAGAAGATACGAGCTTTGAAGTCAGCTCATAAAGGAAATCCTGCCCAAGTGGTAATATTAGACAACGAGAGTTCAAAAGACGAGATCGAAGATGTAATTTTTTTTATACGGTTGTCCTCACTATTAGGCACCTTTGGCTCATTGGTACTAGGTTGTGGCTGGCTCGTTGACGTATTTAAACGGAGAATTACTCAGCCTATTGAATATTCCGGTGAAAGATATAGCAATCGAGAAGCCTAATTGTCCTGAGGTCCTCAAGCACTGCCATGTCTTTCTTCAAGCAACCACGAGATTCTTGCAAGCTGTAGATGAGAAGCAACAAGAATTCGGATGGGACACGGAAAGTACCATTTATAATGCCCTCGGCTGGATGCAGTCCCTCTGGGCTTCTAGATCTGCAGTAAGTCCAGAATTTATTAGATGTCATCCTTCATGTTACTGTCGTGCTCGAGAGGGTGGTGGCACTCTGTCTTTCAGTGCCAAAGCCTATATCCCGAGCATTATAGAGCTCCCAGCACCCATCTTAACCTTTCAAGTAATTTGATGGCTGACTGGCATCTTGTGTCCAGAACGAACAGCACTTGAGCTTTATTGAACAGCAACTGCGTCTGTACAAAGCCTCAAGTTGCTTCAATAATGTCAACGATATACTTAGACAAGATGTCGAGGTCGTGGAATATTTGAACGACTTGATGGATACTTTCCGATAACTTTCAGACGAGCTGGAATGGATCATGGTGTATTAACCTTTGAAAATGGCCTTCAGAGTTGTCTTTTTCTGCATAGCTGGTCGTTATTTTGGTTTTGGAGAAGGAGCGACACATAATCAACCACAAGTGGTTCGGATACCCAACGTCTTTTCAAGCGTTCCGTTCGTGTCTTACTAAAACCAATTTATTATTTTAATGAAATATCATACCTCAAAAATCCTATAGCAATTCCTCTAAACAACGAACATTGTTATCATGTCAGGGCTTCACATCATCATTGACCCGGAACCAAACCAGAGCACCGCGGCAGTATTCCATCCTTGTCCATGATTGGGATGAAGAGTCGCTCTTATTAGGCACAAGATGCACGAATTTCATATCTCATCACAACTGTTACCCTTGCGCCGTCGCCTAGCGATCACTCGAGGTCAATGACAAACATACCTCATGCTACCTTCACCCAGCGGCCCCAAACGTTCCTCTCTCGCACTCACCTCCAGACCCATGGCATTTCCGGCACCGGCTTTGAAGAATGGGAAATTCGAATCACTTGCTTGGAGTTCTACGTCCTGCTTCTCAGTATGACAGTAACGGTCCTGTTTTTGGCTTGGCTCGCGCTTGTTGGACTGGATTATTTGAGACCACAACACCGAGGACAGGCAAGGCTCAGCGAGAAAGTTTTGAGGTATTTGAAATTGAAGGCAAAAAGGCTGAAAGATAAGGATACATGGGTGGAGCTGGGGGAATGCAGTAATACCTCGGGGAGGGTAAGTGTAGCAGGGCAAACGGAAGACGAGGATACGGAGAAAGGAGAGTCGACGGGAGAGAAGCTGGGGCTAAATGAGCCGAGAAGGCGGAATTGAACGTCAGAAAAGGACAGGAATGGGATAACTCGCACGTTGTCAAGCCGTGACAATATAAGTGGTGTTTATATCTCCTCTTGGGCTCATTGGTCGCGTGGATAAAAACACAGAAAATGGACAACCACCATCTTATTTGCTGTATGTTTCGATCTCTATCTGTCGCTCTCGGTTTGTACTTGTACAATTCCCCCACTCCAATCCTATTTGTATTCGATCCTCAATTCTTCGTATCAAACAAACACGCCCCATCATTCCCTCCGATGCATAGTTTATGACCTAGACTGTCCCTTTCCCGCCCTGATAAAGCTAGAGTTGCACTCCTCGTACGCCCTCCCGGCACCAAAGCCCAAGCCGACGAAAGCAGGCCACGCGCGGCGCTTGAAGATGAGGACGGAGAAGACGACACCGAAGGACAGGCCGAGGGACGAGCGGATGAGAAGAGACGAGAGACAGCGGTCCCACTATCACGCCAGGTCAGCACAAGCTCTACAAACTTCGCATTGGCCAGATAAAACTGGCTAGGCGCGCCAGGGTGAGCTGTAAAGCCTTACCTTCTCATTTAGCAGCGTCTCGGAGACGGGCCTGCTGGGACGCGTGACCACTGGTGGCGGGGGGATCGAGGTCTCTGGCATTTTCGCGACGTCGCTGTAGATCAATTAGATGTCAATTGACAATACGAGGAGGATACTGGGCGCGTACTGTGGCTCTGGGGGACGAGTCTCGTAGTTGGGATTTTTGGCTGGCAAAGCTACCTCATTGTTTCGGCTCCGACATTCCTTGGTTCACAGGAGTCCCGGGCGGTGAAATATATCGCCTAATTTGGTTAGCGTTAGATGTTCTGCCGCATTTAGACCAGGGTCTATGATTGAACATATCGAGTGGATGAAGACCCTATGAGAATTAAGGCTGAATGAGCGCTGCTTAGAAAGATTGTAGAAGTAGGATGTTTTGATTTATTCAGTCATTGCTCCTTGAGTAAATGGTTGACTCAGTTTCTAACAGGGTAACAACAGCCTCCTTCTGCGTAACTCGGACTCTGAAGAACGTAACACCTTGTACTTCAGGATTATTTCTACAGTACCCCCAACTTTAAAGTCTTGCTAACTCCATAAACCTTCAGTGGTCTAACCTTCGAACAAGTAGGATCCCTTATACCAGGTCCACACTTGCATAACTCAACTTGGTTACCACATATGCAGCACCATTCATGATGCTTTATCTTGAAACAAAATGTACAATGCCTTGCATACTCGACACATAGCCTTACAGGGCGACGCTTTATTTCTTACCTCTGTTTGCACCACCTCGGCCACCACCACCCCTAGGTCCGCCTTTATTGCGACCCCCACGGCCACTCTTCTTCCCAGCAAGAGACTGTGGAGGCGCCACGTTGTCATGACGAAGCGGTCCATTACCAGCGCCCTTTCTTGAGCGTTTGCTGGGGTTTGGACCACTGCGATGGCCATCGTTGTCGCCTCTAAAAGGCAACATTGGCTGACCATTGGAACGGTAGTCGTTATCGTGATCAAAGTTGTGATACTGATCATCATACCGTCCTTGGTTATAATCAGGATAACTGGGTGGGGGGCTATATAGCTGTCCCTCCCCGAACCTGAAATGCTCATCATTCCCACGATATGAGTTTGAAAGCGGTGGCTCCCGGTAACTGGAAGGTGGTGGAGGCTGAGGCTGGTATCTCTCTTCAAGCGGTTGACAGCCGCCAGTGAAGCGTATGTGGCCCTTCGGTTGCGGTGGAGCTATCTTTGCCCGGATGAAATCTTCCTCGTCGCTATCATCAAGCGTCACGGGATTCGATTTGGCAGATCCCTTGATGCTGAACCCGTTCTGGGGCTTGGCCGGCAGGTAATCTCTCCCATTTGAGATCGCAGGCATGCTCATCTTGGGGACTACATAACGATCCCTATTTGCCATGGACCATGTGTATCCTCCTGTCAACGAGGCACTACGACTCAGAGCGCACTCAGGGCCATAATGTTCATCCGCACCACAGTTATAGCAATCTGCCACGAGGCTACAAACCTTCCGAACCGATCCCAAGTCTGGTTTGAAGCTACGCCACAAAAAGTGGCAGGAGTCCTCAGTGTGGTGCCCAGATTCACAGATATCACAAGTTTCACCCTCGGATTCGGTGAGGGCGAGCTTCTCGGGACAGGCGGGCTTTTGGTGGCCTCGCTGGTGGCACTTACTGCAGCGTATGGTTTTCGGACAAGAGTTTGTGAAATGAATGCCATGGACACCACAGGTGGAGCATTTCAGCTGAGGGCAGGAGGTGGCCAAGTGCCCATTGTTACCACAAGTAAGGCAGCGGATTGTGCCACGTGGCAAGCCTGGGTAGTATTTGTTGATCATTGCAGCTTCAGCCTCACTGAGGATCTGATCCGTCTCTCGGGTTGCACTACATGATGGCAAAACCATGGGTTCGAGTTCAGGGGAGTATTCATCATCATCCTCAGCATCCTCGGGTATCAATGAAACAACTGCTGCTGGCCTTTCTTTCTGGTTTCCGTCATTTGGAATGGTGGAATGTTCGACAGCACTGCTCTGACCATGCACAGCCAAAGCTGCAGTGGAATCTGTAGTTGTAATGTCTCCCAAACTTTGCCCATTTATGGAACTTGCAGTAGAAACGGGTTTGGACGCTGACATCGTGCCTGCTTTCGCCTCCTTCAGTCGGTTTCTGCAGAACCCCATAAAGGACTCGTCTTTCAGCTGTACAGCCCCATATTTCTTCTCGATCTTAGAATAGTTCTTGTTCATATATGCGTCGCATGCAGCAACCATCGAATCTAGATCCATTTTACCCACAACATTGCTGTTCCTGATGAGCAACTCATAGACAAAGTTGGTTCTGAGGTCGCGAGTAATATAGCCAGCCGGCTTCTCCCTTGCTCGTCTCTCGGTTGGAGAAGGCAAAGTAAGGCCGCTTCCCTTCATAATCTCGGGGGCAGTGCCGTCAATGCTATTCGAAATTTCAGGTATGTTTGAATCCGCAGGCTTTCCCGGCTTGGTAGTAGCGACGTCGAGGGCAGAAAGGGCTCTTCTCTGGGCTCTTGTCATCTTTGCCCGCTTGGTCTTATTATGAGAAACGTCTGGTCCAGACGCAGATGTGTCTCCCACAACAGGTGGCTCTTCTCCTTGCCTCTTTTCAGCCGCGGGTGGATTGTTGTCTCCAGCAGCCTTCTTCGCTGCTTTCGCGCCGCCACCAAGAGAGGTCCGAACAGTCGCTTGGACGCCCTTGTTCCATGACATGGCCGCAGCTGTCGCATCTTTGGGTTTTTCAACAGGGGCTTCAGCGGCACTTGCTGAATTGTCTGTCTCTGCCGGGACATTATCGCTCTCAACACCACCGTTGCCATTTGGTTTGGCGCGCTTATTCGCACGTCCAGATGGCTGGCCTCCATCCGAATCAGACGTCGGGCTTTGCGTAATTACTTCGGCAGCATTGCCAACTGATTGTTGCAGAGTGCGTTTTCGGCTCACGGAGGACGTCCTCGAGTCTGACGTGTCGTCGGTACTCATGTCGAGGTAAGACCGAGGGGAGTGGCGAGCTTATGCGATCATTGTTCAAAGTAGACTATCGTAGATGAGGTTCAAGTTGCCCTTACGATTCGGTATCGTTGCAAGTCGGATATGCTCGTCCGTTCGGAGTGGTGCTGCTGCTGTTGTCGTGAATCGCAAGTCCTTTTGGATCATCAAAATCTACAGAAGCGTGGGTTAAGTAATTTATCTGTTATCGTTATCGGCTTGGTGGTAATGGGCCAATCGGGCTACCGTAGCCCGAAGGTGGTAGAGTAGACGAGTGAAGTAAGACTGCCTGCAGGGGTTCTTCCGAACACGACGCATCAGATCTCGGGCAACATATTCGAACGTCCTGGACTGGGCTTCTAGAAACATATCCATATTATCAACACTTTCAAGTACCACAGCACCCTAATACCACCACAAAGGAAGCATATTGAAGCAGGTAGCTTCTGGTCGATATATAAATCTCATCGGCCATATACACAACACGCTACCGCTATTCTGTCGTTACATACACTAGGTAAGCGGTTGTTTGACCTTGCTGCACCAGTGCAGTCCAAGACAGTCTGAACCTTTGAGCGAAAGTCGCCTTCTGTTATGACTGTCTGAACTTCATGCCATGCAGAGCTCTTTCATTCCAACCAACTCTTTGTGCTGACCAATCTACCAAGCTACGCCCAAGCATAACCAGGCCATCGTCCCCAATATCGACGGCCATCGACGATCATCATCCATCCGGGTCGAGCCCATACGATCTCTCAATATACACACGCTCGACCAAAGCGTGACCCATACATTCAGTATATCTCCCTCCAATACCGCCAAGCTGTCTTCACCACTGCTCCTCCCTCGCACCATCTCCTACGACGGGAGTTCAACCCCTCCTCGTCGAGGTGACGCATATCGAAACATGTCGGCGGAAAAGATGGGGAGGAGGAGACGGTCGAGCAGTTTATTATACCAAGAACCTCCGGAGAGCATAGAGCACATGAGCGATCAAGCTGCGCTGCCAAATTTGAATGCAAACTGGGTCAATGCGAAAGGTTAGTCAACACGTTCGTCTGGGGTACGCGGGATCACTGGGGTTAGGGTGGTGTATATTGTACGATGTTATTGAACGGCTTCAAAGATGAAGTATATGGCGTTGCATGTTACATTGTCTGGCAGATGTTGAGGGTAATCATTCGTGGAACTCAGGCTAACATTTATCTGTACAGGTGCATGGACCATTCACATTGTTATTATTGCTTGCCTGAAGATCTTCTACGACATTATCCCGGGGGTCTCACAGGAAACCTCGTGGACACTGACAAACATCTCATACATGTTTGGCTCCTATCTGATGTTCCATTGGGTTCGCGGTGTTCCGTTCGAGTTCAACTCGGGAGCCTACGACAACCTGAATATGTGGGAGCAAATTGACAACGGAGACCAATACACCCCGGCGAAGAAGTTTCTGCTTAGCGTGCCTATCGTTTTGTTTTTGCTCAGCACACACTACACACATTACGACTTCACTTATTTTACGATCAACTTCTTGGCTGTCTTGGCCGTGGTAGTACCGAAGCTTCCATCTGTAAGTGCCCTCGTTGAAGTCCGGCATACTCTAGTGCGCAAGCTAACACACGCTACAGAGCCACAGGATGCGAGTTGGTTTGTTCTCGGGAGCACCGGAAGACAGGTAGCTGTTAGTTTATAGCCTGTGTTATTAGGATAACTCGTCACTTCGATATCTGCCTCGATGTTTCTATAATTGGTGGCTGCTCAAGCATGCACCTGTCGGCGGAATAGAAATGTTATATAGGTCAAGAATTTGGTTTACCAATGCTTTAAGTATCCCGGTGACTTTTTGGTTATGATTATGGGCATGCTTGTGGGCTATGTCGTAACACAACGAGAGATGATGAAGGCTGTGGCAAGTAGGTGTAGCCCAACATTGACGTATCTCAGCTGATATGTGAGTTTGCAGCCAAGAGCACAGTTCGTAGAGTGGTTACTACAGACAGCAAGATCATAACAAGGCCGTAACAAGATCAGACGATTCAAGATTCAAGGATCCAAGGATCCAATGATTCAACCATCCATATGATGCCATAGTATCCCTATCCCCGTCATCTGTTGACAGAATCCTGTCAAGCTCCAAGTAGCCAATAATTGGCAATGGATAAGTCCGAAGAGGCGGCTAAGGCCCCTATACCTTAGTTTTGAAGCTCAAACCTGTCAAGTTTGACAGCCCCTAGGGCCACTCCAATGCCCTTTCCATGTTCGGGTGGTGTGATTAGGAGACCCGCGCTTATTTGGCGTTGACGTCGCCTATAACCGCACGCCACTTATTACGCGTCGGCGACGAGCTCCATGGTAGAACAATTGCAACAAGACCACAAATATGTAAGAGTGGAGTGAGAAAAAACAGGAAGGTGCGATGTGGGAAAGGACAGGTAGGTATAAGATTCTTCGTCCCTTACCATCCCTCTTTCTTCCCTTTTCACTTCATATCTGGCCCTGTAGAGATTATCCTGTCAAACAGCACGTCTTTTGTTGGGTCTTGATATATTCGGTGAACGCGTCAATATTTCCATTCGTTTACAGTTTATGATCTACGAAAATGCGCCTTAACCTTGCCTTCGCCGCAATAGGGCTGGTTACCTATGCCAATTCACAAGGATTTGGAGACAAGGGAGGCAAGGAGTCCGAGAAGGGAAGCTCCAGTGTTTCCCATAAGACCTCAGAGAGCCCCAGTGCTTCCCATAAGACCTCCGAGAGCTCCAGTGCTTCTATGTCATCCCACACTCACAGCTCTAGTGCTTCCATGTCATCCCACACTAGCAGCTCCAGTGTTTCCATGTCATCCCACACTAGCAGCTCCAGTGTTTCCATGTCATCGCACTCTGCCAGCTCCAGTGGTTCAACATCTGTGCAATCTGGTAGCTCCAGTGCTACTACGCCATTGGCGACTGTTAGCTCCACGATTACTATACCTTCTGGAACCGGAAGCAGCATCTCGATCTCCTTGGGCACCGCGTCTAGTATCTCATCGGTGGCCCACGGGACGTCCACAGGCACCGTCACAGCTACCGGAACAGCCACAGGAACAGTGGGAACTGTCACAGGTTCTGCCTTCCAGGGGACCCCGTCCGCAACGAACACCCCATTCTTCTCGCAGAAATCATTCGAAGCTGGTAACACTACCAGCTTCGGCGCTACGGCAACTCAAGCGTCCTCGAACCCAGCGATCACGAATCTACCCCTCAACACATCGACCCCGAACGCGACAACAATCACCCAGACGTCCTTGAACACCACAATCGTGACTCTGTCCAGCGTTATCCCAACTTCCCTCACGCACGGTCCATTCTTCAACACCACAGAAGCCCCCACCGGCACCGGCGCCACCCAAAGCAGCGTCGGGCCAGGACAGACAACAGTGGGCCCCGGCTCGTCGGCATCAGCTCCTGGATCATCTGCAGAAGTGCCCGGGTCATCTGCATCGGCTCCCGGGTCATCGGCATCGGCGCCCGGCTCCCAAGGGGCGTCGTCAGCAGCGACACCCGTCTTATCCGCGGCTCCGCAGCAGTCAGAGTGCAACTGTCCCTCGGGCGGCGGAGGAGGCGGCGGCGGCGGTCAGGGATGCAACTGTCCGACTTCAACTGGTGGTGGCGGCGCTCAGACAACCTCCCCTCCTTCCCCTAGCGGCGGCGGCGGTGGTAATCAGACTACACCCAGTGGGGGCGGTGGTGGCCAAGAATGCAACTGCCCATCTGGTGGTGGCGGTGGTGGCAGCGGCGGCCAGCCATGTAATTGTCCCTCTTCTTGTGGTGGTGGTGGTGGTGCTCAAACAACCTCCCACCCTACCAGCGGCGGTGGTGGCAATCAAACAAACCCTACTAGCGGCGGCGGTGGTGGTGGTGGTAGTTCTGTATGCCCAACATGCGCCTCTGGTGGTGGCGGCGGTGGTGGCAACCAGACAACCCCTACTGGCGGCGGCGGTGGTGGTAGTGGCAGCTCCGCCTGCCCAACCTGCTCTGGTGGTGGTGGCGGCGGTGGTGGTAGCGCAACAGCACCTCCTAGCGGCGGCGAAACAACCCCTCCTAATCACGGCGGCAGCGGCGGCAACCAGACTACCCCTGGTGGCGGCGGCTCTTCTGGTGGTGGTTCCTCTATTGGCGGTTCTTCTAGTGGTAGTTCCTCTAGCGGCGGCGGCGGCAACTCTACCACTGGTGGTGGTGGCGGCGGCGGCGGTAGCTCTGCATGTCCAACCTGCGCCTCTGGTGGCGGTTCTTCTACTGGTGGTTCCTCTGGCGGCGGCGGCGGCAACTCTACCACTAGTGGTGGGGGCGGCGGCGGTAGTTCTGCATGTCCAACCTGCGCCTCTGGTGGTGGCGGCAGTGCCAGCCCAACTGGTGGCGGCGGTGGTGCTCCTAGTGGTGGAGGTGGTACCACCCTAGGTGGTGGTAGCACTCCAGGGGGCGGCGGCGGCGGCGGCAACCCTGAGAAGGGCACTACCAATAGCGCTGGTACGAAGTTGTCGAGCTCGGTGGCGGCGCTGTTGGTCGGTGCGGTTGCTGGGTTGGTGCTGATGTAGAGATAGGAAAAGGGGGGGGGTATAGATGAAAAGTTAAATAGGATACTAATGAAGATGTGGGTAATATATATTTTCTTTAAATAAACGATGTAATCATAGAAAATGCTGTTATATAAAAAGATTAGGGGCTGCAGATGGACTTTTTGATAGTGTTACAATTTAAATATACTGCGTGTTTTTTTAAAAGTGAAGCGGAGTGCAATCAGTGTTGCCCGAATACCACTCTGAATATTACTCGAGCATCCTCGAGTAGAATACTCATAATTGAAGCTCGAATACCAGTACTCGAATACCCTGAGTAGTACTCGCATATAAAATATAATTTGATATATACTAATCTAACTCTCGTTATGCATCGTCGCCGCTGTCTTCGTCGTCGCCTTGTGATATAACACCCCAATTCCGCAAGCAAAGTAGATATCTAAGTGTAGAAGGCGATAGCCGGTTCCGTTTCTTTGTGATAATATCACCACCGACACTAAATACTCGTTCTGAGTCTGCTGAGGTAGCTGGAATAGCCAGGTGGTCCTTCGCTATACAAGCAATCAATGGAAATTGGTATTGCTTACTCTGCCAATACTTGAGAATATCTGTGTCCCTACCAACTGTTGGCTCCTTCATCCATCGCTTCCATTCCGGCTCAGTATCGTGATGGCTTTGTGATACATATAACTCGTCTTCTGAGTCTACATCGATATTCATAGCTTGCTCTGTATCTAGATCCTCATCTTCAATACTATTAATAACGTTGCTGCTCGAATATCAGACTCGCGGCCTGTACCGGTAGAAGCAGTCCTGCCACTGTGCTTTCGCCCTGTTCCTTTTGGTTGACTGTGTGCTATCTTTTCATATAATATTGAAGATGTTAAAATTATACTGAGGATCACAAATTGTAGCAATCGTAGAGTGACTGTGTTGCTGATTTGTCGCTAGAGTATAGTAGTCATTAAGCTTCTTTAATGCAATCAACGTGGCATTGGCAATTGGGCTTCGTTCTGGTAGCTCACTTCTCATATCTTCGAGCTTCTTAATCGTTCGCATATACTGCGGAACAGCGTATTTCAGAGTTGGATAAGAAGAGCCTTGAAACTTCTAAGTGGGACGGATAAAGATATAGAATAGCTTCAACAAGTCATGTAACGTAGCCCAATCTACTGCAGTTAAAGCAATATCCCTCATACTAGTATCTAGTTGCTGTGACGCACACAAAGTGTAAGGCGGCCCTCACGTGAGGGCACGTGAGGTGTCACGCTCTTACAGTGGACCTGGCGGGCTCGGTAAATTAGGGCCTACAGGTTCCTGTATATAAGGGGCTGGAGGCTCGGAGTGAGGCCTCCAGTCAATAGTCGATGTATCTACGTAGACCTATTGTGCTTACAGAATACGATACCTTCCTGCCTCCTGACCTGGTTCCCTGAGCTCCCGTGTGACCCTGGGTCCTACGACTTTACAATTCTATTGACTCAACCCATACTCAGCCTACCAGATCAGGATGGCGAGCCAGGAAAAGAGGATTACCCGAGCGACCTCCGGAGGAGCGACTCCAGCGGCAGAAACCATCGAGGCCAGCCCACCGACTCTGGGCCCTGAAGCCAGCAGCTCCGCGACGAGCAAAGCGGACAGGATGCCGTCAAAGCTGGCCGCCCTCAAGAATAGGATCGAAGAAGAGAGGGCCTACTACAATACCATGGAAGAAGCCCTCCAAGTATTCCGACGATCGCACGGCGACGACTATAGCGCCTACCCGGAGGAAGTAAGGGTCTTCGCAGAAAGACAGGTCCGAATACAAGAAGAAGGACGCCGGAAAAGGCGACACCAAGACAGTGAGGAAGAATGGGAGGGGACCCCAAACGAGGAGGAACAAGAGACTGCCTCCGTAGTATCGCGAGAAGCAACCCCGTCGTATAGGCCTTTCGGCAAGGTCAAGGACCCTAAGGTCTACAAAGGCGAGTCGACACGAGAGCTCAACGAGTTTATGGCCTCAATCCGCGCTTCCTTCCGATACCAGCCAAGAATGTTCCCAACCGAGCAATCCAAGGTGGCCTTCGCCGCCCAATACCTTGAGAGCGACCCCATGAAGGAGTGGGACAACCGCTGCGCCTCGCAAGAGGAAGGGCTCGAGGACCCTTTAGATATCGCAGGGTTTGAAGAGTTCCTTCGCGACCTCCATATCGACCCAGCCAACCGGCAACGCATTGCAGCCCTCAAATACAACGGCGCCCACCAGCGTAAGGGGCAGGGTATCCGCAAATTCGTTGCGTACCTCGAGGAATTGGAGCGGGAAATGGAGCCCTACACCGAGTCCCAGAGGACCACCCACCTCCTGACGAAGTTACACCCAGAAATGAGGCAGCGCCTCCTTGAGGGTGGCTACGCCGAGCGTTCCACGACCCACAGGGAGGCTGTTGTCAATATCCTAGCCATGCTGGAAATGAACAACCGGTGGGTAACCGAGAAGAATCCTTCTACGGATAGGCCCAACACAAGGGAGAATAAGGGAACCCTGCAGGGTGGCTTTCCAGCTCGGAAGGGCCACTTCAATAGCCACAAGTCGGGCAATCACCGGGAGCGAACGCCCTTCCAGGATCGCCGTCGATCGGACCAACAACCTGCGCGCAAGCCAGCCGACTGTCATACTGACATTCGTTGCACTCAGTTTGCTATCAAACTCAAGAGCAAACTTAGAAATCTCCTCCTCAAACCTACAAGTCACCATACATATCTTGGCTTATCACACCAACAACAGAAGCAATACTACTCAACGATTGCTGCAAACTCTTCTACTACATCTGTTTATGCTACATACATCACGGCATATCATTTGAACACTCATTGAACAAGTTATTAAGAAAATCTCCTCCTTAAGGGGGTGGGCCAATACTACCACATGGCATATATCTACCAACTAGAGGCCTAGGAACATGAACGATAGCTCTAGAAGCTTCTACAACCCTCTATGATTCATTACACGTCATCGCTCCTTAGTTACCCACAAGATTGGTTAAGTTATGACATAATTTATCTATAGGTACTCTGACCTTGGACCTCCTTTTCACTTCCTATAGGCTAGGAACCCAAGAGATGGTTCTATGGGATTCTCTTACGTTCACTACATGATTAGCAAGCTAGTTGTGGGTCGCACTTGATTTCTAATACATTTACCAAGCCTGGTTAGTCATGGAAAGTCATGGAAAATGAGAGAACTACACTCCTTTGGCATAAATAGGATTGCCCTTTCCTTAAGAAAGGGCAAGCAGGCAATACAGTAAATCGACTAGCACATACTTCTACGTCTTTTCCAAGCTTCCAAGCATTGATCTTGTTATTCTCTGTTTTTGAAAAGTCAGTGAGGTGCTAACCTCTGACTTACCCCTGAGTTCTCAGACTCAACATTTGTTGCAACTTGTCTAAACCACTTCACCACATCATACACCTGATTGCTGCGTTGTGGAATAGTCTAAGCTACAACCCTTTGGCTCTGTTTCCTAAGACAGTGTGTTGTCTTAGTAAATTCATCCCTTCCTTGGGTGGCTAGATTCTCATATCTGGTGCACCCACCATTACACCTTGCCTGCTTCAAGCTTCAACTATTTCTATAGCAGCACTTCGATACTACAATGGAGGACGACCAAGCTCCTACAACTACTGCTGAACAGCAGATGCAACAACTGTTTGCCTTTATACAAACTATAGCAAACAAACTTGAGAATTTGGAAAACACCTTTCAAGCCAACACTTCAGCAACACAATCTTCAACTCAGACACATCATACAGAGCTTCCCACAGCTCCTCTGGCTATTTCGAGTACCCCAGGTGCACTTCCTAAAGTGCAAACACCAGATTTATACCATGGAGACAGGAGGAAGTTGAAGGGATTTCTTATGCAACTGGACATCTACTTCACCCTCAGGCCTCATCAGTTCACCTCAGACATTCAGAAGATCTATTTCGCTGCCAGCTACCTCCGTGGATCTGCATTCAACTTCTTTGAGCCATATCTTAGAAGACTTAGTGGCAACAACCAAAATACCACTACACCTTTGATTACCTCTTATGACCAGTTTCAAGAGGAACTTACCAGGACCTTTGGAGACATCAACGAAACTGCTACAGCAGAAAGAGAGCTACAGAAGCTATGTCAAAAGACCTCTGCTGCTCAGTATACAACAGAATTTAGGAGAATCACTTCTCACTTGACTTGGAATGAAGAAGCCTTAGTCTTCACTTACTACCAAGGGCTCAAGAGCTCTATTAAGGATGAACTCAGCAAAGAAGAACGCCCTACAACACTTCAAACGCTTATAGAGAAAGCTGTCAGACTCGATGATAGGCTTTTTGAAAGAAGAAAGGAGAAGAACCAAGACTGGCATCCAACAAGAAATTTCAACAATTACACCTCTACACCAACTGCTAAGGACTCAGCACCTGAACCTATGGACTTAGACGCCTCTATAAAGAGATCTACAGCAAATCCAGCACCTCAGCCTACAGGATACCCTCAAAAACTGAAAAGGGGTAAACTTACCCCTCAAGAAAGAAAACACAGAATGGACAACAACCTTTGTTTATACTGTGGCAAAGGGGGACACAGAATTCAGGAGTGCTATTCAGCACGAGGGAGTGCTGATTCAAAACATATAGCAGCCTCAGACACAGTCACAACTGCTATTCCTGAAAAACTTGAAAAATCCCTAGCAGGCACAACTTCAACTGAGACTATAACTTCTCCCCTAGACAACAAAGATGTGTCGATGGTGCTTTCTCAGAGTCTCACACACCTGTTAATCCCTATTCAACTCCATTTCAAACAACAGGTGTTGTCTACAAGGGCTATGATAGACTCAGGGGCAACAGGCAACTTTATATCTCAAGACCTCATCTTGACACACCAGTTACCTACAATTCCCAAACGCACTCCAGAGTTGCTCCGAGTCATTGATGGAACTCCTATCAGTTCAGGTTCCATTACCTGCAACACCCCAGTACTCAAACTTGAGATTCCCCTAGGAAAATCAACATTTTCAGACACCATCTCTTTAGATGTTATACCAATGAAGTACCCAGTTATCCTAGGTCTTCCATGGCTTCAAAGGCATGATCCAACTATCAATTGGAAGCATTTATCGCTTGGGTTTAGCTCAAATCCTGAGCTCAATACTGAAAAAACCCTTCAAGCCTCAGTTACCCCTATTCAGGTCCAAGACTCAAACTTGTCCCAGATCAAGGATTTTGACCAAACTATGGGCGATATATCATCTCTGATATGGGTTAAACCTTTCCAACCTGTCCTGGAGATAGCAGCTACTTCAGATTTGGAGAAATCATCTCAGGAGGTCATTTTGCCTTTAGCATACCAAGACTACCAACATCTTTTTGACAAGGCAAAGGCATCAATTCTGCCAAAGCACCAGCCTTATGACCATGAGATACCACTCGCAGAAGGCTCAATGCCTCCCTACGGCCCTATCTACTCTCTATCTGAATTAGAGCTGAAAACTCTCAGAGAATACCTAGATGAGAACCTTAGTTCTGGCTTTATCAGACCTTCTTCCTCACCAGCAGGAGCTCCCATTCTCTTTGTCAAGAAGAAAGATGGCTCCTTGCGTCTCTGTGTTGATTATAGGGGCCTTAATGCAGTCACTGTTAAAAACAGATATGCTTTACCCCTTATCCCTGAGCTCATAGATAGGCTCTCTTCAGCAAAGATCTTTACCAAGTTAGATCTCAGGGGAGCTTATAACCTGATACGCATCAAGGAAGGTGATGAGTGGAAGACAGCATTCAGAACACGCTATGGTCATTTTGAATACCAGGTAATGCCTTTTGGGCTTGCCAATGCACCTGCTTCTTTCCAAGCTCTCATGAATGATATTCTAAGACCTTACTTGGATATCTTTGTTGTTGTCTACTTAGACGACATTCTTATATACTCTTTAGACACTCAAGAGCATGTTCTACATGTTAGACAAGTCTTAGAGAAGCTATCTCAAGCACAACTCTTTTGCAAACTTGAGAAATGTCTTTTCCATATGTCTCAAGTTGATTTCTTAGGACATAGAATTTCAACAGAAGGCATTCAGATGGACCCTGAAAAGACAAAAGCAGTACAAACGTGGCCTATTCCTTCCAGCATTAAAGAGGTTCAGTCTTTCCTTGGGTTTGCCAACTATTACAGGAGGTTTATACCAAGATATACATCCTTGGCTTTACCCCTTACTCAATTACTTCACAAGGACACTTTGTATCACTGGGATAAGACACAGCAAGATGCTTTCGATGCTCTTAAAGGAGAATTTAAAGAAGGGAAAATGTTACTACACTTTAACCCCTTGAAACCTGCCACTCTTGAGACAGATGCCTCAGATTTTGCCATTTCTGGAATCTTATACCAAGCTCCAAAAGACAAACAAGAAGAGCTACAGCCTGTGGCATTTTACTCAAGAAAGCTATCAGCAGCTGAACAAAACTATCCCATTACAGACAAGGAACTGCTTGCATGTTCTCTAAAGCATTGGAGATGCTACCTTGAAGGGGCAAACTATCCTATCACTATTTAGAGTGACCATTCAAATCTCTTGACCTTTACAACCACTAAACAGCTCAATCGACGACAAGCAAGGTGGTCTGAACAACTAGGAGGTTTTGACTTTGTTATAAAACATGTCTCAGGGGCCAAGAATCAAAGAGCAGATCTCCTCTCAAGAAGACATGACTACCAAGATTCTGCTAAAACTAGCAATACAAAGGCTCTGCTAGACTCAGCAAAGCTTATAGCAGCATCTTTAAGCAACCCTAGTACTACAGAGGACTTAGGGGTAAACTTATCCCCTCAAGACCAAGTTGCCCCCATTACCTCTTCTCAGGAACCAGAGACCTTTAAAGACTATACACCCTCAGCAACACTTCTTAAAGCATTCAAAGATGCTTACAACCATGATCCCTTTGCGAAAGGAACTTTGGAATACCTCCAGAAGAAAGGTTCCTCTCTTGAGAAAGTTGGACTACAGAATTTCTCAAAAAATCAGCATGGACTTCTCTTATTCAAGAACTATATCTATGTCCCAAGGGATAAACGATTACAGCTACACCTCCTACAGCAGTTCCATGATGCTCCAGCTGCAGGGCACTTTGGCTTTGCAAAAACTTATGAACTTCTAACAAGAAAGTTCTACTGGCCTAGTCTAAGGACTACTCTTCAAGACTATATATCTTCTTGCACTACTTGCAACTTGAACAAGCCTACACGGCAAAAGCCCTATGGCCTCTTGCAGCCTCTACCTATACCAGAACGCCCATGGGACTCCATATCCATTGACTTTATAGTCAAGTTGCCTCCTTCTATCCCAAAAGGGGGTGCTACCCCTTATGACTCTATCCTTGTGGTGGTAGAAAGGCTCACAAAAATGGCACACTTTGAGCCTTGCAATGAGACTATCACAGCTTCTGAACTTGCGTGGCTATTCCTCAAGGTGGTCTTTAAATATCATGGAATTCCTGGACACTGGATCTCAGATAGGGGAGCAGTTTTCACTTCAAACTTTTTTAAGGAGTTCTCTAAACTCTTAAACATGGAACAACGCTTCTCTACAGCTTATCACCCTCAAACAGATGGCCAGACAGAGAGAGTCAACTCTGTACTTGAACAATATCTAAGAATTTATACAAACTATGCTCAAGACAACTGGGCAGATCTTCTCCATCTTGCAGAATTTGCTTACAACAACACAGTCTCTAACACCACAAAAGAGACACCTTTCTATGCAAACTATGGTTATCACCCTAGGTTTGAAGTGGCAGAACTGAATTGTCCTGAAATTTTCAAAAACCCTTCTGCTACTGAAAGAATCATCTACCTTAAGGGCCTCCAGGACTATCTCAAGGTTCAAATACAGCGTGCACAAGACGAGCAGGCTCAGGCCTTTAACAGGGGGGTGGTTGCACCACAATTCAAAGTTGGTGATCAAGTCTTTTTGTCTAGAAGACATATCACAACTACTAGACCTTCAGACAAACTTGATACTAAAAGACTTGGACCTTTTAAGATCACAAGGACTATTGGCAAGAATGCTTTCGAGCTTGCATTACCACCTACTTGGACTATCCATAATGTCTTCCATGCATCTCTCTTGTCTAAGGCACAAGAAAGTTCCTTAAGACCACTTCAGTCTCCTCCACCTCCTGTTCTGATCTTGGATCAACCAGAATATGAAGTAGAGTCTATCCTTGACAAAAAGACACTTAGAGGTCAGGACTACTTCCTCGTTAAGTGGAAAGGCTATCCTACAAGTGACAACACTTGGGAGCCTAAGAGAAATCTAAAAAATGCATCTAAGCTCATTCTAGAATTTCTTTCTAAGAAAGCCACCTGGCTAAAGGGCAAGCAGACAGCCCACAAACGTCCTTAAAAGGGGGATCATGTCATACTGACATTCGTTGCACTCAGTTTGCTATCAAACTCAAGAGCAAACTTAGAAATCTCCTCCTCAAACCTACAAGTCACCATACATATCTTGGCTTATCACACCAACAACAGAAGCAATACTACTCAACGATTGCTGCAAACTCTTCTACTACATCTGTTTATGCTACATACATCACGGCATATCATTTGAACACTCATTGAACAAGTTATTAAGAAAATCTCCTCCTTAAGGGGGTGGGCCAATACTACCACATGGCATATATCTACCAACTAGAGGCCTAGGAACATGAACGATAGCTCTAGAAGCTTCTACAACCCTCTATGATTCATTACACGTCATCGCTCCTTAGTTACCCACAAGATTGGTTAAGTTATGACATAATTTATCTATAGGTACTCTGACCTTGGACCTCCTTTTCACTTCCTATAGGCTAGGAACCCAAGAGATGGTTCTATGGGATTCTCTTACGTTCACTACATGATTAGCAAGCTAGTTGTGGGTCGCACTTGATTTCTAATACATTTACCAAGCCTGGTTAGTCATGGAAAGTCATGGAAAATGAGAGAACTACACTCCTTTGGCATAAATAGGATTGCCCTTTCCTTAAGAAAGGGCAAGCAGGCAATACAGTAAATCGACTAGCACATACTTCTACGTCTTTTCCAAGCTTCCAAGCATTGATCTTGTTATTCTCTGTTTTTGAAAAGTCAGTGAGGTGCTAACCTCTGACTTACCCCTGAGTTCTCAGACTCAACATTTGTTGCAACTTGTCTAAACCACTTCACCACATCATACACCTGATTGCTGCGTTGTGGAATAGTCTAAGCTACAACCCTTTGGCTCTGTTTCCTAAGACAGTGTGTTGTCTTAGTAAATTCATCCCTTCCTTGGGTGGCTAGATTCTCATATCTGGTGCACCCACCATTACACCGACACCCAAGGCGCAAGGCCTACCCAAGTAGGGAACGCCTGTTACAACTGTGGCAGACCAGGCCACTTTGCAAAGGACTGCCGTAGCCAGCACACTGGGCCGGGAGTCCGGAAGCTGGATACCCAACTCCTCAAGCGGGAGTGACTCCCTACCGAAGCCCTACGCCCTACGCAGGCGAAGAGGATGGAGATCGACATTGAAATCAAAGTAGGGCCTACCTGGCACAAGGCCAAGGCTCTACTCGATTCGGGGTCGGACGCGTCAACTATCCACCCCCTCTTCGCAAAAGATAAGGGCCTAGAGTGCCGAGACAAGGGCCCACCTCGAGCGAGGGCTGTGGACGGCAAGGAGATTGCCATATACGGAGCGGCGACCGTACAGATCAAGGCCTGGGACCACTTTCGAAGGGAGACGACCGTAGACCAGACGTTCCTTTCCATGGATACCCCTGGTGTGGATGTTATCCTTGGAATGGACTGGATCGTACAGGTCAACCCCCAGATCGATTGGCAGACCCAGATATGGCGCTACCCCTTCGATATATCGAAGGCGATGGAGGTGGGTATTGAAGAGCTAGACAAAGGCGATACTGCCTTTGTCCTGGCGTTGACCTCGGAAGGAGCATTGGAACCCCAATGCCCAAGGGAGTACGCTGAATTCGCCGATGTCTTCTCTAAGGAGCGGGCAGAAGACCTACCCGAGCTGGGTAGGAAGACCCACGGTATCGATACCAGCATGCAAGAGCCGCCTTACGGCCCGGTATACAACCTATCTGAGACGGAGTTGGCCACACTCCGGGAATACCTTCAATCAAGCGAAAGGAAGGGTTGGATCCAGAGGAGCATAAGCCCAGCGGGCGCGCCCATACTGTTCGTACAGAAGAAGGACGGCAGTCTACGCCTCTGCGTGGACTATAGGGGTCTGAATAAGATCACCGTAAAGAATAGGCACCCCTTGCCGCTGATCACAGAGACCTTGGATCGGCTCCAAGGAGCAAAGGTCTTCACAAAGCTTGATATTAGGAACGCCTACCACAGGATCCGGATCCGCCCAGGCGACGAGTGGAAAACCGCCTTCCGCACTCGTTACGGCCACTTTGAGTACAAAGTGATGCCTTTTGGCTTGGCCAACGCGCCAGCCACGTTTCAGGCCTATATGAACGAGACCCTCGAAGGGCTCGTTGATACGATATGCGTTGTATACCTCGACGATATCCTTATTTATTCCTCTAAAGAGGAGGAACATACCCACCACGTACAGGAGGTCCTAGGTCGCCTACGAGAGGCGAACCTATATGTAAAGCTCTCAAAGTGCGAGTTCAATACCAAACAGGTAGGCTTCCTTGGATATACCGTCACAACAGAAGGAGTGGCTATGGAAGGCGACCGGGTTGCTGCGATAGCTGAGTGGCCTACACCCAAGACCTACCGAGAGGTCCAGGTGTTTCTCGGCTTCGCCAACTTTTACCGACGCTTCATAGAGCAGTACTCCTCTGTTGTGGCACCCTTGACTGGCCTTATGAAGGGGGCCAAGGCCGGTAAACAGACCGGGCCCTTTGTGTGGGGAGCAATGCAGCAGGGCGCGTTCGATCGCCTCAAGGAGGCCTTCACCACAGCTCCCATGTTAGTCCATTTCGATCCAAGCTGTAAGATTAGACTTGAGACAGACTCCTCCGGCTTCGGGTTGGCAGGGAATCTTTCCCAATATGTAGAAGAAACCCCAGAACGAAGGGGTGGGTGGCACCCAGTCGCCTTCTTCAGCAAAAAGCTGGAGCCAGCAGAGCTGAACTATGAGGTCCACGACCAAGAGCTCTTGGCGATCGTGAGATCTTTCGAACAGTGGAGGCATTACCTAGAGGGTAGCCAACACCCAATCGAGGTCCTGACGGATCACAACAACCTGAAATACTTCATGGAAACCACCGCCCTCACAAGAAGGCAGGCGCGGTGGGCGCAGGCGTTGTCAGCCTACGACTTCCAAATATCCTATCGAGCTGGCAAGACCAACCCCGCAGATGGGCCGTCTAGGAGACCAGACTATGAGGAAGAGAAGGGTAGCCAGAACGTGATGCTTCCTACCCTTCGAAACAAGCTCCAGAAAGCCATACAGGCAGGAGAAGAAGCCCTGCAGATGAGGCGGGTAGTGGCTGACTTACAAGAAGTAGGCACCACACTGGGCGAAGACCAGAGTAAGGACACCAAGAGTCCAGGTCTCGTTGTCCCTCGAGTTATGGTGGCAGCCATGGCTCAGGGAGAGAGCGCCTACAGTGCCACGGCCGAACCCTTAGCGGATCTGATCAAAACCCTTCAAGCGGCTGACGAGCTCGCTGTTCACAGGGCCAGAGAAGCAGGGTCGGCGTGGGCGAAGGGCTCTTCAGGTTGGAGAGTAGACGATGCAGGCATCCTACGCTTCAAGGGAGCGGCCTATGTGCCTCCCAATCAGGCAGTACGTATGGAAATCTTCAAGATTTGCCACGACGACCCTTTGGCTGGGCACTTCGGATATAAGAAGACCCAGGAACTGATCCGACGGAAATACTACTGGCCTGGATTAGACCAGGAAGCCAGGGAGTACGTACGTGGCTGCGATCGGTGCCAGCGGATCAAGCCGGTACGGCATAGACCCTACGGCGAAATGCAAGGCCTCAGAATGCCTACTAAGCCCTTTGAGTCCATAAGTATGGACTTCATCACAGATCTGCCGCCTAGTATAGGAGCAGACCAAGCTAAGGCTTCAGACTCCATTTTGGTAATCGTAGACCGATACACCAAGGTATCCAAATATATACCCTGCCGGAAGACCATTACTGCCACCGAGTTGGGGCGGGTCTTCCTTGAGTATTGGGTTAAGGACTTTGGGATTCCTGCTGAAATAATTACAGACTGCGGCAGCGTATTTACGTGCCACTTCTGGTCGGCCTTCTGTTTCCACCTCAAAGTACGGCGGAACCTATCGACTGCCTTCCACCCTCAATCTGACGGCCAGACGGAAAGGCAGAACCAGAATATTGAGGCCTACCTACGCCTACACTGCAATCAGCACCAGGACAATTGGGTAGAACTTCTTCACTTCGCGGAGCTTACCTACAATAATGCCTTCCACGATTCCATCCAGATGTCGCCAAATCAGGCTCGATACGGTATCAACATCGACCTGCGGCAAGGGATCGAGGACGACCCCATGAGAAGGGAGGTGCCAGTTGCAAGAGACCGAGTCCAGAAGATCCTCGACCTACGAAAGGAGCTTGAAGAGGCCTGGGCGAGATCGAAGGAAGCCCAAGTCCGAGGATATAACAAGATCCACAAGCCAATGCAGTTCATGGTCGGCGAACGGGTGTGGCTTTCTGCCAAGAATATCAGAACCACCCAGCCAAGTAGGAAGCTAGGTCACCGGTGGCTCGGACCGTATGAGATCACCGGGCGGATAGGTAAACAGGCGTATCGATTGAGGCTTCCCCCACGGTATAAGGCGATTCATGACGTGTTCCACGTCTCCCTACTCGAGAGGTATCGGGAAGGCGTTGAGAAGGCCGATCCTCCACCAGATCCAGAGATCGTGGATGGGGAAGAAGAATACAAGGTCGAGGCAGTCCTAGACCACAGGACTGTGCGGAGGGGTAGAGGAATCCGAGAGGAATACCTGATTAGGTGGGCAGGCTACACTGCAGCTGACGATCAGTGGGTTCCAAAGCTTGACGTAGGACTACCGTTAATCAAGGCATATCACAAGGAACAGACGCAGAAGGCAATGTAGTGTATTGTCCTAAACTAAGGGAAAAAACAACGCGTCAAGTTCCGAAGGAGAAGGGCTCACAGACCCAGAAGCAGACCCCGACCCAGACCTAGAAGAAATGCGCGCGTCAGACAAGGGGGTGACGACGGGGGCAGGGCGTGGATTGAAGCGCCACTGGTCTGGACGCACAAACAAACGCTCAAAAAGAGCACGATCGTAATCCGCAGGCGTAGGCAGGAGAATAGGTCCTACCGACAAGGGCGCGGAGGGCAGGACAGGCCTCACTCGAGCTACCCACAGGGTCAGCAAAACGTCCAGGAAGGATGGGAATCACAAACCTACGACAAACTTCAGGGCGGCGACGTGGGCGTTGAGGCCAACCTGGTAGGCGTCTAGAGCCGCATCAGTAGCGGCGTGGAACATAGTAGCAGCAGCCTTGAGAGCCTTGGTTTTGGCCTGATCCAGCTCAGCAAGGGTCTCAGCGTGGTGAAGAAGGGCTTGGCGTGGGTCGTTGAGGTTGCGGACGACGGGGCCCCCAGCCTCAGGGAGAGGCGCAACAGGTTCCTCGTGGAAGGACGTAGCAGCTCTCTTACCCTTATTCTTGACCTTCAGGGTGCGAGGCTCCTTGCCCTTATCAGCGGTAGTGAACTCGCGTTGGGCAAAGAGGAGGGAGGCCAGAGCCTCACGGGTGGCGACCGAATTATGTTCCAACCCAGCGTCCTCGTCGTCAGCGCAACAGTTCAAATAGGCGTCGGACTTGAGCTGCAGGGCAGTGAGGGCATCCTTCTGATCAGGACCGACCTGCCTGGTTGTCAGCATATCCCACTAAGAAGGAAAAGGAGGCCTACCGGAACGCAGTGGTGGTTTCCTTGGAGACAGTCGCCGCACTTGTCCAAGCCAACAGGGACCCAGCAGATCTGTCCAGGATAGTTGTAATAGGTGACTGAACACTTGACGCAGCAGTCGCGGGAGCCTGCGCGAAGGGGACCAACAGACTCTGGAACTGGGCGGCGCGCAGAAAGCTTCCACCCCAGCGCCGTACGCATCTCCTTGGCAGCCAACTGAGCAGCGACCTCCTCCTCCTCCTCTGGAGCGTCCTCAACTGAAGGTGATCGGTAGGGACGCACGGTGCGAGGGCGAGAGGTGGACGCAACGGAAGCAGGACCGAAGGGAGTAGGGGTGGCAGGTGACTCCAACTCGGGAGACCCAGACATCTGGGCGGAAGAGCGCTTGAGAGGGATGGCGACAGGCGCCACTGTCTTCTTGGGCTGCTTGCGCGGAGCCATGATTGACGGAACTAATCCACAGATCAGTCCCTGAAGACGAAGGATGGAAGGGACGTAAATACCTTGCGAAGAGGGAGTAAGCCTTGAAGCAAACCTTGGAAGAGGATCAAAAGGAAGAAGCCAAGAACCCAGAAGAGCGGGCACTTGGTGTGAGGTTGTGTGAGGAAAGTAGGAAGTTGGGTAGGAAGTGGGAGTTAAGCGCGATGCCCACAACAACTGGGGGTGGCCGCGGCACAACAACAAGGGGGGTCACGGGACCCCCCTGACAGGCGCGAGTTCGATAACAACAACCCACCCTACGCGCGAGCAAACAAGCCAAACAAGCCCAAACAAGGGCGCAATCAGCCCTGATCTCTATGCCTGGAATTGGGGGCAATTCCCTAGAAGGGGGAGGTAATTGTAAGGCGGCCCTCACGTGAGGGCACGTGAGGTGTCACGCTCTTACAGTGGACCTGGCGGGCTCGGTAAATTAGGGCCTACAGGTTCCTGTATATAAGGGGCTGGAGGCTCGGAGTGAGGCCTCCAGTCAATAGTCGATGTATCTACGTAGACCTATTGTGCTTACAGAATACGATACCTTCCTGCCTCCTGACCTGGTTCCCTGAGCTCCCGTGTGACCCTGGGTCCTACGACTTTACACAAAGCTGTAACTTGTTCAATGAGTGTCCAAATGATATGCCGTGATGTATGTAGCATAAACAGATGTAGTAGAAGAGTTTGCAGCAATCGTTGAGTAGTATTGCTCTTGTTGTTGGTGTGATAAGCCAAGATATGTATGGTGACTTGTAGGTTTGAGGAGGAGATTTCTAAGTTTGCTCTTGAGTTTGATAGCAAACTGAATGCAACTAATGTCAGTATGACTTGAAGTTAAAGCTATATCAATCATTTGATAAGTTGAGCTCCAGCGAACTGGCATATCAAGTGTTAATTGGCAGACTTTGATACTCGCAGCTTTGCATTGATTCTTCAATGCATCTTTCCATCCGCGACGGTTCCGGAACACATATATATGACGCCAGAGCTTGGCAAGAACAGTTACAATATCGTTTTCAGCAACAAGTGGTATTCGTGCAGCCCCAATCTCAAGCCGATATGGCGAGGTATTCGCCGGAATGGATTGTCTCTTGAAGGTGTATAACGTCAAGTATCGTAGTTCTCATTTGCCAATTATCATTTATCCAGTGCACAGTAACTGCTGCATACTCAGAATAGTTCCGAGCGGACCAAGTATCAGTCGTTATTGCTAGTCGTCCACCGTTCATAATATGCTGCTGTAATTCTACTTGAAGCCGTGCTTTATGATAGCAGAACAGTCGATATAGGTCCCGTCCGATCGTAGTTTTACTAACTGTTAAAACCGTAGGGTTTAGATGATGAACTAATTGCCGGAATGAGTGGCTTTCAACAAGGCGTAATGGCAGATTATTCGATACCACAAAAGAGAGTACGAGCTCTCTATATTTCGACGAGCTTGGTGCGTTACTTGGTACGTTACTTGGTGCTTGGCGGGGCTGGAAAAAAGCAGAAGCAGAGGGTGTTGACGAGCTTCTAATTGAAGATATCTTCTCGTATTCGGCGTGCACGGATGGATGCATCTTCTTAAGATGCTTCCAAAGATTGCTCGTCGTCTGGTTCTTAAGTGGCTGGCTTGGCATATAGCTGCAATCAGTTTGAAGGCATTGGTATTGGATTCTAGCAGGTATTGTATCTAATAAAGTACGGTGGAATAGGCCTTTTGAGAAGAGTATTGATGTAGAATCAGGTAATTGAACTCTTAGAGGCATATGCGGCAGCGGAATAAGGGGTGGTAGCTCTAAAGCATCAGACTGATACTCAGCCGGCACCGGCGACAGAGAAGAGCCACTCATTTTCACAGTCAGGAAGTAATACAGAACGCGCAAGGGAAGAAAGCTTCATTTATCTATTCTATTCTATGCTCAGTTACCCCTCACTGCCAAGGGCTTGGCAGTATTCGGAGTATGGAGTAGTTACGGAGTAGTATTCGGCGAGTCCCCGAGTACTCATAAATATCACCCGAATACCAGAGTACTCGGGGACTCGCCGAATACTACTCAGGGCGAGTACTACTCGGGCAACACTGAGTGCAATAAGTTTTGCTATTTTCTCATCATACGGACATCTAATGAAACTAATGATACATCATTTTTATCCCAAGACACCATCACCATTCTCCCCAACTTAAACTTCTCGCATATTCACAACGCAGCGAATGCAGTCACCACCCTTCATCGCATCAAACGCCAAGTTAATATCCTCCAATGTCTTGCGGTGCGTAATAAACTCATCCACCTTCAGCTTGCCAGTCATATAATCATTCACCAACTCAGGCAGCTGAGTGCGGCCCTTAATCCCACCAAACGCGCAGCCCTTCCACACGCGGCCCGTAACAAGCTGGAACGGTCTCGTAGCGATCTCCTGGCCCGCCGCCGCGACGCCGATAATAATACTGGTTCCCCACCCCTTATGGCACGACTCGAGCGCCGCGCGCATCACATGCACATTCCCCGTGCAATCGAAGGTGAAATCGCACCCACCATCCGTCATCTCCACCAGCTTCTCTTGGATCGTCGTCTTCCCCAGATCATTCGGGTTGATGAAATCCGTCGCGCCGAACTTCTCCGCCCACTCCTTCTTCCCCCCATTCACATCTACCACGATGATCTTCCCCGCGCCCTGCTTCAACGCTCCCTGGATAACAGACAGACCAACGCACCCGGCGCCGAAAATCGCAACACTGTCACCCGGCTGCACCTTGGCCGTCTCAACCGCCGCGCCGTACCCGGTAGTGATCCCGCACCCGAGCAGACACGTCCTATCCATCGGCGCCGATGGCGTGATGGCCACTACCGAGATATCCGCCACAACGGTATACTGGCTGAATGTCGACGTGCCCATGAAGTGAAGCAGCTCTTTGCCCTTGCAGGTGAAGCGCGAGGTACCGTCGGGCATCACGCCCTTACCCTGCGTCGCCCGGATCTTGCCGCACAGGTTCGTCTTGCCGGACTTGCAGAACTTGCATTCTTTGCACTCGGGTGTGCTGGGGGCGGGGGGTTAGCGAGTGTGCTTTCGCGGAAAGGGGGGGGGTTGTACTAGAGTGCTACAACATGGTCACCGGGTTTTACGGAGGTGACCCCCGAACCGACGGACTCGACGATGCCGGCTCCTTCGTGTCCGAGGACTATGGGGAAAGCGCCCTCGGGGTCCTTGCCAGAGAGGGTGTAGGCATCTATTCTGTGTCAATGTGATGTTTCCTTATTGCCTAAGCGCAGTCGTAACCGTACCTGTGTGGCAAACCCCGGTGTAGTAGATCTCAATGCGGACCTCGTTGGCCTTGGGCGCAGCGACCTCAATGTCCTCGATAGTAAGAGGTTGACCAGCTTCCCATGCCACGGCAGCCTGTCCCGTCGTCAGTAACCTCATTCCCCAGCTTCGTGCCGGCAGAATCGGATGCTAACCTTGCAAGGGATGGGCTATAGTGCCAAAAGTCAGTCTCGATATGACCTAAATGGAGCTCTCTGAGAAGAACACTTACCTTGCCCTCATGTGGGGAGAAATGCCCGCCTGTAGTTCCTACCATAGAATCCATTTTGTTCGTAGGGACCAATTTCGTGGATAACGGAATAAATAGATGGGTTTGTTCTGTTGATGCCGAAGCTGTCTAATGGTGGGGTAATTCGCCCACAAGGGCAACAGATTCGGGGTTGGCACTTATCGTACATTGGACAATCGATAACGTCGACACAATGTTGTAGGGTTCGTGCTTGGCGGCTCGGCGAAGGGGAAGGTAGCGCCGGTGGACCGGCGTAGGGGCGCATCAACGGCCTCTTTAGTGTTAGTAGTAATTGTTGTAAAGATGTGAATTAAGGCTCTTTCATTCTACTTATTGGCCATTCTTGTACAAAATAATACAAATCACGCTTTAGATGCTCAGTCATTTCAGTCCCTAGACTCCTCCTTCATAACCTTCTGCTCCACTTCTTCATCCTGCCCCTTGATCTCAACTCCATTTATAACGTCTTCCTTGATTCCATTCGTTTCAGTTTCCTCCTCCTTCTTCTCAACCGATTCTAACACGCCCTCATCAACCATCTCTTCCTTGACACCATTCACGTCGTTCTTCTCCTCCTTCTTCTCCTTTTTCTTCCCCTTTTCTTTCCCCTCCTCCCCCTTCCCCTCAAACTCAACCTTCAACCCCTCCCTCTCCTCCCTCCTCCTCCTCTCCCTCCCCACCCTAACCTTCACCCCATCCACCGCACTACACAACCCCTCCAACCCAACCTCACACTCCCCACACCTCCTCCTCCCCCTCTCACTCATACAAACCGTCTGCCCAAACCCCACCAACAACCAATTAATCTCCGCCCACCTCCCCCTCGGCACCCACCCCTCCAGCCTCCCCCTCGTCTCCTCCGGCCCCTTCGTCCCCCCGCGCCCATGCCACCCCCACAAATTCGTAATCCGGTGCACATGCACATCAACCCCTATCCCCTCCACCCGCCCCCACGCCGCCGAGAGACACAGATATGCCATCTTCGGCCCAACACCCGGCAACGCCATCAATCCCTCCGCTGTGTCTGGAATATCCCCCCCATGCGCATCCCGCAGTATCTCCGCAGCGCCCTTAATATACCGCGTCTTATTATTATGGAACCCCACCGCCCAGATCAACTCATTCAGCCGCTCCGCAGGCACAGCAAGTATATTCTCCAAATTCAACCCCGGCCTTCCCCCTGGTGTTGCGGCGGGCAACTCCTTGTAAAGCTTCTGCATCACAACATAATTCGTCGTATCCTTCGTCTGACTCGACATCATCAGCGACACCAACGTCTGGAACCGCTGGTCCCGCGGTGAGGCGTCGGGTTGCGCGAGGGTGTGGCACCCCATGGTATCCACCGCTGCGTCGGCCGCTACCCCACCATTCGTCCGCATCTTCATAACGAGGTCGTAGATGCGCTCCCAGTTCTGTGGACCTGCTGCGCCGGTCGTCGGCAGAGGGGGAGAGCGCTTAATCCGCTTAACAGGCTGCCTCCTCGCACTCCTTACCGGCGGGGTAATCGCACGACTCGAAGGCGCAGACGATAATTCCGAGTCCGAAATCTCCTCACCCTTCCCCCCCCACGCTGCCTTATCATCCCTACCCTCCTCTTTCTTCACACCCCCATTTCCCGCAGCCACAGCGGCACCCCGCTTCCTCTTCCCTTCCCCACCGGCTGGGATCGCATCCTCGATATCCCATCCCCCTCCTACCGATGGGATCGCAGCAGACCCGGCGTTGAGTGAGAACTGCGCGAGTGCGCTGCGTGTGAGGGGCGTGCTTCGGGGGGTGTGTGCGGCGGCGGCGGTGGTGGCGTTGAGGGCGCGGGTGGTGTCTTGGGAGATGCGGGAGGTGCGCATTGTATGTTTGTAAGAAGTGTCGTGTGTGTGTGTGTGTCGGTGGGTATGCAGCAGCCTCCCCAGGGCGCGTCTTCGATGGTGTAGAGAATGTGGATGTTGAGAGCGACGGAAGGTGTGAAGTTGGTGGCGGGTGCTGTGGTGGATGTCGCCGCACGCCCTGAGGTATGTGTGAGGTCTGTATATGCTTAACCCTAATCTGATTATCCCGTACGCAAAACCCGGCCTTTTCCCTGCGTTACCTTGCAAGTTTGCCGTTGCGTCCTTTTGGTCCTGGTGCCTCGCGAGGTATGGCACACCGCCTTACCAAATCTGGTTGGGGGTGATCTCGCTAGGTGTAGTGTTGCAGGAATTGTTAGGAGTGGCATCATAGGACTAGCGCAGGATTGGCGTAGCCGGAGCCCTGGGCGGCCCCACCAAAATAGTTCTTAGATTACCTCAACTGTAGACTCTTAGAACTTCAATCAATCAACAACTTGTCTACCAATCAACACTTCCAAACCTCCAGTGACTATGTGTTACATGTAGGCTCGGCTGGCTTTGTTTCCCCGGATTCCCGCATTCTTGGTAATGGGTGATGGGATGGGCTGATGGGGGTAGGGGGTCTAATGTTTGTAGGTTTCTGGTTTTGTGGCAAGGGTCTAGGGTTGGAGGGCTGAGGGGACTGGATTTATTTTGGGTGGGAGGAGTAGTAGGTATATGGAATATGAGATTTTGATGTGACATCCCAAGCCAATGAGGCCCTTATAAGTTTATTGACTCAGATGCGCGTTTGACTCAGATGCGCGTTTCGAAACCTTGATCATTGGAAGTCGAGGATTGGCATCATTAAGCTATGGAATTATGTTTTTTATTATCTCTGCATCCCCATCATCGCGCCCATATACATTTCCCAGCGCCGGATCGGCACATGAGACTCGCCCCCTTCATCCAGTATACACTTCATCCGACCGTCCAAAACACACCCCCTTCCCTTTCCTTCCTCCTTTACAGATCTCACAACTCCACGAGTTGTTTATCTCCTCTGGTACCAGCGTCTACTGACGGGCCTGCCGGGCCTATCAACATCCGGCTCCACCTTCCTTCCTCCTGCGCGCTTCTTCTCCCTGCGCCCGGAGCAGCAGGTTAGCAGCACCATCAGCGTCGCCAAGAACAACACCACAAACGCGGCAAGCAGCGTCCAGATCCCCACCTCAAACCTAGCATGGCCATGCCCATCATCGTTGACCTTCTTCTTCACAATTCCCCAGGCGACGAAATCCGTAATCAGCACAACGAGAGTAACCAACCACGCAACGCTAGAGATGAGCGCCGCACACAGGGAACCGAAGATGGAAGCCCCGAGCGAGGCGAGGAAGGCGAGGAAGGCAAGACCGCAGGCGACGGGGTGCAGGACCATGACGCGGGTGAGTGCGTCGGCGGTGTTCTTGGATGCCGAGCCGTAGTCGCCCGCGCCGAGGGTGTCGAGGAGGGGGACGGGGGAGTAACCGATGTGGGAGTTTGTGCAGGTGTTTCCGCTATCGCTGGGGGGGTGTTAGTTGTTTGCACGTGCTTTGGGTGGTGGGGTGGGAGGTGTGGATCGAGGGGAGATTGCAGACGTGATGGAAGGTGTGAAGAGATTTTGAGAAAGGGGAAGAGAAGATGGAGACGTACGTTAGGATGCAGTACCCGAAGGTACCAAAGTTGACGGTTCCGCCATTCTCGAGGTCGACGCGGAGGATGGCGAGGTTCTTGATGAGCGGGGCGGTGATGGTGGTGATGATGAGGAGGATGCAGGCTGCGAAGAGCAGGAACGAGCCCAAATGGCGGAAGAATGCGAGGACCATCTTTGCGGTCTCGTCGTTTTTCTTCGTCTCCTTTTTTGATTTCCCTTGCACTCAGATCGATTGGATAGACGTTTGCTATCTTCGTCGTATATATTGCGCAATGTACGATGGATGGTGAAAGTTTGTTTGGTCGATATAACACAACATAAACAAAAAAAAACAATAAGAGACGCACAACAAAAACCAAGGGGGACCAAGACTCTTTATTCTCTCGCCTCCCTCCCTCCCTCCCTCCGACTCCCATCCCAAAGGCTAGCCCAAAGCAAAAAGAACAACAGACCAAAAACAATAACGCTGCTACTCCCTACCGCATCGAGCGGGTGCGCCGTCCGCCAGCTGTCAGAAGTTGGCACGGCCAAGCTGGAGGTCCTGGGATCGACGTCGAGCTATCGGCATATCCAGCGTGTGAATTGTCTCACACGTCATGATACTGTGCCGGCCTCAGCCACAGCCACGCAGCCCCCGTCGGTTGGTGGATTGGTTCAGCTCGCACTGCAGGTGGATGGGACGAGAGTGGGCTGGCCGTGCAGTACACGCGACCAACAAAGAAACAAAGCTCTCACCTGTTCGCAGTCAGATGTCAAATATCAGCATTTCATCGTCTGTGGGTCAAATCTCACCCTCATCATCTCACCACCCTACTAGCCATCCAACGTTACTTTCCCCTGGCAATGGGAATCAGACATGGCAAATTGGACACACCCCTGAAACCGACCCCTCCAACTGCCAGGGCCCTCGCCTCGCTCGGCGTCGAATAGTGGACTGACGTATCCACCCACCACGCCAAGCTGTGGCTCTGTCGTCGCGTCCTTGATTCCCGCTTCTTCTTTCCTTCACCACCCCAAAATCGCTCATCGTGATTTTGATCGCTCATCGTGATTCCGGGGTGGTGAAGGCTATAATCGTCGTGACCAAACTTTTCGCTTCTCAAGGTTGGAGGAAGCGAGATGCGCGGTTGGGAAATGAGCGGAAGCGAAATGCCCGGTTTCACCACGTGCGTCTGTTCACCGCCACTCCTCAACAAATCCTTTTCCATGGTTGTAGATGGTAATCTGTATTATAATCCTATACAATTCATTTCATCGAAGGGACTCCAATATCAAATGCCTGTGAGTAGCTTGCAGAAAACCTTCTTCACTTCAGTCTATAATATCTGCCTGTCGCGTTTTCAAAGTTGGCCGCTTCAGCAGCTGCTACACTCGCGAGTGTAGCAGCTGCGATGTGGTGTAGCTTTAGCCTAGACTAGTTAGCAGCCGATAATTTGAAGCCGGAGATGTCGTCATATATAGGTAGATATAGTCATCCGCCTGTGATTCCGCCTATGTTCCCGGCCCAACCATGAACTGAGCTGGTTCATGAACTGGCCGGCCTAACCACGATTTTTCGAGTTCACGGTTGGGCCGGCCCGCTCATGAACTAGCCGGCCCAACCAGAAGTAGGAGTAATCAATTGATCTATATAGCTACGTTTCCTGCCACAGTCATGGTCGTCATTATGGCAGTGTATACTACACTCCTTAGCTTCCTTATAACAACAACACCTCTTTGTACTACATTAACCCTTACATTAACATGATATTCTAACCCATACGCTTATAGAAGCCTCTCTAGCTACTAGCCCTAGCCTTACTTGCTTTGTAGAAGTAGGAATAATGATATCAGACCATAGAGCTTGCTCTACAACTCTAAGTGATTTCATAGGTATTTGTAATGGTGGGTGCACCAGATGTGAGAATCTAGCCACCCAAGGAAAGGGGTAATTTTACTAAGACAACACACTGTCTTAGGAAACAGAGCCAAAGGGTTGTAGCTAGACTATTCCACAATGCAGCAATCAGGTGTGTGATGTAGTGAAGTCGTTCAGACAAGTTGCAACAAATGTTGAGTCTGGGAACTCAGGGGTAAGTCAGAGGTTAACACCTCACTGACTTTTCAGAAACAAGGAGTAACAAGATGAATGCTTGGAAGCTTGGAAAAGACGTGGAAGTATGTGATAGTCGATTTACTGTATTGTCTGCTTGCCCTTTCTTAAGGAAAGGGCAATCCTATTTATGCCAAAGGAGTGTAGTTCTCTCATTTTCCATGACTTTCCATGACTAACCAGGCTTGGTAAATGTATTAGAAATCAAGTGCGACCCACAACTAGCTTGCTAATCATGTAGCGAACGTAATAGAATCCCATAGAACCATCTCTTGGGTTCCTAGCCTATAGGAAGTGAAAAGGAGGTCCAAGGTCAGAGTACCTATAGATAAATTATGTCATAACTTAACCAATCTTGTGGGTAACTAAGGAGCGATGACGTGTAATGAATCATAGAGGGTTGTAGAAGCTTCTAGAGCTATCGTTCATGTTCCTAGGCCTCTAGTTGGTAGAGATATGCCATGTGGTAGTATTGGCCCACCCCCTTAAGGAGGAGATTTTCTTAATAACTTGTTCAATGAGTGTCCAAATGATATGCCGTGATGTATGTAGCATAAACAGATGAGGAGAAGAGTTTGCAGCAATCGTTGAGTAGTATTGCTTCTGTTGTTGGTGTGATAAGCCAAGATATGGATGGTGACTTGTACGTTTGAGGAGGAGATTTCCAAGTTTGCTCTTGAGTTTGATAGCAAACTGAGTGCAACGAATGTCAGTATGACATGAAGCATGTTTGGTGAGGTAATGTGAAGCCTTGGGTTCACATGGCGAACTGCGAGTCCTCCTAGTCTGCTTTGGAGATAACTCATCTGCATCTTGTCATTTGGGAAGTGGTCGATGTTGGCTTCCAGCTTGAGTCGGATCTTCACAACCCAGTCTTCAAAAGCTGATTCAATCCCATCTGTAAGAATAGGAGGATCCGGAATGCGAGCAGACTGGCGAGGTGCTGCATTGCAAATAGGAGCTGTATTCTCAAGATATTTTTGAATGCCTTGCAGTTCAGTAATCTTTTCATCCTTGTCTTGAATTTCTTCTTGGAGCTGTAGAATAGCATCATTTCGCTCTGCAATAGTAGCATCAGAAGCTTGACTGACGATGAGGTAGTCCTTCATAATGGCTTTCAACATTGACCAGGCGTACTCTTGGCTGCTAGGTGACAGCTTTTGGAATTCAGTGTAGGTGTTGACATTCCAATTCCTCATCTGGTGGCCGTTTGATAGTATAGACTGGTGTCTTTCTTGAGCTGTTTTGCCCATCCTCTTGAAATCTTCTTGGGCTTCGAGGAAGTCATCTTGAAGTTCATCTCTCTTCTCAGACTCATAGTCTTCTGGGTTTCGGTCAGCCATCTTGGCTTTTTCTTTGGCTGTGTGTGCCATAGCAGCTTTGCTATTCTTTCAGTTTTCGTATTCAGTAGATCAGACTCGTATCGCCAAAGGCCCTATTGCGCAGTTTGTCGACTGTAGGAGCCACTTGAGAGGAGCGCACTTCCCTCACAGCTATATTCCTTGTTGAGGGAGCATTGTGAAAGGTCTGATCTATGAAGTCTGTGGTGTTCTGGTGTTTCTGGTGTGTTCTGTGGTGTTCTGGAATCGACTTTAGGATATGGTTGTAGGGTTTCCAAAGAAGGAAATTCAAATTTCAGTATCAAGGTTCAGGCTCAGAGAGCAAAAGAAAGGTGAGATTCAATCTTATGTTACGATGGTCACGGAGGTCAAGAAGCCAGTCCGGAGAATAATAAGCTAGATTGAATCTTAAGAGAGAAGAAGAAGAAGAAGGAAGGAAGGTGAGGCTATTCCTCGTAATATACAGTTGTCCGCTTAGCGGTTGTAGCCTTGGTGGCTAAGGCTGCACCCGTAACAACCGTAACAACCGTAAGCTATAATCGTAACAATAGCTGTGGTAGGGATCAATCACTTTCCCAACTAGAGCCTTCATGTGACGACCTGCTGTAGTGTCATACTGACATTCGTTGCACTCAGTTTGCTAAGCAAACTCAAGAGCAAACTTAGAAATCTCCTCCTCAGACCTACAAGTCAACATACATATCTTGGCTTATCACATCAACAACAGAAGCAATACTACTCAACGATTGCTGCAAACTCTTCTACTCATCTGTTTATGCTACATACATCACGGCATATCATTTGGACACTCATTGAACAAGTTATTAAGAAAATCTCCTCCTTAAGGGGGTGGGCCAATACTACCACATGGCATATCTCTACCAACTAGAGGCCTAGGAACATGAACGATAGCTCTAGAAGCTTCTACAACCCTCTATGATTCATTACACGTCATCGCTCCTTAGTTACCCACAAGATTGGTTAAGTTATGACATAATTTATCTATAGGTACTCTGACCTTGGACCTCCTTTTCACTTCCTATAGGCTAGGAACCCAAGAGATGGTTCTATGGGATTCTATTACGTTCGCTACATGATTAGCAAGCTAGTTGTGGGTCGCACTTGATTTCTAATACATTTACCAAGCCTGGTTAGTCATGGAAAGTCATGGAAAATGAGAGAACTACACTCCTTTGGCATAAATAGGATTGCCCTTTCCTTAAGAAAGGGCAAGCAGACAATACAGTAAATCGACTAGCACATACTTCCACGTCTTTTACAAGCTTCCAAGCATTCATCTTGTTACTCCTTGTTTCTGAAAAGTCAGTGAGGTGTTAACCTCTGACTTGCCCCTGAGTTCCCAGACTCAACATTTGTTGCAACTTGTCTGCACCACTTCACTACATCACACACCTGATTGCTGCGTTGTGGAATAGTCTAAGCTACAACCCTTTGGCTCTGTTTCCTAAGACAGTGTGTTGTCTTAGTAAAATCATCCCTACCTTGGGTGGCTAGATTCTCACATCTGGTGCACCCACCATTACATGTAGAATCCCATGTACACCACTGCAACACTTGCTAGACCACTTGTAAGACTAAAGCTTGGACTTGTTCGTGAAGTGTCCGTTTCCAACCTCTCACTTAGCTGCTGTAGTTGTCTTCTTGTGCTAGTGGTGAACACTAGCCACAACTCTATGATACACTTCTTGTTAACTTGATTCTTTCTCTCTTGATTAGTAGTCTGATTCTCTAACAACTCACACACTCCTCTGCTTGTGAAGACTGGCAGTAACAGAAGCTTGTGTTCCTTTCTAACTAAAAACTCGATTCTCTGCTTGATGATGTTATTAACGAGTCGTAAAAGTGGGCAGACTCCCCTTCTTGTCTTCTGCTCTTCTGATGTAGGTGGTGCCTTCTCATTCTAGCACCGATGATAATTCCTATGCGCTAATTGGTCCGCCGACTCTAGTAACTAATCACCACACTTGGAAGAATTGTTCCTTCTCTTCGATTGCAACTCTAGCGCACTTGCCATAACTAATAACTCAACTCGCTGCTAAGTGCTGCTAACTCTGTATGCTGTTAGCCTCACTAGCTCTCTATAATATCTTGGTCACTGATATCTTCCTGTCCTGTCACTGTGTCGCTCGCCTAAGGTTAGTCTTCCAAGCTGTTCTCCGTCTTCCTTTTGAACTACGTCGGTCCACTAGTCACCGTCGCCTTCTAGCTGGCCTTCGCCCTGATTTCTTGCCGCACTGAAGCTTCCCTCTAGGCCGCACACGTCTCTTTCTAGAAGATCCAATCACCCCCCAAACCCTTGTCGCTCTATCTTGGGCAAGACCCCCAATTGTAACGATTCTTACAAGGGTCAGGTATTCATAGGGTGATTGATTATTCATTGTCCAACGATCTACTCCGAAGACCGGCCATAAGTAGGCCGGCTCCACGTGATCTCGTGATGACTAACCTAGTTTTCCGTACAACGGACCTAAACTATAACGAGATCACCCTCGCCTCTACTCGTCCGTCACTTCTCCTCTCTCATTATCCTCCAGCCTATGCAGCAAAGTACTTGCATCGCGCAAACATCTATCTCCTCTTTCATCAGCCTCCTCAGATTGGGTTTAATCCCTCGGCAGCTATTGCCGGTATTGCTCTACCTCTTGGATCATTAGGGACGATGTTCCACTAACTCCTCACCAACTAGCAACCTGCATCTGGGTGCTGGCAAAAGCATTCGCACGTCGGAATTTCGGTCGAGTCTCTGGAGATTGCCCCAAGCGAATGGCGCTCCATCCACTGCCTCCACCCACGGGCCAGGTCACCACCACTCTCCTAATAAACAACATTCACTGTGCCTCATGCCTCTCCTACATCCAGGAGATCCTCAGTACATTACAGCCAGCAACGCTATCGACTACTGCCAACTACATATCACATGAGGTTACGATAATCCATTACCCAGAGCTCTCTGCAAATGACATATCTCGAGCCTTGTCAGACGCAGCATTCGAGATCCAGAGTGCGCGGACCGAAGACGAATTAGGCCATATTACCCCCGAGCAAGATGAAGTCGAGGCTCCCCAGGAATGGTTGGAACAGGCCGCTCAGACGCTTAGTGAACAGGCATCAGCACCCTCGTTGCGCCGGACCACAGCACGTCTGGGATTGCTAGGCTATTCCAACCCCCAACCTAATAAGAAGCATATAGAGCACTGCGTTACTTGTCAAAAGTCGAACGAGAAAGTCGACATGTCTGAGGATTTTGTAGTGGCTATCCCTGAGGCCCAAAGGTTTACGGCCACTCTCAGCATCGCCGGGATGACATGCGCAGCATGCATCCTCTCAATCAATGAAGGGGTGCAGGAACTCCAATTCTTAGAGGATGTCAGCGTTAGTTTACTTACGAACAGCGCGACCGTTACCTTTGCCGGTCCGAAGGATAACATCAGTCAGATACTTGAGAGAATCGAGGACAGAGGATACGGCTGTCACATCGACAACATGACTGAAGTTGGTGGACTACAGGAAGGCGATGACGAGCAGGCGGAGAGGACAATCATGATCAGGATAGACGGCATGTTCTGTGATCACTGCCCACAACGTGTGCTCGACGCATTATCATCATCTTTCCCGAGGCTTCTCGCCGTCGACAAACCACTGTCCCACCAGGATCCCATTATCATAGTCACATATCATCCCCAACCCGGCTTCATTACCATCAGAGGCATACTGGCTGCGATTCTTGGCATCGACGAAAAATTTAATGCTACAATATACCATCCTCCAACGATCGAGGAGCGGTCTCGAGCTATGCAGCTCCGCGAACGGCGTCGTCTACTCTTGCGACTTCTCCTCAGCTTCATCGTCGCTATTCCAACTTTCCTCATCAGTGTGGTCTGGATGAGCCTAGTTCCCTCTACCAACCCCCTGCGAATATTCTTCCAACGAAAGATGTGGGCCGGTGCCGACACTCGCGGCGAGTGGGCGCTCTTCTTCCTTGCGACGCCTGTAATGTTCCTCGCGGCCGATGTCTTCCATGTTAGAGCTATCAAGGAAATTCGAGCATTGTGGGGACGGAACAGCAAGGTCCCAGTTCTCCGCAGATTCTACCGCTTCGGCAGCATGAACTTGCTCATGTCGGCCGGTACATCCGTGGCGTACTTCCCTTCGATTGCTGTGCTTATTCTGGATTCGCGAAAGACTGGCCAGAGCAACGGGCAGATATCGACGTACTTTGACGCAGTTGTGTTCTTGACGATGTTTATACTCGCTGGCCGTTATCTGGAGGCGTATAGCAAAGCTAAGACCGGCGATGCTGTCACCATGCTCGGAAGGCTCAGACCTACGGAAGCTCTGCTTATGAGGTCGAACCCAGACTCGGAAGATTCTTCGGAGAGCCAGTCATCTCCTCCAGCGGCTCACATCGAGAAAGTTAACGTCGACCTTCTTGAAGTCGGAGATGTGGTCCGAGTTCTCCGTGGCGCCTCTCCACCAGCCGATGGCACAATTGTTGTGGGCGATTCTACATTTGACGAGAGCTCTTTGACCGGAGAGTCTCGCCCTATCGCCAAGAATGCTGGCGATAAGATCTTTGCTGGAACAGTCAACACCGGTAAACCGGTCAGCGTCCGAGTTACCGAAATTCCAGGCGCGTCAATGCTCGATCAAATAGTCAAAGTTGTCCGTGAAGGTCAGACAAAACGAGCACCGGTGGAGAGAGTGGCTGATATCTTGACGGGATACTTCGTTCCTGTCATCACGCTCATTGCTATATCTACATTCGTTATCTGGTTTGGGCTCGGCCAGGGAGGGGTACTGCCGGAGACTTGGCGAGACGTTGATGCGGGTGGCTGGGCATTCTGGGCATTGCAGTTTGCCATTGCTGTCTTTGTCGGCGCTTGCCCTTGCGGCATTGCACTCGCGGCTCCAACAGCGTTGTTCGTGGGTTCTGGACTAGCGGCCCAAAACGGAATATTAGTTAAGGGGGGCGGAGAAGCGTTTCAAGAGGCCTCTGCTCTGGATGTGGTTGTCTTTGATAAGACCGGCACACTGACGGAGGGCGGAAACCCAAGTGTAACAAACCATGATATCATAGCATCTGGTGCAGAGGATATGAAGGTCATCTGGGCAATCACACAAGCGCTGGAAGATTCCTCAAGTCACCCTATAGCTAAAGCGATTAGCACACTCTGCGTAGATCAAAACCGTGCTTCTATTATCGACTCTACTATTGAAGAACTACCCGGTCGCGGTCTCAAAGGCACATTTACCATCCGTACATCCACCAATGACAGGCGGTACGAAGCCGCCATTGGCAGCGAAGATTTCATGTCCTTACTTGGCACGCCAATAGACACTTACTGGTCCAACAACGTGTCGACATGGAAAACCGCTGGGAAAAGCATCGCTCTTCTTGCACTGCGTCCTCTTTCGCTCTCAGACCGGAAGGAGCCTTCATTTAAGCTTGCTGCACAGTTCGCTACAACAGACCCGGTCCGCCCTGAAGCTTCTTCCGTACTCTCTGCTCTACGCAGTCAAGGTGTGAGCATTTGGATGATTTCAGGGGACAACGCCACAACCGCCACGGCGGTTGGGTATCAACTCGGTATCCCCGCCACCAATATCATTGCTGGTGTTCTCCCTTCAGAGAAGGCTGACAAGATCCGCTGGCTACAATCGACCGCCCCTAAACGCAACGGCAAGACTGGGAGAGCGATCGTAGCTATGGTCGGGGATGGCATCAACGACTCTCCCGCCCTCACTGCTGCAGATGCAGGAATAGCTATCGGCTCTGGCTCAGATGTCGCTATCTCGAGTGCCAAGTTCGTGCTGGTATCGTCAAATTTGCACTCGCTCTTGATTCTCATCACACTCTCGCGCACCGTTTTTCAACGAGTCAAATTCAACTTCGCGTGGGCATTGGTGTACAACCTGGTCTTGCTGCCGATCGCGGCAGGCGTGATTTATCCAGCACATGGGCACCCAAGACTGAACCCTGTCTGGGCGAGTTTGGCAATGGCAATGAGTTCTCTGAGCGTCATCTGCTCGAGTTTGGTTATGAGGACAAGCATCCCAGTGATTGGGTTTAGAGCAGCTAGGTAGGCAGAGAAAAGGGAACCTTTGGGAGCCAATAGTCTCTCGACCAGCACCTCAGCTCCCCAGCTCACGTTTTCGAATGCGAGGATTGCGATCGATCCTTTGGGAGCCAACAGACTTTCGACCAGCATCATCAGTCCTCAGCCCATAGTTTTAATATGCGATCACTCTTTGAAGGGCTGTGTGGGATAAGGGATGTTAGGTGCAATCGTTCCGTGTTTGAATGTGACAATGGCTATTCCATATGAGAAGCAAATTGGTTAAACAGAGTCCGTTCTACCGTAACATATCTCACAGAATTGATGTGAATTAGATCATCGCTCAAAGAAGGTCGGCGCGTCCACTGATCCACCCAATATAGCTCACCCATGGTATGACCCGATGGTATCAATGATCCCTCACCACCCTAACGAGTTCTGGTGGTCTCAAACTAATTTTAGGTAAGCGCGTGCGTAACCTTGGCCGATCATAACGTCGCAAGCAAGCTGAGTCCACCGTGCGACTCATTTCATCATCGTGCTGACCACTGAACCCTTCGCCATCTAGAAAGGAAGCCTAGTGACAGTATGGACCCCCCTGGCTCGGATTGCTGCGAGATCTGGATCGGAGGGTAGCGATGCATCTGCATTCACTATTACGCAATGGGTAAGAAAGCTGAAAGTGTGTTGATAGTCAGAATTCTTCTAAAACTTACGCCTTAATACAAAAAGAAGGAGTCACGACATCTTGCGGTTCATGATTTCGTGTCTCAGTTGCACGATGAAGCGGTAATTTTGTATGAAATAAAGAATGCCAATAGCCACGGTATTTAATGCTCTCTGGACACAACAAAAGATTCGATAGATATTGCATAGCGCCTGAGGTGCTGCTGATCAGGTGCTAGCAAGTGCGCCTTCCCGCAAACCTGCTGCATACGCTTCGAAGACCTTGCGAATCTCGTCCCGCACACGGCGAAACTCCGCCAGCACCTGCTCCTCGCTGCCTTGGGCGTGCGCGGGGTCATCAAAGTCCCAGTGATGGCGGTTCACTTGTCCTGGATAGAACGGGCAGACTTGGTCGACGTTGCCGCAGACAGTGATGACAGTCGCAATCTGGGAATCGAGAAATGTGTCCATATGCTTCGATGTGTGAGAGGAAATGTCGATGCCGATCTCTTTTAGCACCTGGATTGCCTTTGGGTGAACGAAGCCGGCGGGTTTCGACCCTGCGCTGTGCACGTTGATGAGGTCGCCGGCGGCGGCATTGAGGATTCCTTCAGCCATATGGCTGCGGCAAGAATTCCCGGTGCAGAGGATGAGGACGTTAGACTTCATGATAGGCAGAACAGTTGTGCTATAACTTGTGTTAACTAAAGGGTTTGTAATCTAACAACATTTCTTACAGAGTATGACAAGATTTGAGTCCGGTCTATCGACGTGTTGTAACTTAAAGAACGATGACACTCGGCGCAGGTCAGTGCTGTATTAAAATATGATCTTAAAAGATAAAGAAGTAAATGAACAGACACCGTGCTCGGATTAATTAAAATGCTAACCTCGCTAAGACATGTGACAGCAAGCTTAGAAATTGAATTCTAGAACGGTTATCTTCTACTATAGAGTTTAATAAGCTTGAATAGATGGCCCTATGTGACCTACTTTGGCATCTGTCACTTGCAAACGTTGATTGGTGTAATTAATAAGGTTTCCATTAGCTCCCGCTTCGGCTATCGTAAACTCGAAAGAGCTAGAACGCCGTTAGTCATCCCATGGTGAATGTCGCTGTTTACTTTTAATTGGCTGCTTGCTATCGCTCGATTGGGATTGCCACCCTTGGTGGTATCATACTTCCTCTATTTCAATATTCACTTCGAACTCGACGTCAATTTTCCCCAGCCTAATTTAGATAACTCTTCTTTTATTATAAATCTACCACGCCTTTCAGGCTCAGAATATGTCGCAGCTTATCTTCTAAAATGGCGGATTTGAAGGCGAGCTCAGACAATCCGGTTGCATCAGATCAGAATCCATCTACCAACAACCCTGGTCTCAACGGCGTTACTCTGGATATCGAGAACAAGGCAGGCTCTAGAAGTACGGCAGATACTCAGCAAAGGAACGAACCGGCTTTCAAGTCTCTTGGCCTCCTCGACCGCTTCTTAGCTCTGTGGATCTTCCTCGCGATGCTCATCGGCATTTTGCTTGGAAACTTTGTTGAGAATGTAGGCCCTGCACTGCAGAAAGGAAAGTTTGTAGGAGTGTCTGTTCCCATCGGTAAGAGCCAACCTCCAACATTTAAGCAGTTCGGCTAACAGTCTTGGAAGCAATTGGTTTGCTTGTCATGATGTATCCCATCCTATGCAAAGTCCAATACGAAGCTTTACACCATGTCTTTCGAAAGCGAGAAATCTGGATCCAGATCGGTTTCAGCATTGTCGTAAACTGGGTTGTTGCACCCTTTGTTATGGTACGTACGAGTTCATGTTCTGCTGCCTCTAACTGCTAACAGCCCTAGATGGCTCTTGCGTGGGCTTTCTTGCCGGATAAGCAGGGCCTCCGGGAGGGACTAATTCTTGTCGGTATCGCAAGATGTATAGCCATGGTGTTGATATGGACGGGGCTGGTAAGCCTCAAGCTACCTCATGCAACGATACAAGCTAATCACCAACTTTTGTAGGCTGGAGGCGATAACGAATACTGCGCTATCCTAGTTGCAGTAAACTCCTTTCTTCAAATCGTCCTCTTCGCACCGCTCGCCCTCCTCTTCATCAAGGTTATTAGCCACGGCGGGCCAGGCGTCAGCGTATCATATTCCACAGTTGCAACCAGTGTGGGCGTCTTCCTTGGCATTCCCCTTGGTGCTGCCATCCTCACCCGGTTTACAATTCTTAAGATTGGCGGCGAAAGGTTCTACAACCAGGTCTTCTTGAAATTCGCCGCACCCTGGTCCCTTATAGGTCTTATCTTCACCATCCTGGTTCTCTTTGCGTCACAGGGCCACCAGGTTGTGCACCAGATCGTCTCCGTTGTGCGTGTTGCTGCCCCACTAGTTGTGTACTTCACCGTTATCTTCTTCTTGACACTGCTGGTCACACACAAACTTGGCTTTGGATACAAGTTGGCGGCGACGCAGAGTTTCACAGCCGCTAGCAACAACTTTGAACTCGCGATTGCGGTGGCTGTTGCAACTTTCGGCGCGGATAGTGACCAAGCACTAGCAGCAACCGTTGGCCCTCTAATCGAGGTCCCTGTCCTCCTTGGGCTTGTCTACGTTGTGAGGTGGTATGCTCAGAGAAGAGCGTGGAAGGATTGAAAACATAGCACATGAAGTTTGATGGGTAGACTGTAAATAATCTACAAATTGTCGCAGGTAATCGCCCTGGACAATGGAGCAATATCTGTCGCCTCTGTTCGGAGCAATCAATATGTAGCTAGAACTCCAAGTATACCATAATCGCAGCTTCAAAATTGCCTATATCTTGCCTAAGGTAAATGAGACTAAAGTCTCAGACGTACTGCAATATAGATTTTGGTGATAAATGTAAAGATGCGTTTCCACTCAAAGAGATTGAGTTTGAGTTGTGGCAATTGGCAGTTGGCGTTGTCTGAATAGTCGCTGTATTTTTAGACCTAACAGATGCTAGTATCATCAAGAGAAATCATAAATGGTGTACAATATATATTACAGTATCCTGCATCGACATCAATGCGCGTGACTTCTCGCGCTGCTGAGGTGTTACTCAGATCCCCATTTATACGCATAGTTCCTGGCATGGAACCAATCAAAAGGTGTCGTGGTAATTTATGGGCAAATGTAGAAGTTATCGGAATATTGGCGAGCACGAGTCGCATTTGCAATGGTAGCTATGACAAGGTGGATAGTCAGCCTTATCTGCCTTATAAGACAAGAAATTTAGTTTCGACTCACTAGTGATCGCGTAACGACTACGTACGACATACAGTACTAGACCACTGCTATTAACCGAATTCCAATTTTGTTAGAGGTGATTGCGGAAAGTGGGAATTACACACGGATTTGTATGGTAATCCCCAACCACCGTAATTGATTCCTTGCGGGTAACGGAGCAGAAGCTTCACAGTAGAACACGGTAAATACAGTATATAGATCAAAATTAATTACTACCTAATCTACGGGCCTACGTACGCTATTTGTAGCCCCGGGGGAAACCCCCAAAACCCTGACGAGCTGAGCTTTCCGGACTTCAGCTGGGTTTGGATCAGTGGCTTCCAATAGTATGGCGCCACTGTCTCACCCGTAAACTAAACTGGGAGTTGGATGATCCCACGGGGATAACCCGTTATGTTGGGTGTAAAAACCCACTGTTTCCCAGCGGGAAAGTCCGTTTCCCTCAACAAATTTGACGCGTAACTCGCGTCACGTAACCCACCCCTCCTTGTACAACAACCATAATTATGCCACCAACTCGGAGGGCTTTGGCTCCAATTGATGGGAATCGACAGCCTGGTGGCCAATTAAGCCCATACCAACGCGGGCAGATTATTGGGAGGCAGTCAGAGGGTGCAACACCTACTAAGATTGCACATGACCTAAACCTTGACCGAAGCACCGTACGATATACAATTGCAGTTGACTCAATACGCACCGAAGGCAAGAGCCTACCCCGTACACCATGGGGAAAGTTACCAAGAAGTAAAGGATGCTTGTAATGTTGCTTGCTCAACATCAACTATAAAGAGGATACTACAAGAAGCAGGCATAGACAATTGGCGATGTGCTTCGTTCGCTGATGAAACTCTGGATTCTCTACAAGTGCAAGAGCTCTTGGTTGTCGCCAATGATTTCCGTTGTGAGTGCATCCTTCTTCTTATATCCAAGCTCCTTGAATACCTGTCGAAGCCATGCTCCTTCCTGTGCAGCCTTAAACATAGCCACGTATTCAGCTTCAGTAGTCGCAACTGCAATGGTTGGCTGTCTCTTCGAAATGCTCACAATGACGCCTCCACAGAAAAGGTAGATATATCCTGTGTGAGACTTTCGCTCGCTTCTGTCGCCTGCAAAGTCTGCATCGACGTATCCTCTTAATGCCATAGCCTCATCATCCTTCCAATCGCCTCCATAACAGATGCACAGATGAATAGAGCCTGCGAGATACTGCAGACAGCGACGAGCAGCTGCGATATGCTGTGGCGAGGGGTTTGCGAGAAAACGAGATAGAACGGACGTGCAATAGTTGATATCTGGTCCAGTGTTCGTGGCTAGATACATTAGAGATCCAACCATAGACTGATACAGCTTGATTTCGTGAGCTGTAGCTTTGTCTTTGTACGGAGTCATGAGAATTTCCCATCCTTGGGCACAAGGCATCTTCACTGTGTGGCAATTCGTCATTCCAAAACGGCTGAGGATCTTTTGAGTATATGCATCCTGTCCAAGGTAGATCTCTCGCTTCTTTCTATCTCGATGAATGCAGACTCCAAGGAAGTATTGTGCAGGACCGAGTTCTTCAATTGTGAACTTTGTCTGCAACTCATATTTCAACTTACTTAAGTCCTCGTTATCTTTGCCAATAATGAGATCTTTGTGTCCTTGTTGATGAAGATGCATTGGTCTGTTTCAAGTGGTTCAAATCCAAGAGATTGGAGTGCTTTGCGAAGCTTTTTCTGCCAGAGACGTGGTGACTGCTTGAGACCATAAAGCGCGCGTGATAGCTTGCACACATCCTCCTTTGAAAGTTTGACACCATTCTCACACCATCCAGGAGGCAATTTGACATATACCTCTGCATCGATATCATTTTCAAGGAATGCAGTGTCAACATCCATCTGTTCAATCTCAAGATCGAAACGTGCAGCGAGGGCAACGGCGATTTTCCATGTGGCTGATTTGCAAACTCCTGCAAAGGTCTGCTCATAATCCTTTCCATATCTCTGCTCATAGCCCTTTACAACCCATCGAGCCTTGCGGCGAAGGATTTTGCCATCTCGATCTCTTTTAGTGCGCAAAACAAGGCGTCCACCAAGGACCTTTTTCCCTTTTGGAACTTTGCTTTTATGCATGACTTTCCACACTTTCTTACAAGTAATGGATCGATATTCAGAGGCAATGGCCTCATGCCAGAGATCTGCATCAGATTGAGCAAGTGCTTCTTCCATGGTTTGTGGATGAGTTGTATTCTGTGCCTGTGAAAAATGCATTTTGGAAATCTTCGTCTTGATATTCCTGTTCTTCCTCTGCATACATGGCATTTCGAGATGAAGCAGCATCCTTTGCTTGGCTTCTCGTGACTCGATTGTGTTCAGCAATAGGAACCCAGACTTTGCGAGTTTGAGTCTTCTTTGGAGGTTCGCGCTCCTCATGCTAGATTTCTGCATCTGGCTGATCTTGAGGAGTTTCTTCCGCATCCTCCTGATTGTGAATTAGGTCTAGAGTCTGTCCTTCATAGTCTTTATTTATTGAGACGGAAGGTGGAGGGTATCGCAGTTCATCCATTTCTTCCACTGCGTTGTTGTGGGCTGCTTGGACATTTTCGTCACTGATTTGGTCAAATGTTGGCTTTGTAATGAAACCACTGCCTTCATCAAATTGAGCATGCGAAGTTCTTATAATCTTCTCTCCAGCTCGAGAGGGGACGTAAACTCGAAAAATGTTATGACCCTCATATCCAATGAGAATGCCGACTTCTGCCCTTGAGGCAAGCTTCTGGCTTTGCACTCTGCGTTCCTTTTGGATAATAACATACGTCTTGCATCCTAGAACTTGCAAGTGGGTGATGTTAGGTGTGTGATTCACCCCTGGTTCAATTTCGTCCCAAAATGCTTCAAATGGTGTCTTCCCATCAATGGTTGAAGTGGCCACTCTGTTTGAGATGTAAATGGCAGCTTGAAACAGCTCTGGCCATAGGAATTCAGGAATTCGCTGATCAATTGCAGCGGATCGAACACGTTCAAAAATGGTGCGAAAGCTTCGTTCGGCTGTGCCGTCTTGATATGCGCAAAATGGAGTGGACAGCTCAATGATGGTTCTGAGATCTGCTGTAAGCTCATCGATCTGGGTAGGAGCATATTCCTTTCCTCCATCCATTCTGAATCTCTTAATTGTGACACTCATCACGCTTCTCCTTGTTATTTTTGAGGCAGTCTTGAGGTGAGTGTCGAGGTTTCGGCATTGTGCAATGTGGGCAAGATGGTCGATCTCCATTCTTCTTGTCCTTGCTTGGGTTTTTGCCCTTACCCGTTCCTTGAGATTTGTTTCCGTACAAGGCATTCGAGCCTGTAGGAGTCGATTTCGATCTCGCCTCATCTGTGAGGTGTAGTCGCAGTCGTGTTCGAAATTCAGTTTGAGATGAAGTTGCGAGTTGATCTGTCGCTGTTACGGCTACGGTAACGTGACGTCATGGTTACAGGACCAGGGCCTAGTAACGTGACGTGTGAGTCACAGGGGGCAATCGGGGTAGGCTGCCATGTGACGGGGCTAATGGATAGTTGCAGAAACTAGTGGATATTGGATAGTTGAGCTATCCATGAACTATCCTGAATATCTAGCTACTGCCAACTATCCAGGTTACCCATGAGGCACGACACTGTCACGGTTCACCAAGGCATAGGGCGCCAGTTGGGTATTATGAATTAAACTCAATCTAGAGAAGAAAGGAAAGAGAAGAGGAGCACTCGAGCAGTGGCTCGATCTATATACAGCTATTGTGGAGTGAATTCTCTTTAGCGAGACCAGTTCTGAGAATTCACTCCACAACTGAAAACTTCGCTCCAACCCCAGAAAGCTCCCCACACCCCTGAACCCCCACTTGAGCTGCAAGGCGCACTTGATATCGTAACACTACCCCCCCCCTACTCCAGAGTTGATCTCCTGATCAAGAAATCCCATTTTCAAAAAAAAAACAATTGTCTCCAGCTCTCATTTTGGTTTCTGAGGGTATTTTCTGTGATATGCTTGGGTAACTTCTGGAGAATTTTCAAAGCTCTCTGCAGTATACCATGTCTCATCTGGTGGATAGTTCTTCCAAGCTGCCTTGTAGAAAAGCTTCTTTCGAATAACTTTTGAGTCGAGGATTTCGTCCACTTCCCACTCCTCTTCGCCATTGACAATGACTGGAGGCTCTGGCTCCTGTTGCTGCCCTTCGATTGCATCATTCGAGTCAAGTCTTAATAGATTGGCATGAAATACTGGATGAATCTTCATGCTGTTTGGAAGTTTGAGCCGATATGCAACTTGCCCAATTCGCTCTAGAATTTCAAAAGGTCCCACTTGCTTGTGGTCTAGCTTCTTTGATGGCCTCTGTGTCTTTATATTTCGAGTTGAAAGCCATACTCTGTCTCCCACTTGATAGCGTGGTGCAGGTTTCCTTTTCTTGTTCGCGAAATGTTCCATTTTTGCTTGCGAGAGCGTGATTTCATCCTGCAGAAACTCCCAAACCTTTGCCATGGTCTGAGCTATGTTCTTGTGCTCTTGTTTGGCTTCGTGATATGCTTGCTGCTCTGTATCGAAGCTCATTCTTGGTTCATAGCCCTTGTTCGCAAAAAACGCACTTGTCTTGGTTGCATCTGATGGCAAACTGTTGGCAGCAAACTCCGCCATGCACAAGTATGAAACCCAATTGTCTTGAAGATAGTTCACATGAGCTCGCAAGTAGCGTTCGAGCTCTGCATTGAATCGCTCAGTCTGTCCATCTGTTTCTGGGTGGAAGGCAGTTGAAATTTTGGCTGAAATTTTCCAAATTTTGCAGAGCAAACTCCAGACTTCTGCAATGAACTGAGGACCTCTGTCTGATATTATCGAGTTTGGTAGACCATGGTGCTTCCATACATGTCGAAGTAAGAGCTGTGCTGTAGCTTCTGCAGTAGTCCCTTCTTGCCCAGCGAAACACGGAATGAAATGTCTTTCTTTCGTCAACCTGCATGCAACAACCAAGATAGCATTGTTCCCTTCACAGAGTGGTAATCCTGTCACGAAATCCATTGATATATCCATCCATGGTCGACTGTCAATAGGGATTGGTTGTAGAAGTCCATTGTAGGAATCTTGAGATGGTTTCGATCTTCGACAACTATGGCAGTTTTTGATATATCGAATTATTGTTTTGTCCATGTTTGGCCAGTAATAGTGCTGTTTCATGACTCGCAGCATCTTTCCAGCTCCTGGATGTCCCATAGAAGGTTGTTCATGAACTTCTCTCAACAAGTCCACCTGAATGGTTTCTGGCACCCAAACTCGATTTTGATATTCTAGCATGCCGTTTTTGAGTTCGCAATAAGCCAATGCAACCTCTTTGCTTGTTCGATCACCATTCTCAAGCTTCTGTAGTGTAGCCTTGCAGAATTTGTCTTCCAGTTGAGACTTTTGGATTTTCTCAAGAATTGTCATTTCTCTGATATGAGTTTCCACTGGAGCTAGCTGAGCTGTTTGGCCTTGTTCTTTGAGTTCCTGAATGTCTGGATGTAGCCTCGAAGGTGGTAGCAACACCTGAAGCTGTTGCTTTTGTCGATCATCCTCATCAAATTGCCTTCTGGTCTGTCACCAGGCCTTCGAGTCAAAGCATCTGCTTTTCCATTTTGCTTCCCAGGCCTATAGATGATCTGGAAGTTGTATCGAGAGAGGAATTCAGCCCATCAAGCTTGTCTTCTTGTCAGCTTCTTGGTGGACATGAAGTATTCCAAGCTTTTGTGATCAGACAAGACTTGGACTGGAAAATCTGTCCCTTCAAGTTCTGGTCTCCATGCTTCGAAACATCTGATGATTGCAAGCAATTCCTTGTCATATATCTCGTAATTGCATTCTGCAGGTGCTAGCTTTTTCGAGAAGTATGCCACTGGATGTAGAACCCCTTGATCATCTTTTTGTGACAAGACTCCTGATGAGATGAAGTCTGAGGAATCTGCTTCGACATAGGCTGTCTTGTGTCTATCGAAATGCCTCAAGACAGGAGCTTCTGTGACTGTTTGTTTCAACAGCTCGAATGCAGTTTGGCATGCATGAGTCCATTCGAATATCTGATCCTTTCTGGTAAGGTTCACCAATGGCCTCATGATGCTGGAGTAATTTCGGATGAACCTTCGATAGAAATTGCAGAATCCAATGAAAGCTTGCATATCCCTGAGCGATTTTGGAGTTTGCCATTCCAATATAGTAGAAACCTTTGCAGGGTCCATGCGAATGCCATTGACTCCCACGATGAGTCCTAGGAATTTGGTTTCTTGGACGAAAAACTCACATTTTGAGATATCTGCTTGCAGTCCAGCTTCTCGAAGCTTCTGTAGGACTTTCCTTATGTGCTCTGTATGCTCCGCTCGAGTAGCACTGTAGATAAGAATGTCATCCATGTATGCGGTGACGAATTGGTTGAGGTAATCCATGAGGGTTTCATTCATGTACTGTAACGCTGACTTCTAAATGATAGAAGACACAGAGGTTCTCTTGCGTAAAGGTTTACTTATCAGAGGAGGCAGGGGATCAGACACAAAGGCTTCAAGTAACACGTTACTAGTATATAACAAATACTGTATTGAGTTGAGCACGAAGCTCCTATCTAAGGAAATACTATCTACTTATATAGTGGCGTCGTGCCTCATGGGTAATCTGGATAGTTGGCGGATAGCTAGATATTCAGGATAGTTCGTGGATAGCTCAACTATCCAATATCCACTAGTTTCTGCAACTATCCATTAGCCCCGTCACATGGCAGCCTACCCCGCTTCCCACTGTGACTCACACGTCACGTTATGTGACTCACACGTCACGTTATGTGACTCACACGTCACGTTACTAGGCCCTGGCCCTGTAACCATGACATCATGTTACTATAGCCGTAACAGTTATGTGGAATTGGCCCTTTAAAATTGCGCGTTTCCCTTTGCTCTGTGCTCTCCGTGTTTGTATTATCGATCGTAGGTTATCTGCCTCGCGTTGGTGTAAGAAGTTGCATGTATTAAGTCGCTCAGTCTCATCAGCCAACCGACGGATATATCGAGTAGTGGGTGTGTTTAGGACTGTACGCGTCTCTAAGGCCGCAACCAGGACAGTGTTCGCTTTGCACAATGTAGAACAGTCGGGTAGACTACTGTTCTGAAAGACATTGTCAAAAATATCGTACTCAGTTGGTGTTTTTGGTCGATCATCTGTCACATCTGTCTGTTGGAGCGTCACCATCCGGATCACCCGTTGAGGTTGGAAAGGTTGTAGACCAGCACCCCTCCACGCAGATGTAATATTATGAGTAGATAGCGCAATTGCTCTCGCTTTGATGTATGCAGATAACCATTCTGCTTTTTGTATGCGTGTAAGTTGCGCTTCATTCAAATGTGAGAGCGCACTTGTGAGATGTTTTTTCAATGGTCCGAAGACTGCAACATCGAGTGGTTGCAACACATGGGAAGTGTGCGGTGGGAGGACAAGGATAGATATTCGATTTTGCATACAATGGGATATAAAGCCTCCACTTATATGACTGTTGTGGCCATCGCATATGAGTAACCGTTGTTGTTGTGCTCCATTAGATGTCGCTTTCGCATGCGTTGCTGGTTCAAACACGCGTTTTAACCACTCGATGCCATGTAAGTTGCTTGTCCAACCCTTTGTATTAGCAGAGAAGTGCCATTTATCAATAACCTCAGGAGGGATCCAGTTTTGTAAGACGTTCCGACCCTTGAATATAATAAGAGGGTTAATGGTCGTTCCATCCATACAGATGCATTCAACAGCAGACACCCATTCCTGCCGGCCTTGGTGTGCCTGGTGACATGTACGGAGTGTAGAATCAACGATGATCCGAGTACACTCCATAGTGCCAATCGAAAATCCAGTTTCATCCATGTTATACACGTTGTGTTCTTGTATTCCTAGATGCGCCACAAGGTCCTTGTACGCGTCAAACCACCCCGTTAACACATCTTTTGTAACTCCACTCATTCTTTGTGCTTCGACCCGTCTGCCTAGTTGGATTTGTAAATGCGGATGTCGTTTTATAAACCGTGGGACCCAGTCTTGTCCAAGGGGAAAGTTCAGAATCTCTTTGTGATGAGTGTGTTGGGCATGTTGACTGTTAGGGTGCGACAGTTCGAAAACGCGGCATCGGTTGACACGGATTTCGTCAGCAATATCCCGCAATATACGGTGACTAGGAGCATATCCACTAATTGTTAGCACCTTAATCCACTTTAAAAGTGTCTGCTCTTGTGCTGGCGATAGCAGTTGTTGTTGTTGTCGAGCTTCTCTCCGTGACAGTTTCCCATTAACGCGTTGAAGGACTGTGTCTGGCTGAAGGTGTAAAGCCTTTGCAGCACTGTACGAAGATTTGTATAATCCGGATTTAACCAGCAACAGCTTGTGCCAATAAAACTTCTAGTTCTTCGGCTTTCTGACTACGCTTTCGCACCATGTTGGGGGTTTACATTGGTTTGGTGATACTCTTGATGCTCAATATTCCCCACTATCCCGTTTACGCCATTCTCCCGGTTACGCCACGACTTATGTTACTTACCGAGTGCAATATTGTCTGGAGAGCAACGTCCTGGCCCTGAGCCAGGACGTTGCTCTCCAGACAATATATATTCTATTGAAGCCATTCTTGATATATCAGTTGGTTGATCGCTCCAGTGATTTGTACCCTAGCGCCCAACTAAGAACTATATATGTGGGTGGGTGCCACGCCAGTGGCTCCCGTGGCTCTGAACCCCGATTCCTGCAACAATTCTTTTTGTGAGCTTGACACTGTGCTGAGAAATAAGCATGGCGCAACCTTTCCGACTGGTGTCTCGCTTTGGGCACTTCAAGATTGAAAAAGGAGGCTGAGCGGCCAAGGGAACAGCCAATTAACGTCCAGATACTCAAACGATGGCGCCCTGTCATTGAATGCTGCCAGCACATATTTACAGGTGAGAAACTAAAGAATTTAGAATTAATAACAGTAAATGAAACCCTCCGAGAGTGTCCATATGATATTATCACCCAAACTGGTGATGTGAGAGTCCGTTGAGTTATGTAACGGTGATAATTCGCAAGACCTAACAATACATAAGTCTTCAAACTTCTAGAATGGTTACTGTAATCAGCTTCCAGAGTCGGAGTTGGGGCTTCGTGCCTTCTGGTCGTCTCCGTGTCCAAGCACCTGAAAGAAAGTGCTGGCGTCTAGCGGAGCACGGCCTGGAAATTTAGGAATAAAGTTCAAATAAATGTAAACAGTAAACAGAAGCGTGAACTTCTTTTCTTCTTCTTCAATCATCAACCTCAAAGGCGCATTTGTGAGTAACGGTGATCGTTCTCGGGTACAAACAGGAGCTAAGTACAGCGTAGACCATCGGCGAAACCCCGGGTCAGCAGCTCGTGCCGGACAAACATGGCACCGACATCCGGCGATGCGCCGCAAACTCTCGGCGTTGGTTGGCGCACCGACGAGGAGAGCATCGTCGCCGCCGAGAGATTGGACAGCGCATCCCGGTCCTCGTCCCCCGACACCGTGATATTCGACCCCGAGTTCGCGGCAGGAACCTTACTACGACGCCAATCAGGACACCGAGCATCCGGCCTCTTCTCCCCCCAACCACCAACCCTGGGCTCCCAGCCCGACAACATCCCATATAAATTTCCCACCCGTGCCACCCCCCACAAGCTCCCCCAACCTGGACCTGAGGTCGCAAGACGCTACACCCTCGGCCAATCGCTGCCGGACCAGCCGCTCGAGTTCCCCGTAATCGACACGTACCGCGAGCGTGAGCCTCACCGCACCCCGGACCGTCAGCCTCCCCCAACGCCAAGATTCGCCCCCGCACCCTTCGAGAAACCTACACCTCCACCTCAATCACCGCAACGCAGAACTCCCAAACTCCAACTCCTCCGGGGCTCACCCGAGCGCTCCCCCAGCAGAACGCAGAACCCCTCGTCCCCTCGCTTCAGAATCCGAGGAAACTATCGTCCTGCTCTAAACAATATGAGCTACCAGAACTACCTCGACACACCACAGACCGGATCAGCACCTGGACCCCGCCAGGCCCCCTCTCCATCTCAAGGAATGCCTCACGCAAATGGCGCCAATGGCGCCCCTGCCATGCCGGGAATGATGGGCGGACTTCCCACACCGGCTGGTCACCAGTCCGATCTCAATGCCATCTACAACATGGTTGAGACGCTGCACAACGAGCTGGCTGAGACGCGCGCACGCAGCGAGCGTATCGTAGCCGCTGCTGGGATTATTCGCGCACGCGCACTCGAGCAGGACCTTACTGCTGAGCAGATCGCTGCCGGCGTCGCAGCTGAGCTTAATGGTACCCACCCATCCCCCTCCCCCCCCTTCTCCCCTCCCTTTACCCATTGAACCAACTAACCCTTCCCCCCACAGAAGGCACCAAAAACCTCGAAGGAGAGAACTCCCGCCTTCGCCACGCCCTGTCTCACGCCACCCACGAAGAAGCCGCCTACAAAGCCCTCTGCGAAGAATTCGCCGTCACAATGGGCAACGCCCTCGAGCTCTGCCACGCCTACAAACTCAAGACCACGCTGGACATGTGCGCGTGGCACCGCTCCTACCGCGACCAGCTCGCCGCCGAGCGCGCCGAGAACGTCGAACTCCGTTGTCGCATCAGCGATATGCAGGCCTCTGCCGCGAGGGGGATGGAGCAGATGCGCCTCTTCCGCCGCGGTTGGGATAGGAGTGATCTTGTGATGGAGATGCGTGCTGAGATTGTGAGTTTGAGACAGCAGGCGAGGGGGTGGAAGAGAGTCGCGCTGTCGGAGCTGGCGAGTGATGATAGTGAGTTTAGTGATGATGATGATGTGGTTGATCCGGAGGAGAAGAAGAGGTTGAGGAGGGTGGAGGAGAACAGGGTTAGGGAGGAGGGGGAGGGGGAGGGGGATGAGGAGGCGCTGGCGCTGGCGAAGGCGTTGGAGGGGACGAGGCTTGCGGAGACGGGGGGGGAGATTACGATCTAATTTCCTCAACTTCTTGCGAGCTGTTTGCTGGGTCAAGGTCTATTGGGTGCATAGCATGAAGGGTGTCTGGGTTAGCGTGGAGTCGGGGTGTTATATTTGTTTGAGTAGTTCTGGGGCGGGCGCCGAGCATGGTTGCTGCGTTCGTGATGTGGTACGGCAGTGTGGTGGCACTGGTCGATGCGTTTATCTTGCTTTGCATTTGTATTATAGGAATCATACTACAGAAGAGGTCTGCCCACTATGGCACAAGACCTTGCAAAGAATGGGAAAAATTTGCTGATTATAATCCACCTCTCCTCACATCGGTTGTATTCAGGTCGTCACGGATTCATCAGAAAATTCTGGTTCAATAACGTAGGAAGAGTGAAAATGCCATTCATTCTATACAAACAGTCTAGAGTACATCTACAGCGTCTATTCTCTATCTCGCGACAGAGCACACCAACCAACGACACACAATGCAGAACATATATCCCCCCCGAGCCCACCATTCCCATCCCAGGTCCAGCCCGCCCAAAACGCCACCACTCCCAGATCAAATAAAACTTATATGCCATATCCTATCATATCCAAACCTACAAACTCTAGGACCCAAGCACGCTCTCCTCATCCTCATCACTCGTAATATCCACCTCCTTAATCTTCTCCTCACGCATCTCGCGCCACGTGCTCCAACTCAGCACCCCAAACGCAACCACAATCAGCCCACCGCCCACCACAGCCGCCGGACCCAGCGGCACGCCCGTAAGCGCCCAATCCGTCGCAGCGACGAGGAAGATCGTCAGCAGCGCCGCGACACTGCTCAGGACGGGGCTTGTGAGACTGATCAGCACGAGGAAGCTGCCGGAGAATGTGGCGTTGGCAAGGACGCTGATGCACATCATCCATGCTGCCTCGCCGCGGGGGAGGGCGAAGGGTTCTAGACCCGTGTAGTGCAGGATTGGCAGCGGGATCCACAGGACGAGGAGGGTGAAGGCGCCGATGATGGAGCCGAATGTGTTAGCGAAGATCATGCCGCGGCCGGGGCTGCAGCCCGTAGGGGGGCAGGCGAGGCGCTTGTACAGCACCTCGTAGAGGCCGTAGAGAATGGAACCAGCGCCGATGATGAGGTTTCCCGCGAGCCGGTTCGTGGCTTGGGTTTCGGAGGCGGTGGCGGCGTGGGCGTCGGGGGTGTTGCTGGGGTTAGGTGTTGCGGATGAGGTGTCGCCGTATGCGACGACGAGGACGCCGACGATGGCGACGAGGACGGCAAGGGACTTGTCGGTGCGCAGGGGCTCTTTGAGGAGGGGCACGGAGAAGGCGTAGGCGAAGAAGGCGGAGCAGTTGTAGATTGCGGTTAGGTCGGAGGGGGTGGTCATGTTGACGGCCAGGTACCAGGATCCGCCTGCGATGGTGAGGGCGGTGGTTACGCCGGCGGTGGTGCGGAGCATGTAGGGGACTGGGGAGTGCTGCATGCGTGGGGGGGTGAGGGATTGGGACTCGACCATCTGGGCGGTGGTGCGGAGGAGGTAGACGTGGCGGCGCCAGAAGGTGTGGAAGGGCATTGAGCGCTTTTGGAGGCGGAGGCACATGAGTTGGAAGGGGTAGAGGAGGATCCAGGAACCGTGGGTGAAGTAGCTGGGCTAGTTAGTATGGATGAGGCAAAGTGGGGAGGGAGGGAATGGGGATACATACAGCATGCAATACGCCTTGTCCCATCCGAGGTCATGCTGGATATAGACAGCCGTCTCCGTCTGGATCACGAAACTGACCAGACTGATGCCCAGAAAGAAGGCCGCGTATGTGTATTTCTTCTTCGTCTCGAGGAGTGCCTGTGCATCTGCGGGGCTTCGACTCCGCATGGTCGAGCGGCGATTAAACGCCGTATGGGCTGGGGTTATAGGAGGGCTATCGCTCGCACGACCTCGCTCATCGACCGATTTATGAAGCAGCGGCTGTCCCGGACGGCCATCTTTGTGCCTGTTGTACGGGGGTCGTCGCTCGCCCATGTCGTCGGTCTCGGATTCGTCTTCGTGGTCGTACGGGAAGTCTTGGAAGGACCTTGGCTGGCTGCCTCTGCGGTTCTCGCGGGGTTTTAGGTCAGCCTCTGAGGCTGCTCGAGAGGAAGCGCTGGATTTGGCGGGCTCGGAGTTGGTGCTGGTGGGGAGGGGTGAGGCATTCCGGGAATGAGACGGGGTATGCTGGTGATTATACGACATCCATGCGGAGTTGAGGTTCTCGAGGATGGCGTGAGGTGGGTTCAAGGGTCACCGCAGAATCATTCAATGAATGGGGGGTTCGTTAGTTGGTTGAGTTTGCACGGCGGCGATGTTGTCCATGCAAACGGTAGAGGTGGTAGAGGTGGTAGAGGTGGTAGAGGTTGGAAATCTGGTAATCTCGTAGTGCAAGTTAGTAAAGTAGGTGGACAGGTTTTAGTTTGCGTTGTACTGTACTCTAGGGTACAGATGAGTACAGATGAGTACAGATGAGTACAAATGAGTACAGATGAGTACAAATGAGTCCGGCAAGGAGGCGACACGGGGGCAAATCTGAGCGAATCTGGGCGTGTCTTTTGGGGTCTCTTGGTGATGACGTGATGGTTTTCTTGACGTGGATTTGGGGGAGACAAGGCTGACATCGCATGTATTCCGAAGTACCACAAGTACCAGACGCAGTAACTTACCACAACACAACTGTAGGCGGAGAGCAGTATATATGTCTATTATATCGAATAAGTTATGTGTGTATAATGTCTATTATATCGAATAAGTTATGTGTGTATAATGTCTATTATATCGAATAAGTTATGTGTGTATAATGTCTATTATATCGAATAAGTTATGTGTGTATAATGTCTATTATATCGAATAAGTTATGTGTGTATAATGTCTATTATATCGAATAAGTTATGTGTGTATAATGTCTATTATATCGAATAAGTTATGTGTATATATATGTCTATTATATCGAATAAGTTATGTGTATATATATGTCTATTATATCGAATAAGTTATGTGTGTATATAACGTACATGTATAGCGAAAGCGCCAAACAAGCGAAAGCGCCAAAATGATGCGGTGACCAAACCCCCCAACTAAATGTTAAATTCCTCAACAACAAAACATGCCCCATAAAAACGATGAAAGCCAATTAGTGCTAGCTATCCAGGCTATGCAAAGCGACCCAAAGTTACGCCTTCGAGTTGCTGCTAGGATCTATTCTGTGGACCACCGCAAGCTAGGTCGTCGTCTAGAAGGTGTACCTTCACGACGCGATATCCAAGCCAACTCACGGAAATTAACTAACCTAGAGGAGTCCGTCCTTGTTCAGTATATACTCGACCTAGCTGCCAAAGGGTTTCCTCCTCGGCTGTCTGTTGTTGAAGATATGGCAAGTCGACTACTTGCAACACGCGACGCGTCACGCGTTGGGTCGCGTTGGGCTTCAAACTTTGTTAAGCGGCGTGTAGAGCTCCAGACACGCTTTCAGCGCAAATACGACTACCAGAGGGCTAAGTGCGAAGATCCAGAAGTTATTAATGGCTGGTTTGAGCTTGTGCGTAACACAATTGCGAAATATGGTATCGATGAAGCAGATATCTACAACTTTGATGAGACTGGGTTTATGATGGGCGTTATCTCAACTGCTATGGTTGTAACAAGCTCAGACGGGCGGGCAAAAGCAAAGAAGGTACAGCCTGGTAATCGGGAATGGGTTACAGTAATCCAAGGCGTTAGTTCTCAAGGTTGGGCAGTACCACCATTTATCATTGTTGCAGGCAAAAACCACCTTACATCTTGGTATGAGAATAGTGGATTTTCAAGCGATTGGGTGATTTCTGTTACTGAAAATGGCTGGACTACAAACGAGAGAGGCATGGATTGGATTCAGCACTTTGAGAAGCATACAAAGGCCCGGAGTGTTGGTGGTTATCGCTTGTTAGTCCTTGATGGTCATGAGAGCCACCACTCAGATGAGTTTGGGGAGTACTGCAAGGAACACAACATTATTACGCTTTGTATGCCTGCTCACTCTTCTCATCTACTCCAGCCACTTGATGTTGGCTGTTTCGGCCCGTTAAAGCAGGCCTATGGTCGGCAAATTGAAGATATGATGCAGGCTCATATTTCTCATATTACAAAGGATGACTTCTTTCCTGCCTTCCACGCTGCATTTAACACTACAATGACGGAAAGTAACATTCGAGGCGGGTTCCGAGGGGCAGGGCTTCTTCCATTTGACCCTGAGAGAGTGATATCTACACTTGATCTTAAGTTAAGGACACCAACGCCTCCAAGCTCCCGCCCAGGTACTGCTCAACCTTGGGTTTCTCAGACACCAAACAACCCAATTGAAGCTATGTCACAGTCTACATTTATTAAAACTCGGATTTCACGCCATCAAAATAGCTCTCCAACCTCAATCTATGCAGCTGTTGACCAGTTTACAAAGGGTGCATCGCAAATAATGCATCAATTAGCACTGCTAAAGGGAGAGAACCAAAACCTACGACAGGCAAATGAAGTACTAAGCAAGCGCCGGAGAGCTAGGAAAACACGACTACAGCAAGGAGGATCACTTAGTCAACAAGGGGCGCAAGAGCTACAGGATGAGAGGGATGTTGTGCAGCAGGTAGAGCAGGAAATAAGGGCAAGCCGTGGTCGGAAGCCAAGGGAAGAAACCCGTGCCCGTCGCTGTGGCAAGTGTGGTGAGACTGGGCACAATGCGCGCACGTGTCAGATTGTAATAGACACCTCTGAGGAAGAGGACTCCGAGTAGTTTCAATTGATTTCTAATGTTGTGGTAGATTTATCGCAATGTTTGTCGTGAGGGTAGATAATTTTGGCGCTTTCGCTTGTTTGGCGCTTTCGCTATACATGTACGTTATGTCTATTACTCGGTGTTCCACCCACTCGCTTCGCTCGTAGGTGGCGACAGCAAGTTGTGCGTGCGACAGCAAGATGTGCGACACATAAAACGATGAAAAAGACGCCTTATATATCAACTATATAACTATATAATTAAAACATAAAATCAATAGAACTACTATCACTATCGCTACTGCCACTATTGCTACTATCACTTTGATCCTTACTATACCGTAAAATGATCACTTTTGATTTCAACCCTTCCTTCTTCCGCTCTGCTACCCGCTTCCTCTCAACCTTACGCTCTTCAATTTCGATTTTACGTGCTTGCGCTTGTAGCTGCTTTACTACTTGGTCCGATTCCCTTGCTGCTCTTGCGTCTGCTTTTGCTTGCAACTTTGCTTTCTTCTCTTCCCGCATTTTCCGTGCATCTGATGCATATAACTGCCCTCCTTTCTGTAGTGATTTCCGTGCCCTTGCCTTTGCTGCCTTCTGCTCTACTGCACGTAGAGTCATAATATCTAGCTCGGTCTTATAGAGCTCTGCCCGGTGTAGAACAACTGTAGTTCCACGTGCAAATGATTGAAACCCTTCTCTTGAAGGCGATGAGAAAGCTTCCTCTGCTCTCTTCTGCCAATGTTCAACCGCTTGCACACTTTGCATAGTTGTTTTCGGTGTTGAGATAATATTATATGAAGCAAATGGCTCATAATCAGGTGTTTGATTCCGAGTCTCTTGTATCTTGTCAATTACAAGTGGAGGATTATATGGATATAGTCCTGTATTTCTCCAACCAGATTGAATTGTACGGACAGTTAGAGATTGCCGTCGGATTTGCGGGAGGTCTGAAAGGAACGTACGTAGCTTATACTCATAGTCGTAGCTACGTACTGCTTGATCAAGTGCCTTTTGATGAAAGTGTTTGCACTGCTTAAAAACCGCTACATCAAGAGGTTGTAATAGATGTGTTGTATGAGCAGGAAGGCAGCAAATAACAATGTTATGCTCTTCTGCTAATGTAAGAAAGCGCTCTGTTTTATGAGAGTCATGGCCGTCAAGTAATAAGAGGCGAGTATCATCTGGTGCCATATGCTCTGCAGATAGTTGGATAAAATGCATAAGGTATTGGATTGCAATGTCGTCGTTTGAATACCCGCTCTCATTTACAATAATGAGAGCATTTGGCTCAAGGTCATCATTGTACCATGAATCCATATGAAGTTTGCCAGGGATAATGATAGCTTCTGCAAGTGCAGCACCACTTGCATTTACTGCCTCAATTACAGTAACAGAGAGCCGATTCTCAGGATTATCAACAGTCCACTGCTTTACACCGATTGGTACAATAACAGCCGTAGACTTATAACACCCAATCATATAGCCTGTCTCATCAACATTCCATAAATTATATGGCTTAATGTTATGTTTTGTAATAAGGGCGTTATATGTGAGAAAGAATTCCTCAAACACCTCTTTCTTTTGTGCTTGCTTCCGATGTGTATTTAACGTCTTCGTGTGAATTGTATGAAATTCGGGGTGTGCTTTTAGAAAGCGTTGTAGCCACCGTTGTGATGGTATCGTACGATTAGGTCGTAAGTCTGCAACTGCCCGTAGTATCATAGATCGGTTGGCAGGGACCCCGCGCTCAAGTTGGTCGTATATGAATTGACAGACCGCGGTCTCTTGCGATTGAGATAAGACTCGATTGCTACCTCCGTGGGGTAATTGAGGAGACGTAGTACTCGTAATACGACGTCGGAGTGTCTCACGGTTGACATTGAATTTATTTGCAACCCAAGCAATTGTATATGTACTTGGTTGTTTTAAGAAGAACTGTTGGGCCTCATTAAGGCGAGCAATCATAGTAGGATCGTTATTTTGAGGCATTGTAGATACTACGTTATGAAGAATACTATTATTTTTTCTATATATCAAAATAGCGGTGTACGCACATCTTGCTGTCGCACGCACAACTTGCTGTCGCCACCTACGAGCGAAGCGAGTGGGTGGAACACCGAGTATATCGAATAAGTTATGTGTAACTTATATAATGTCTATAATGTCCATAATCTATAATACTCACCCAGCATCAAACAGACCATGTTTTGAATTTCTTATTTTCTCCTCCTCCTACACAACACCTCACCAACAAATCGTCATCGACGCCACCACCCAGGTAACGCTCATGCCCAACCCATATAATCTTACTCCTTATACAACGGGCCCTTATGCCTTTCCCCGCATTGTACCTGGACCTGGACATACCCCGCTTCCCTACCCCGCCATCCGCCATCCCCCATCCACCCCGCCATCCACCATCCCATCCACCATCACCATCCACCATCCACCATCCACCATCCACCATCCACCATCCACCATCCACCATCCACCATCCACCATCCACCACCCCATCCACCATCACCATCACCATCACCATCCACAATCTCCGCTGTCACGTCCACTAGCTACCACAAGTTAGCTACACACTGAGACTTTATTGTGTATACTGTATCTCGCATTTACTGATGGCGGCGACTACAGTGACGCCTGCGCCGGAATAGGAGACATCCCACCCACGACTCAAGAAGAATACAACACCCACCCACAACCTCAAAATGCTTCTCATACCAACCTCACCCAACCCACACGCCGTCCTAGGTCTCCTGACCTTCGGCCCTGACGCAAGTCCAAGCCACTACACCTCTCACCCCCACGCCGCCCGCTAATACCCCTTCTCCTCCAGCCCAGCAGCGGCGCCCGCATCACCTCCCTCCCCCAGTTCGCCAAGGTCCTCGACGTCTACCAGTCGCGCGGCTACTACGAGGTCGACACCGCGCGCTCCTACGGAAATGGCACCCAAGAAGCCTTCACCCGCGCCGCGGGCTGGAAGGAGCGCGGTCTCACTCTAGCTACGAAGTCACTCCCCGAATGCCACCGCGGTCACAGCGCCGCCAACCTACCCGAGAAAGTCGAAGCGAGCCTGCGGGAGCTGGGCACAGACTGCGTTGATATCTTCTACCTACACACAGCCGACCGCAGCGTGCCCTTCGCCGAGACGCTCGAGGCGGTGGACAAGCTGCATAAGGATGGCAAGTTCGTGCGCTTCGGCATCAGCAACTTCGCCGCCTTTGAGGTGGCTGAGATCGTCGTGACGTGCCAGCAGCGCGGATGGGTCCGCCCGACGATTTATCAGGGGATGTACAACGCCCTAACACGAAGCGCGGAGGCTGAACTGTTCCCTGCGCTGCGGCGCTATGGGTTGGCGTTCTATGCATACAACCCGCTCGCGGCGGGCATTTTCTCGGGCAAGTATACGTCTGAGGCGGATCGGCCTGAGGAGGGGAGATTTTCCAATGTTGATAGCAAGAGAGGGGAGAGGTATCGCGAGAGGTACTTTCGGCATGGGGTGTTTGAGGCGTTGAGGAGCGTTAGGTCTGTGACGGAGGGGGAGGGCTTGACACTAGTGGAGGTTGCGATTCGTTGGCTTGTGCATCATAGTGGGTTGAAAATCGTGCATGGGGGTCCGGATGCCGTTATTCTTGGGGTGAGCAGCTTGGCTCAGCTGGAAGAGAATCTCGACGCAATGGAGGCGGGACGGTTGCCAGAGGCTGTTATTATGGCCTTGGATGAGGCTTGGAAGAATGTTAGGCCCGAGTCAAGTGACTATTGGATTGGCAAGCTCGAGTACGACTATGATACTAGAAAGGCGCTCTTCAGCATCTGAGAGCATGAACTTTGGTAGACGGCAGTTATAACGAAGCCACGTACGTACAATGGCGAGATATCTAGAGTAGAATTCGGACTTGGACCTCATAGACCAATCCCAAGAAGATAAACCCTTCATGCACTGAACTCCATAGATAACAATTAGGGGTAAGACAGGCTCGGACGAGATCTAGCCCGTGATACCGTCTTGCATGCGGTCTCGACCTGCTGTTTCTGGGGAAGACCAAATTCCCAGACCCGGTTATGACGTCCCCCTATCCCCCAACGCACGTGAGCTTCCGGCCGGTAGCCAACGACAAATGCGTGCCACCAAAACGCCATATCAAAAAAAAGAGTAATACCATAAAAGTCCAAATCTTGTGTTCCAAATCTTGTAAAAAATCCAAACCATAACCGACCTCCCCTGAACCTTCTTAATAAGCCCAAACAATAAAAGGTCTCGCAAGATCCCTGTCACTCAACAAAAACTCCAACTGACAAGCGTCGATAGCAGCAGCTTCACGGGAAGCCTCGGCTGACGGAGAGTTCCCCACAAAACCTCCAACAGCACGCTCGGGAATCACATGCTGGGCGGCAGCCGCGCGGGAGGGAGGAGTAAAGGGAGGCAAGCACACGCTATTAATACGCCCGAGCGATCCCCAATTTCTTTAACCAGGCTTTTGAAATAACCACAATTCCATCTATCAACTCCCAAAATACTCAATATAACCAACTCTCATAATGTCTCTCAAGAACGGTAAGAGCGCGCTATCGAATCGCATGATGGGGGAAAGGAAGCAGTAGCTAACGAGTGGGTTTCAACAGCCGCATTCCCCTCCTCCGAGGCCTTCGATGCCATCAACGCCTCGCTGCAGTCCGATGATGCCGAGCGCAAGAATGCGGTTAAGACGGCCCAGTCCGTCTTCGCTTTCACCCTCAAGAACAAGGCTGGTGAGACGGACAGCTGGCACATCGACTTGAAGAAGGATGGTGTTGTTAACAAGGGACTTGGTGATAAGCCTACTGGTACGTCATTTTTATTTTTTGGGGGGGGGGTTTACCCTGACGCCCCAATTACATCCTGAATTAGGGAAGCAGCGGGGGGGGGTTGGAACCTGAAAGGGGGAATATAATTGAATTGAATTGAAGCTAACTGAAGCACCACAGTCACCCTCTCCCTCTCCGACGAGGACTTCGCCAAGCTCGTCGCTGGCAAGGCGAACGCACAGAGGCTGTTCATGAGCGGCAAGCTGAAGGTCAAGGGTGATGTGATGAAGGCGACGAAGATGGAGCCGATCCTCAAGCGCGCGCAGACGATGTCGAAGTTGTAGAGGGTGGGTGGATAGAGAGGCTGGCTATATGATTTGGAAGTCATGTAGAAAGAAGAGCCTCGTGATATAGGGAAATAAATTATAAAAAGCTGTATCTACTATATATATCCGTTTGTCTTGACGGATTCGCGTCCTATGAGCTGACTACCCTCCCCGCCTCCTCAAAACATCTTCGTCTCCCCCTCAAACGTCGTATACCACAGCCTCCTCACCGATACCACATTATTAGCCAGCACCCCCATCAGCACCGGCAGGCGCTTCGCCCTTATCTTCCCCAACAACAGCTTCGGCCTCCCCCCCTTCGCCGTCCGCTCCACCCTCCCCACCCAAAGCCGTCCAAGCAGCACACTCCCATACTGCTCGGTCGTCAGGTTCACATCGACGCCGTGGACCTCCTCCCCGAGGAAATACGGTAGTACCAGCGGTAGCGTAGTGATGAGAACTGTCTCCAGGGCTATCACAGTGAATAGCGCTTCCCAGAAGTGGTCCGCCAGTGGCCTAGGGAGGCGTTCGTGGTCAGGACACCCAGTCTTCGAACAGAACAAACGACGACACGATAGGCGCGAGGTTATGCGCTGTGAGGAAGGCCAGCAGCGAGAGCAGCGAGGCGAGGATGTCGTCCTGGTACTGTCGCCTTGTAAGTTAAGGGGGGTTTCTGGAAAGGCGGGACAGTCACATGACAATAATGATACAGTAGTGTAGTCACGTGTTCCCGCCAATCCAACGCCAAGCTCCCATTACTCACTCACCGGAGATAACCGACTCCACAAATGATTACGTCTTAAGTCACGTGCGAGGCCGGTGGCATTCCGGCCACTGACCCACCAAACACCAATAACTACGGGTTAACCAACGCCAACGCAGTAGACCTCAGTATCTCACCACCGGGAAGGGATCGTGGGGAGAGTATAAAGACCAATTTTTGTCATATTTAAGAGGTTTTAAAGTCATTTCAAGTCATGTCTGAAGCAGCTGCTATGTTGCTATGTTGCTATGTCTTTTTTGCTTTTCGTGTAACCACAAGTGATGGATATACCCCTATATCTGCTTCTAGGCGTCAATCGTCAGCATCACGACAACGTTGCGTTGTTAGGTCTCCATTGTATATTGGGCTTGGAAATCCATTTCTTGAGACTCGTCCAATCTCAATTTTTCATTGCGTAACTGCTTCCCCCGTCCCCCTTGTTGGAAACGAGAGGGGAAGGTCATCCGACGATTGAGGCCGGAATGAATACCGGCCTCAGAGATAAAAGCGAAAATTTTGCCCACAAAGGACAGTTCTCTTTCTCTTTCTCTCCACATCATCTCTCTACCATATCTTCGAGACCTCAAGTCTTCCAACACTTTTTTCTTCCATACCATACAACTTCTATAACATCTCTTATCAATTATCACAATGGGTTCCAACAGCGAGCCCACCTTCAATGTCCTCGCCGACACAAGGCCAGAGGACACAACCTTGCCACCCTTCATGGCCTCGACCTCTCGTGGGTTCCTGCCACGTGCTGATCCAGTTGTCGACCTCCCAGAGGAGTTCGCTGCCTTAAGCTCCATCCTCGACCGTATGCCCATGGTCACGGCATCAGGCGAGCCTGGTCTCCTCGCCAAGGGTGCCTTGGGAGATACCGTCAAGGCTGAGCTGACTGACCTCTCCGCTGCCGTCGAGAAGTATGCCGACAATCTCTGCATCCAAACCGCCCTATACAGGGACTACTCCTTCATCGCCTCGGCCTACCTCCTCGAGCCCTGCCACATGGCCTACATGGCCAAATCACCCTACGGTCTCGGCCGTCAAACCCTCCCCCGCTCCATTGCCCTCCCCCTCTCCGTCTGCGCCCGCCTCGCTGGCTTCCAGCCTTTCATGGAGTACGCTGGCTCGTACGCGCTGTACAACTACAAGCTGGAGAACCCAGATGTTGGCATGAAGTACACCAACCTTCGTCTGATCCGTGCCTTTGAGAAGGGTCTTGACCCAACCAGCTCTGAGGCTGGCTTTGTCCTTACTCACGTGGAGATGGTGAAGAACTCTGGGCCGTTGGTTGAGGGATGTGTGAGGGCTCTTGATGGGTGTGGGAGAGATGATAGGCACGAGATGGATGATGGTCTCGATCAGGCGTTTGAGGCTATCAAGAAGGTTAATCAGGTTATGGAACGTAAGTGCTCTACCTTTCCTTCGATATATAATATGGACAAGGAACTAACACGTGACAGGTATGTGGGCAAACTCCAAGCCAGGCGACTACATTGATTTCCGCACCTTCATCATGGGTATCACTTCCCAGTCCATGTTCCCTAACGGCGTCATCTACGAAGGTGTCTCCGAAACCCCCCTCTCCTTCCGCGGCGAGTCCGGCGCAAACGACAGCATGGTAAGCTAATCCCCCCCCCCCACCCTCACTCTTCCACACCACCCCAAGCTAACCCTCTCCCCCAGATCCCCCTTCTAGACAATCTCCTCTCCATCTCCATGCCCTCCACCCCCCTCACCACGATCCTCAAAGACTTCCGCTCCTACCGCCCCGGCAACCACCGCGACTTCCTCTCCCACATTGCCAACCTCTCCCTCTCCGTCTCCTTCAAGAGCTACGCGCTCTCCGAGTCGAGCTCTGCGCTCCGCTACCTCCGTCTTCTTGACCAGGTCCGGGATTTCCGCTATCGTCACTGGTGCTTCACTCGCGAGTACATCCTTAAGAAGACTGCGCATCCTACTGCTACTGGTGGAAGCCCTATTGTTACTTGGTTGCCTAACCAGCTTGTTGCGGTGCTTGATGCTATGACTGAGGCTGGGGAGGGTAAGTCGTTGAAGAGTGTTGCGGCGGGTAGCAAGACTGGGGAGGAGGTGAAGGAGATGTTGGATACGGCTGAGAGGCAGAGGGATGGCTTGAAGAAGGAGGTTGAGAAGTGGTGCTCTGACCGGGGTGTGCCGCTGCCTCAGGGGATTACACATACTCTCCAGGCTGTGGCTGCTCACTAGGGGGTTGAATGATTTTTATGATGGGGTGGCTGGTTTTGGTTTATAGGACAGATAACGGGATTGCCCAGAGCGGAATATTGGAAAATATTCATGACTTAGATCGATAGAACAATGTGTTAGAATGTAATTATTTATGACCATATTTGTGTTCTTGTTGCCTAGGGCTGTGAAGGTTGTGACCCGTTGCGCCTCTAGTCCGGGCGCCGATGAGGCGTCACCGTGACGCCATCCTCTGAAATGATGCCGCTCATAGGAGAATATCATAACATTTCTAATAAATAAACTATACACCGAGGCTGTACTGATGAAGTTGGTAAGCATGAAAAGGCTGCCTCGGCTCAAACTACATTCCCGTCATGTTTTCACCTATTATATTGACAACTTCTCAACTTCACCACCAACCACAAATGGCGATCACAAATATCGCGGCCTAGATATTGAACCGTCCCGCATTCATACTAAGTGTCGGGTTAGATATTGAACCGAAGCCAGAGTAAGATTTATTTTCTGGTTATTTTAATCAGTAATCCAAAATTTCTTCTGTATTTTGGAGTTTAATATCATTATTTCTCAAAATCTATTAAATCCGGCATCATGCCATGATATATAACATCCCTTCTCTAATCCAGATCACACAACACTCCGAGCAGATAAATTACATTCAAACCCACAGCCCATCACCATGTCCACCCCCCTCCCTCCACACTCACAGTCTGACACCACCATCACCGTCCCCTTCCCCGTCAGCCTCGCCCTCCACCCCATCATCAACGGCATCACCCAGCTCAAATTTCTGGGGAGCGCTTCAAACGAAACCTGGGCGGATATGTTGCTGTTTCTAACGTGGGAGTAAACTCAACCTGGCTTGGTAGTCACTTGGCAGTGTCGAACTTGTACGCATATGCCGTATGGCCTGGGACCCAACCGTCAATGTTAAAGCTACTCTAGATGATTGGACTCGCCTTACCTTTGGCCTTGGTCAGAGCGTCATCAATACCATATCCAAGATGTCTATGCAGTCATGGCCTGCATACGAGCAATATACCGGCAATCTTGGCATCCAGACCTTAACTGATATCCTCTATGCCCACTACGGCCCTAATCCTCCGTCGCGGATGACAAGACTGGGCAGATGCGGACTCTATTGGCATGGATCGTACAGTTTGGAATGGCACCGGGTTTGCTGGCCAGTACCCACCTGAGGTTGCAAGAAGATACGAGGGAATCGACACGACTCCCGATGATCTTCTTTTGTGGTTCCACCACGTCCCTTATACCCACCGCGTACACTCTGTCAAAATTAGGAAAGGCGACACGATTAAGATTGTTGGCAAACCGAACGGGCCAGAGCTCGCTCCCATTGATTATATCGTACTTCTGCCGAAGGGGATTATCGACTAAATTAATTTAATTGATGTGCTATAATTCTGAGTAGTCTATACGATACAAGTATTGGCATTAGATAAGACTATAGTAGCAAATATACATTCTACAGCTTCAATCCTCTCTTTCGCCCTCGCATCCATGCTGTCGGATGGCGATTGATCCCATAACGCCAACTAATCCTCATCCACGGTATATGTGTTGCAGCTCATGTACAAAAATGATATTCACACTATGCAACGCCAACCAGCAACTCTCAACAGCCCCTCAAATCCTTGGGTACCTTGCTACCACATATTCCAAACTTCGGACAAATCACGTTATGCTTAATTCTCCTTCATCCGTTTCGAAGGGCGTGCCAGTGTGTCGTCAGGGAGGCCACTCCGTTTCGTCCCGGGCAGACTGCCAGTGCGGATGTCATTGTCATCCTGGCTCACTCTGCGATGAGGATATTCTGTCTTCATGCCCTCGAAACAGTTGCTGGACACCTTGTCGCCTGTACTGAAGAACGGGTGCTCTAATGCCTGTTGAGCCGTAAGCCGCTTATCAGGATCGTATTCCAGCAAGCCTGCTAGTAGTTTATACCCCTCGGCGCCCAGAGAGGAAGAGGCTGGCTGAGAAGTTCCTGAATGCTGCCCAATGGTGGAGTAATACCAGCTCTCGAGCTTGGAACCCGCGGGCTTCCCATTCGGCTGTACCGGGGCATGGAGCGAAGAAAGGTTGGCATATTCTGGCATCGAGACCAAAAGCGGCCATTTATCTTTCGTTGGTAGGCCCATAATGTCGATGATCTTCTGCATCTGGTGTCTTTGAAATGGCACCGTCTTCTTTGAATCCATCTTGGCTTCTTCTCCTTTGAAAATGGGTCGTAGAGATAACAGCTCCGCAAAAATACATCCCACCGCCCACATGTCTATAGCAGGGGTATAGTGCCGGCTCCCCAAAAGCAACTCGGGTGCTCTGTACCAAATTGTGACAACGACCTTATCCCCGCTGAATAATGAGTGCAGAGGCTTGCTGAAAAGTCGAGCCAGTCCCAAATCTCCAATTCGAACTTCTCCAGCAGATGTTACCATGATGTTTGCAGGTTTTAAGTCTCGGTGCAGGACCCAGTTGCTGTGCAGGTACTGACAGCCGTTCAGTAACTGAAACATGATACTTTTAACTGTTGCGGGTGGTATTGGATGGCGCGTTGGTTGTGTGTGGTGGTGGATGATTTGCAAGAGATCGTGCTCCGCATACTCGAAGACCATGTAGATGCATTTATCCTCCAATATGATCTCAATAAGTTTGATAACATTAATATGGCTCAGTTCGGAGCATAGCGCCATCTCTCGCACAGCTGACTGCGAAATTCCGGTGTAATGAATCTGTTCGCCCTCCTTGTCTGGCTTGAACTTCTTGATCGCAAATTCCCCTGTCTGTCCAATGCGGCCTGCCGCTTTGTAAACTCGGCCATAAGTACCACTACTAATGAACCCGATGACCTTGTATCGGTCAACTACGCGGACCTTGCTCTGATATGCAACATGGCCGCTGCTTCTGTTCGCGGGTTCTATGAAGTGTTAGCAGAGAACAAGCAAGCGAAGAACAGAACATAGGACCTCGCAGACCCAAATACGGGTCGCTCCAGTACGCATCGAATCTTTGAGGAAACATCTTTTCAGGTGCAACGACGACTAGAGGCAACACTTTGCCACTATATAAACGCAGGAGTACTCCGCTATTGGCGGAGTTGAGAAGCGCAACGCGACGTGACGGGAAAGTCCAACAAGAGCATCTCAGTAATTAAAGAAGTCTGTTTTGTCACCTTCAAAGGCCTGCTGCACACTCCTCTTTAGGTTTTGTTTTGCCGCAGCTGCAGATGATGGCCCGCTGGCCGAAGAAGGCGGGTTATTGTTGGCCAGGCTCATTGCTGTCTATCATGCTCCACCCGAGACGGAACGGCGCGGCGTGGGGGGGAGGGGGCGATTCCCCAACACGAGCTGCTTTCAAGGCTCAGGCGAGATATGCAGGCGTGTCTCGGGCGCCGACGGGCCTCGGAGATTTCCAAAAAGGGGGGAGGTGGTGAAGGAACGAGCTCCGGATAGTCCGGCGATAGGATGATGAGAGGGAACGTAGGACAAGAGCTGCGTGTACGTCGCTCTTTTAGGCTTGATAATATATGTCTTTATTTACGTCAGTAGAGGGGGTTTGAATCCATGTGGTGAGATTATGCAGAAAGGGTAGATCTCCAGGAGGTTCAATGGAAAGGGCCCAATATGGAAAGTGGGTGGTGGTGGTGGATGTGGCTTCTGGGTTGGTTGTCATATATATCAAATCTGTGGACTTGTGGTTGGGGGAAGGTGGTGGGGGTGTATTAATACGGATACGCGTTCGGAGGTGGTGTGAGTTTATCCGGTGGCCATAGGGCAAAATCACGGGGAAGAGTTGATCCAGACACGCCCACCGCTACCCGCGTGGTACGCCAGCGCGGTGATCGTGTGTGGTGAGGCTATCAACTGTTCCACCAGCATCCCGAAGGGATATATACAGGTAAAACAGCTCTGAGAAGCAAACAACAAAGTGAAATACACCCTCAATCTTCCATCTAGTGATAGAGACACCGCTATTCATACACTATACATGTGACGACTTGCTACTGTGCGCCGGAATCCCTTCGATCGAAGAGCTACGACCTGACCTGCAATATAAAAGTGAAGCGGAACACTTAGCTAGAAGACAGCCCGCGCAGCCCACCATGGCCTCATCAGGCCTATCGGGCATGCGAAAATGTGTCCGGAATCTCACTCCATACCTCGTCTTCATGATGTCCATCATAACCCTTGGGCCCCTGCTCTTTGGCTTCCATCTCGTATGCTTCTCCGCGCGTCCCCATGCCTCTCTATACCCCTCACAACACTGCCGATTACTAACTTACATTTTCCCCAGGCCGAGCTTAATGCCCCAGAAGACTACATAACCTGCAAGAAAGGGAGGACTACAGGGATGCCCAAAGGCGCGACCCTCATACCATGCATCCCAATGGACAAGGCACAGTTCGCCTTCGTTTCCTCGATCTTTACAATTGGCGGCCTCTTCGGAGCACTCTTAGCAGGCCCAGTTTCGACCAGTTTTGGCCGCCTCCCAGCAATGCGCATCTCTGCGATCTTCTATGTCCTCGGTTCTGCCATCACAATGTGGAGCGCAAGCATCAGTGCATTCGCAACAGGACGCTTTCTACTTGGCATCGGCGCCGGAGCGAGCGTCGTCGTCGTCCCAATTTATATCTCGGAAGTCGCTCCTCCCACAGACCGCGGGATCTTTGGGTTCCTCACACAGATCGCGACGAACATGGGCATCCTCATTACTCAGATCCTCGGTTACTACCTTAGCTATTCTATACTATGGCGTTTCATCCTTGCTGCGGGAGGTCTCATAGGCCTTGTGCTCTTGTTCGGCCTCTTCCTCGTCCCAGAATCTCCCGCCTGGACCGCCGCGAACCGCTCCCCAGGACGCGCCCTCGCAACACTGAAACGTCTACGCGGGCCACATGCCGACGTTTCCGAAGAGATTCAAACCTGGGACTGCACCTTCTCACCGTCCGATCCGCAGCTGAGCGAATCCACGACAGTCCTCCTCGAGCCTGAATCGCAGTCTCGACGCTCATCCATCAGCACCTCTTCCAAGCCTCCGCCCCGCGCCCACGTCGGCATCATAGCCGTGGCTCTCTCCCCCATCTACCGCCCTGCCATCATCGCCGTCGTAGGCGTAATGTGCGTGCAACAATTCACCGGTATAAACTCCGTAATGATGTACTCCGTCTCCGTCCTCACCGACCTCTTCCCCACCTCCGCCACCCTCCTCACAATCCTCATCTCAATCGTCAACCTTATCGCCACCACCGCGTCCGCACCCCTCCCCGACATCCTCGGCCGCAAATCCCCCCTCCTCATCTCCATCACCGGACTGGGTTTCAGCTCAGCCGCCCTGGGCGCCTCAATCCTGTTCTCCCTCCCCGCCCTATCCGCTGCCTCCATCCTCCTTTTCGTCGCCTTCTTTGCCACGGGCCTAGGGCCCATCCCATTCATGATGGCCTCTGAGCTAGTCAGCACGGAGGCCAAGGGCGCCGCGCAGTCATGGGCGCTAGCGACGAATTGGATCGGCACGTACCTTGTAGCGCAGTTCTTTCCTATCTTGAATGATGGCGTGAATGAGGCGCTGGGTGGCGCCGGATGGTTGTACTTTGGGTTTGCGGCTGTGGCGGCCGTGGGAGTGTTGTTTGTGAGCCGGTTTGTGCCGGAGACGAAGGGCAAGAGAGATGCGGATGAGGTGTGGGGGCGGGTTAGGAGGGTTGATTGAGTTGTGTGTTAATGGCGTGATAGGGGGTGTTTATTGAGCAAGGTGTTATGCAGGCATAGGGATGTCGATTGGGCAGGGTGTTGCGGGGTGGGCTTGAATGGTGTTCTGGATGGTGTTCTGGATGGTGTTCTGGATGGTGTTCTGGATGGTGTTCTGGATGGTTTCTGGATGGTGTTCTGGATGGTGTTCTGGATGGTGTTCTGGATGGTGTTCTGGATGGTGTTCTACTATGGGCATTGAGCGACTGGTGTATTTGATAATCCATGGAATTCACTACATAAAACTTTCACTCCTATTGTTTCCCACGTAGCTCTGCAGACATTCCTTTCGTGACCATGAGAAAGATATATAATTTTGTCGCTATGAACCACTTACCTCCCCCCATCTCTATCATCTACCCCCCTCTCTATCTCGGTCCGAGCTTCTCCAGCGCCCGCGCCCCCTGCTCCTCCCACTCCTGCTTGCTAATCCACATCGCCTCCTTATCCGCCATGATATTCGCCAGCACCGCGCCACCCAGGAACACCATGTGTCTCCTCCTCGGCGGGTCCTCAATGCGCACCTTGAACTTGCCCAAGCGCTCTGGGTTCCCGCCCAGAACGCGCGTGAGCCACAGCTGCTTGAGCTCCTTCTCGAGGCGCGACGGCAGGCCGGGGTACATGCTGCTGCCGCCTGAGAGCACGATGGCCTTGAAGAGGGAGGAGCGCACGTCGACGTCAGCGGCCTGGATGGTGTTGAAGAGGAACTCGGCGATGCCGGGTTGCTCGACGTCGACGAGGTGGGGCTGGAAGAGGCATTCGGCGGCTTCGAAGCGCTCGCTGCCGACGCGGATGACGCGGCCGTCGGGGAGGGTGTAGCTCTCTACCAGGACGGTAGTTTCCTCGGAGAGCTTCTTGTCCAACTCCAGGTCGTACGAGACGTAGCAGAGCTTCTCCTTGATCTGGCGCGCGGTCTCGAAGTCGGCGGTACGGTTGAGGGCGTATCCGCGGCGGGTGAGCAGGGAGATTAGGTTGCGGGTTACGTCGCGGCCGGCGACATCGAGGCGGCGCGTGAGGTGGTTTAGAACGGTGGATTCGTAGACAGGGACAATGTGGGTTACACCGTCACCGGAGTCGACAACGACACCGGATGAGAGACCTGGGGAGTGAGTGTGAGTAGAGAGGGCTAGGCTGGGGGGATGGGGGGATGAAAACAGGGGTTAGAGTACCTTGTGCGTAAAGCGCGAGAACTGCCTGGATGGCAACGTATACGCCGCCGAACTGGTACCGCTCAAACATAACTTCGCACATCTGCTCCCTGTTCTTGAGAGGGTTCATAGGCGGCTCTGTCAGGAGGATCTTCCGCCCTGTCGTGTCCACCTTCATCTTCTCGTAGAAAGTATAGTCCCATAGGTGCTGCATATCATCCCACTTCTTGACAATGCCATTCTCCATCGGGTATGAGACCTGTAACATGGTCCTCGCTGCCGCTGCTTCGTCACCACACATGATATCCTTAATTACAGAGGTGGGGTCGCCCTTTTCTTCGGAACGCAGGATCGGTCTTCCGACGATAGAGGGGTATTGGAATTCGGGGAAGTTCTAAGATGCATTGTCAGGGCCGTACTCGTGGTGGTGCTGAAGGGGGAGAGAGCTTACCTGGGCCGCGTAGCCAACCTTGAGGAAGCCGGTTCCGCCATCGAGGACTACGGACAGTGTTAGAAGAGGGATTGAGGGCAGTACAGAGGAGAGTAGAAGTACCAATAGGGGCCTCCGCCATGATTGCGGTTTGTGGAAGCTCAAGATGTTGGATGCGCCAGCCACAGAAATAGAAAAGGCGTAGGCTGAAGTGGGTGAGAGAGTGAGCTTCGATCGCTTCTGTGACGTTGCGGCTTGGGCTGGGGTAACTGCGGGCACCGCGGCGGGCACCGCGGGGTGGCCAGGTCACGTGCGGAATGTCATCAACGCAATAAGATTTATATTGTCAAATACCATTGCGCGGCAGACTATTATAATGTTATGATATGGAGGCAATGGAAAAGTAGGTCTTTGACAGAAAATTTAAGCTGTTCCTTGATCCTTCTTCTCCCACTCGTGATAATTACGTCCTGATGACTCGATACGAATTATCAATTCCTCAATCACGGCCGCATCACGGGTTCCACTTTTCATATTTGGCCCTTCAACGCCCTTCATCCCCCTCCCTCCCACATTTCTCTCTTCCCAGAAACATCATAAACATCGTAAACACCGCATATCCCCCATCTACTGCCCGACGTTCAGAAACGAAACAAAATCTCAGTGTATGTAGTCTGGCTATTAACATTCCGCTGTCGTTGCAAGCTGTTCTAACTCGCTTTTGAACAGGAACATGGCCGCACTACCAGGACCTCTCTCTCCACAGAGACCTGCAGACCTTCTTCTACCGCAGCCACCAAAAGAAGTTCAAATCCTCATCATTAATCCAAACTCAAATAGAGATATGTCTGTCGGTATTGGCAAACTGATCAAGGGTCAATCCTACCCTCCGGAGGTATGTCGTCTCTTATGATCGCTTCTCTGCAATCCTCCCAAAGTCATACTGTTTTACCTCTTACTCTCTACTCTCATTTTATTACTTGGTTGAATAGACGTAGCTAAATTTATCAGCATACCAAACTCATAACCTTTACCGCCTCATCTGGCGCCACCAGCATTGATAATAAGGCGGATGCTCTCGCCAGCACCAAGGTCATATCCTATGATATCGCACAAGCGACCCCTTACTTTGCCGCCAGAGATGCCTTTATCGTTGCTTGTTACAGCCCTCATCCTCTCGTTTCAGTACTCCGCAACCACCCTTCCCTCTACCGGAAACCCGTGATCGGCATCTTCGAAGCAAGCATCAGTGTCTCGCTCAGCATGCTCCCCCTTTCGGTTCCAAAAGAGTATGTTGACCTGCCAGTTACTGCGGATCCGCAGCCCGCGGCACGAAAGTTCACAGGCACCAAGTTTGGCATCGTGACGACAGGCGCGGGATGGGTTCCGGTCCTTACGGCAGGTGTTAACGACTATCTCGGTTTACCAGCCAGCGAGACTTCCCAATCGGCGAGGTTCAAAGGAGTGGCGACCACGGGGCTCACTGCGGAGCAGTTGCACACTACTCCACAAGAGGAAGTGAGGGAGAGAGTGGTTAAGGCCACAAGACTGCTAGTTGCGGATGGCGATGTGGCTGTTGTCGTATTAGGCTGTATTGGCATGGCTGGCATGGACAAGTGGGTCGAGGATGCCTGTGTGGAAGAATTGGGACGTCGAGCTGCAAGCCTGGTGAGGGTTGTGGACGGGATTAAAGCTGGAGTTGCACTGGCAGTAGAAGAGGCCAGGCATATGAAGCAATTGGGGTACCGAGAAGCACCCGCAGCTGATGACGCCACGGTCATAGATGCGGAGGCGTATTAAGTGATGGCTAGAGCCCATGTCGAGGGAGCGAGACTAGATTACCTGTGCTGCCCAGAAGTTTGAAGAGGGACTGTGGATACAAGTAGAGATTATAACAGCTATAATTAAAATAAAGGCTTTCAATTACTATGGGATATGGGCTATGATCGTCACATTTATTATTCAGAAATACAGATCAAGAGTTAATTACTATTGTCTTAAACTCCTGGCATCGATCCTCAGCTATACACTGTACAGTACAGTTCCTCCACAGACTTTTGGACGGCAGGAGCAGCAGCATGCGACGCAATACTTTTGGACTATATTAGATTTTGTTTTCCTAAGAAGTAACAATGCGTGTACCTGGCTCTTCGGCTCTTCGTCTCTCCGGATTTAATTATCTCCTTTGTTCATCATCACGCAGCAAATGGGTATCTCAAAGCCTCCATCCTTTTCACATCTCCCCCGGTCCCAGCCAACGCCTCAATTGACAATAGTCCTGTAAATCCCTCTCCCCTCCAACGCCTCTTCCCCTCCCTCAGGCACTTCCCCAACCACCCTTCCTGGACGCCCTGCCACAACCGAAAAACTCGGTATCACCATCCCCGGCGGCACGACCGTCCCATCCAGGATCCGCACGCAGTCCTTGATGAGCGCGAACTTGCCAATCACACAGTCCTTCCCGATATGCACTTTATTCCCCACTATCGCCGCCTCCACGATCGAGTTCTGCCCAATGAAGACGTGATCAGAGAGCTTGAGAGGGTGGTAGCTAAAGACCCTAAACCATCTTGTTAGCTTAATTCCCCAAGTCCAGCCAACAAAGGCAGTCGCGTGACTAGGAAACACATACCCCTTCATCACCCGCCCAGGCGGCTTCAACACACATCCCCGACTAAGGAAGCAGTACCGCCCAATCGCGACCGCGACCGCGACCACAGGCGCCTTCTTCTCTGTCCCACCAGCCGGCGCGTCGAGCGTGCGCACCAGGTCGCCGCGGATGATAACTTCCGCCTGGATGACGGATTTGCCGCCGAGGATGATATTCTGGGTGCCGATGATCTGCGACTTGCGGCTTACTTTGTTGCCCGTGTCCTGTGAGAAGAAGCCAAGTCAGTTACGGTGACGACGGGGTGGGTCGCCGGAAGGAGGTGCTCCGGATCGCGCAATGGGCAGGCACGACGCGGTGGAAGGCGGAAGGAAACGTACTGTCTCGATATATTCTCCGCGAGGGGGTTTGCGAGACATGTTTTCGCGGTGGGCGTTTACATAGCTGGTTTGAAGCAGGAGGGTGGTATGTAGGCTATTTATTGAGACGAGGAGCTCTTTGATATGGGGAGGCTGCGCTAAACCGTTGTTTCCAGCCACAGAGGCGGTGGTGGGGGGCAGTATAACTTGGGTTGTTCGAGTGGGGGGTATGCTGATGCCTACGTAGGTACTATCTATACATACATTGCCCCTTGAAATGACGTTTCCACCTCTTCCTGCCTATAATCTGTCATCTGGCAGGTCTCAAGCTGAACATCGCAACAAAACTGATAACTCGTCATCTGCGATAATGCAGGTTCCCTTGATCCGCCTCCAATGCGGGGTAAATAGCTACGATTGGGGTAAGGTTGGCAACGACTCTGCTGCCGCCAGGTTCGCTGCTGCTACGCCATCCGATTTCTCGATTCAGGAGGAGAAGCCATACGCAGAGGTTAGAATATGTGGTACCTTTTTCATAATGTATGCTAATGCCCCAATAGCTATGGATGGGAACTCACCCCTCCAACCCTTCGAAGGATCTCACCACCCAACGAACCCTGCTCGACCTCGTCCAGGACAACCAAGCTCTTCTCTCTAAAGATATAGCGGAGAGATTTGGAAACAAGCTGCCCTTCCTCTTCAAGGTCCTCTCAGTAGGAAAGGCATTGAGCATCCAAGCCCACCCCCACAAGAAGCTCGCGGAAGAGCTGCACAAGAAGGATAGCAAGAACTATCCCGATGACAACCACAAGCCAGAGATGACCATTGCAATCACAGAATTTGATGGCCTCTGCGGATTCAGGCCTCTGGCAGAGATTGCCCACTTCCTGAAGACCATCCCAGCTCTGAGGGACATCGTTGGGGACTCCGAAGCTGCCGCGTTTGAGTCCGCCATCAAAGGCCAAGACACCTCCACCGAGCCAGCCGCCGAAACACAAAACAAAAAGGCCCTCCAGAAGCTCTTCGGAACCCTGATGAACTCCACCCCCGAAGCCGTCACCAAAGCCTGCGACGCCATCGTCCAATCCGCCTCCTCGGAAGGCGCCTCCTTCGCCTCCGGCGGCCTCCCCTCCACCTCTGGCGAAACCCTCGCCACGCTTGTCGCACGCCTCAACTCCCAATTTCCCCAAGACATCGGACTCCTCGTCTTCTTCTTCCTCAACTACGTCCAGCTATCCCCCGGCGAAGCCATGTTCCTCAAAGCCGACGACATCCACGCCTACCTATCTGGCGACATCATCGAGTGCATGGCCGCCTCCGACAACGTCGTGCGCGCAGGTTTCACGCCCAAGTTCAAGGACGTGCCTACCCTCGTTGACATGCTGACGTACTCGTATGCCCCTATCGAGGAGCAGAAGATGGAGCCGCAGGACTACGCGTACGCGACGCTCAACAGCACCGCCTACACATCGTCGAGCCAGGCGATGCTGTATAACCCCCCAATCGACGAGTTCAGCGTCGTGAAGGCGGATTTGAGGCGTAAGGGCGCGAAAGCGACGTTTGAGGCGATCGCGGGGCCGAGTATTGTGCTGTGCACGAAAGGGAGCGGGTATATTGTGGTTGGGCCGACGATTGAGGAGATCAAGGAGGGGTATGTGTATTTTGTTGGCGCAACGGCGGAGTTGGTGTTGGAGAATAATGGGGAGGAGGAGTTTACGTGCTTCAAGGCCTTCTGTGAACTGGAGAACAACGCGGAGGAGGCAGCGCACACCGAGAAAGAGAAGTTATAGACAAGTTCTGTTTTCTTGCTTCGTAAACGAATGCAACGCAGCGGCTTTGGTAGAGAGATTACCCATCAAAAATGTATACAATAAATGAAAAGTCAGATTGTGGTATAAATATAATGATCTAAAAATGGTCTCTTTTGATTTTTTAGTCGCTTATCCAGACGCAACATTGCTTCTATCCGTTATATGCATTCCCCAAGCCCTTCAAGTAGATACATAAAACGCCGTGCAGCCACTCTTCAGGGAGTAATATATCATGTGAGAAATGCGTTGGACCTTTTCCGTCTGGTGCAGTGTTCCGAGTCGCTTGCGCGTTTATATAGTAATGTTGTATATAGTGTCGATTTTTTGCGGAGAATGTGGTCTGGGAAGTAGGTGGCGGTTTATGTTGGACATGTGGACAGGTGATCCAGGGTATTGGTTAAGAGAATTTTATCAAGCAGTCTCCATGCTCAGCATGTGGCCCATCTTCTCAATCTGTATCGTCGTTAGCAGGGCTCGTGATGCAAAATTTAGCAGAGAAATAGCTTACCTTCGTCCTTAAATACTCCCCAACTTCAGCACTTTTAATTCCTCCCTTACCCCTCCACGCTAATGGCACCATTGCCACACGCTCCTTCACCACAACCTCCCTATTAGGTCCTTCAACTGCACGCACCTTATCAGGATTATTCGTCAGAAGCCTAATCTCACTCTGGCCCAAATCCCGCAGCATCGCCGTCGCCAGCCCATAGCTCCTCGCATCCGCCGGATGCCTTAGCAGAATATTTGCCTCCACCGTATCGCTTCCCAGATCTTGCAAATTATACGCCTTTAATTTCTCGCCAAGCCCGATCCCGCGGCCCTCCTGCCGCAGGTACACTATAACCCCGCCACTCGACCCCGGCAGTGCCATCAGCCGTGCCGCCTCATCTAGCTGCTCGCCACAGTCGCAGCGTGCACTCCACGCCGTCTCGCCTGTGTAGCACTCAGAGTGTATCCTCACGAGCGGGGTGTCACTCTTGGCGACCTCCGATTGCGAGCCGGGGAGCTGGCTCGTCGTCCGTCCAGGGTACAGGCGCCCTGTGTAGGCGCCACGGATCATGCGATCCATCTCCGTCTCTCCGGAGCGCACAGCGTCCAGGCTGCTACTGCGGATGGTGTTACCGAAGACAATGGCGAGATGCTCCTTCTGGTCGACGTTGTTGGTGTACAGATGCAGGAACATCTCGGTGCCGGTGGTGGTTGGGATGCGAGCGCGCACCACGCATGCCACCTCGGGGAGGACCTCGAGGAGGCGCGGCTTCTTGGCGCCGCACCCGCCATCGGGTATGCTGCTGTCGACGGGGACAGAGGCAGCTTCGCGATTTTGGGCGGGCGTGGCGGTCCCAGGGGTTGCCGGGGGAGTGAAGGCGGGGCTGACGAAGCCGGGGAGGGCCTCTCCCTCGGAGGAGGAGAGGCTCATATATGATGGGAGAGCGGAGGCTTGTGGTCTTTCGGGTTGCGCGCTGTCTTGCGCTTTGAGGTCGTGTTCGGGGACATTATGAGGGGTGGAGGTGTTGAGGCGGGGCGAGTAGAAGGGGGGAAGGTGTGAGTCGTGCTCGCGTGCTTGGTCGTGTCCCTCAGCCATAACGGCGCATTCGCGGCTTTAAGCTGTACAGCACAATGGCAATGTCAGTGGCAATTGCACGGTAGCACGGTAGCCGGTGTTTTCGAGTCGTAGAATTGGTTATATAGAGCGTGGTTCGGTATATGTATTTGGGGAAGTAAGGGGATTCGGCTTGGGCCGGCAAGCCCGAGGTCGCTTGTCCCTCACTTTCTAAGGGCCTAGGCAAAACGTGCCTTATCCGTCGTAATCAATGATAAGCAGTGTGTGCACGTGCAATGACGAAAAAGCTGCTCCCCTGAGTCAGCTTTTTCGTCATTGCACGTTCACCAATCAGCAATCAGCATATGATTACGTAGTGGTACTCGTACTGAGTAGTACGGAGTCACGAGGTTGGTGTAAGCGAGAAACAAGCGTGGTTTGTGGCGGTTGTGGGGGTTGTGGCGGGGTGTGGCGGGGTGTGGCGGTGCTAGTCCCCAATTGAACCCGGTTTTCCATCACATGACATCCCATATTCGGCGCAATGTGGCTAGTGAACCGCAAGGGGAAATTAAGGGTGGTGGAAACGTGGAAACTCCTCCAACCCCCCCTGAGGACTGCCGAGAGACATTGAGCGGCTATCGCGTGTGTGTCCACACTCTGGAGATTGAAATAATTTAACTTGCGAATGCAAACTTCCTGCGTAAATTTACTGAGTCCTCCTGAAAGCTCTTTTCAGCTGTCCTCTATTTACGTTGGTGGTACGATCAATTCCGCGACGTCGCGCCCCAGATAAACACTCCCCCGACCTACACGCGACCCTCTCGAATTTCGTGTTTCGCATCGCATTCCCCTAGTCAACTTGCACCAACCCCGCGACTCTCTCAGCTATCGCCGACACCTGTGCATCTCAGTCTTGCAATTAAAGCATACGAAGAACCAACGAAAGACCGTCTACCTGACTCTCACGCACGCGCTCCACCGCCAACATGGGCGGCCAGATTTCAAAGATGATGAGCAAGGTCTTCGGATCGAAGGAGATGCGCCTCCTGATGTTAGGACTCGATGCTGCGGGGAAGACCACTATTCTGTACAAGCTGAAGCTCAACCAAGACGTGACGACTATCCCAACTGTCGGGTTCAACGTCGAGACCGTCACATACAAGAATGTCAAGTTCAACGTGTGGGATGTTGGAGGACAAGACAAGATTAGACCCCTATGGAGACACTACTATTCAGGTAAGACATCACTGTTATAGCGCTGATGCGTTTAAAGCTGCAAATTCTAACATTGTGGTACAGGCACTCAGGGATTGATCTTCGTCATCGACTCTTCAGACCGCGAGCGGATAGAAGAGGCGAGCCAGGAACTACACCGCATTATCGGCGACCGTGAAATGAAGGAGAGCCTGCTGCTCGTCTTCGCCAACAAGCAAGATATCCCAGGAGGTGCGTTTAGCCCAACCCCAGCTCCTTTCACATGCAAGACTGACCATCCTCCAGCCATGACCCCCCAGGAAGTGACCGACAAGCTGCGGCTCAACATTCTAAAAGACAAGATCTGGTACGTGGTGCCAAGTTGCGCCACAACCGGCGAGGGACTCCTCGAAGGCCTCGTAAGACCCCCTTCCCCCCCTTTCCCCAACCGCGCTAACCCGCTCCAGGCCTGGCTCTCCAACAACGTCAAGGCGCCGCCAGCAGGCACAGTCAAGAAGTAACCGGTCCTGCACACGTACATCATACGATCACCATAAACGAAATTGTCACGGTCGTTCTTTCTTTTCCATTGTCATGCGCGCTTCATTTGCATCCATACTGTCTAGCGTTTCCTGTCGGCGGCGATACCACACTCTGCTTCGCTCACCTCGTCTCCTGGCTCCGCGTCCCTGTCAGGTCGGCTCGACCGCTTACGCGTCGGGACTGGGTTGGCAGGGGGGTCGCGGGGTGGCTGGGGAGAAAGCTTATATATATTTTGTAATTGTAATACTATCTGTTGGGGACGGTAAACTGGCGGATTGGAGGATTTTTAGGGGTGATTTGGGGAGGAGGGGAGGTTTGTTATTGTCGTGTCGGTGGAGATAGATTAGATTTATCTTATATTTACAGACTATTTTAGGGACTAAAGATGGTTTTTGTGCCGTGCTTGTATGAGAATGCTGGTTGCTGTGAGATTTTCCCCTGACCGACATGGTTTGCCTATTCAACCTAATTGCTGCGTAAGGATGCACAGCTTAGACGGGCATGTCTATCATGGTATCCAAGAAGTGACAGCAGTGTTGCCCGAGTACTACTCAGAGTACTACTCAGATATCTTCGAGTAGAGTACTGTTTTTTGGGCTCCAGTAGAGTAGTACTCGAGTATAAAAATGAAAACATGATTGATAGCTATATAGACTATGAAAATACAGTAACTATGCATCCTCATCTTCCTCTGAATCCTCACATGCTGATACCATGCCCCAATTCCTAAGACATCTAAGATGTCGTAGTGTAGATGGTGCTAATCTGTTCCGTTTCTTTGTAATAATATCGCCACCAACACTAAACACTCGCTTAGATTCCGCTGATGTAGCAGGAATTGCTAAATGATCTTTGGCAATTGCGGCAAGTATTGGATATTGGTATTGCTTACTTGCCCAAAACTTGAGTATATCAATTTTAGGCCCAAGAGTTGGCTCATTCATCTAGCGCTTCCACTCTGGATCTAAATCTGGCTGCCGTTGTGAGACATATAGCTCATTCTCAGAATCAGACTCTGTCTTCTTAGAATTTTCATCTTCTAATTCCTCATCTTGGATACTTTCCATAACCTTTGCTGCTTGGATGTCTAATGCCTTGCCTGAATATTTATAATAACAGTCTTGCCATTGTGCTTTTTCCCGCCTTTTTTGCGTGTCTTGAATGCTTTTTGGCCAAATAATATCAAATACGTTAAAGTTATAACGTAGGTCGCATATTGTAGCTATAGTTGAATGACTCCGCTGTTGATTTGTTACAAGTGTATAATACTCATTAAGCTTTTTTAATGCTGCTAAACAACTGTCGTATATTGTGCTATTCTCTGTATATCCAGCTTTAAAGACTTTAAGCTTTTGTGTCATTCTCATATACTGTACAGCAGCATAATTTAAAGTTGTAAGGACACAGGGCACCCAGCTCACAGTAATAGCATATGAGAGTGCGAGTCGGAGGCTAAACGGATGCTATCCTATAGGTCTACTATGAAGGATACAAAAAAGATGAAGGGGGAACCCCGTTAAGTCTGTTTCCTTAAGTACCCGAAACGGGCCCGACTCGGTTATCCCAACCCTAGCCCTGAACCTTCCACCGCAACAGGTCCGCATCGACCCTGAACCATACACCCTTACCGTCCCCCACTATAGTGTAACTCGCTATGTGCTCCTCTACTGGTTCGGAACTGTTACGATTACAGTGTCATACTGACATTCGTTGCACTCAGTTTGCTATCAAACTCAAGAGCAAACTTGGAAATCTCCTCCTCAAACCTACAAGTCACTATACATATTTTGGCTTATCACACCAACAACAAGAGCAATACTACTCAACGATTGCTACAACCATCTATGATTCATTACACGTCATCGCTCCTTAGTTACTGGGCTGATATTACCACATAGCATATCTCTACAACCCTCTATGATTCATTACATGACATCACTCATACTACCACATGACATATCTCTACCAACTAGAGGCCTAGGAGCATGAACGATAGCTCTAAAAGCTCCTACGAACCTCTATGATTCATTACATGTCATCGCTCTTTAGTTACCCACAAGATTGGTTAAGTTATGACATAATTTGTCTATGACATAATTTGTCTATGACATAATTTGTCTATAGGGGTACTCTGACCTTGGACCTCCTCTTACTTCCTATAGGGCTACGAACCTAAGAGATGGTTCTATGGGATTCTCTTACGTCGACTACAGTTACCAAGCCTGGTAATCATGGAAAGTCTTGGAAAATGAGAGAACTGCACTCCTTTAGCATAAATAGGATTGCCCTTTCCTTAAGAAAGGGCAAGCAGACAATACAGTAAATCGACTATCACATACTTCCACGTCTTTTCCAAGCTTCCAAGCATTCATCTTGTTACTCCTTGTTTCTGAAAAGTCAGTGAGGTGTTAACCTCTGACTTACCCCTGATGTCATACTGACATTCGTTGCACTCAGTTTGCTATCAAACTCAAGAGCAAACTTAGAAATCTCCTCCTCAAACCTACAAGTCACCATACATATCTTGGCTTATCACACCAACAACAGAAGCAATACTACTCAACGATTGCTGCAAACTCTTCTACTACATCTGTTTATGCTACATACATCACGGCATATCATTTGGACACTCATTGAACAAGTTATTAAGAAAATCTCCTCCTTAAGGGGGTGGGCCAATACTACCACATGGCATATATCTACCAACTAGAGGCCTAGGAACATGAACGATAGCTCTAGAAGCTTCTACAACCCTCTATGATTCATTACACGTCATCGCTCCTTAGTTACCCACAAGATTGGTTAAGTTATGACATAATTTATCTATAGGTACTCTGACCTTGGACCTCCTTTTCACTTCCTATAGGCTAGGAACCCAAGAGATGGTTCTATGGGATTCTCTTACGTTCACTACATGATTAGCAAGCTAGTTGTGGGTCGCACTTGATTTCTAATACATTTACCAAGCCTGGTTAGTCATGGAAAGTCATGGAAAATGAGAGAACTACACTCCTTTGGCATAAATAGGATTGCCCTTTCCTTAAGAAAGGGCAAGCAGGCAATACAGTAAATCGACTAGCACATACTTCTACGTCTTTTCCAAGCTTCCAAGCATTGATCTTGTTATTCTCTGTTTTTGAAAAGTCAGTGAGGTGCTAACCTCTGACTTACCCCCGAGTTCCCAGACTCAACATTTGTTGCAACTTGTCTAACCCACTTCACTACATCACACACCTGATTGCTGCGTTGTGGAATAGTCTAAGCTACAACCCTTTGGCTCTGTTTCCTAAGACAGTGTGTTGTCTTAGTAAATTCATCCCTTCCTTGGGTGGCTAGATTCTCATATCTGGTGCACCCACCATTACACCTGAGTTCCCAGACTCAACATTTGTTGCAACTTGTCTGAACCACTTCACTACATCACACACCTGATTGCTGCGTTGTGGAATAGTCTAAGCTACGACCCTTTGGCTCTGTTTTCTAAGACAGTGTGTTGTCTTAGTAAATTCATCCCTTCCTTGGGTGGCAAGATTCTCACATCTGGTGCACCCACCATTACACCTTGTCTGCTTCAAGCTTCAACTATTTCTATAGCAGCACTTCGATACTACAATGGAGGACGACCAAGCTCCTACAACTACTGCTGAACAGCAGATGCAACAACTGTTTGCCTTTATACAAAATATAGCAAACAAACTTGAGAATTTGGAAAACACCTTTCAAGCCAACACTTCAGCAACACAATCCTCAACTCAGACACATCATACAGAGCTTCCCACAGCTCCTCTGGCTATGTCGGGTACCCCAGGTGCACTTCCTAAAGTGCAAACACCAGATTTATACCATGGAGACAGGAGGAAGTTGAAGGGATTTCTTATGCAACTGGACATCTACTTCACCCTCAGGCCTCATCAGTTCACCTCAGACATTCAGAAGATATATTTCGCTGCCAGCTACCTCCGTGGATCTGCATTCAACTTCTTTGAGCCATATCTTAGAAGACTTAGTGGCAACAACCAAAATACCACTACACCTTTGATTACCTCTTATGACCAGTTTCAAGAGGAACTTACCAGGACCTTTGGAGACATCAACGAAACTGCTACAGCAGAAAGAGAGCTACAGAAGCTATGTCAAAAGACCTCTGCTGCTCAGTATACAACAGAATTTAGGAGAATCACTTCTCACTTGACTTGGAATGAAGAAGCCTTAGTCTTCACTTACTACCAAGGGCTCAAGAGCTCTATTAAGGATGAACTCAGCAAAGAAGAACGCCCTACAACACTTCAAACGCTTATAGAGAAAGCTGTCAGACTTGATGATAGGCTTTTTGAAAGAAGAAAGGAGAAGAACCAAGACTGGCATCCAACAAGAAATTTCAACAATTACACCTCTACACCAACTGCTAAGGACTCAGCACCTGAACCTATGGACTTAGACGCCTCTATAAAGAGATCTACAGCAAATCCAGCACCTCAGCCTACAGGATACCCTCAAAAACTGAAAAGGGGTAAACTTACCCCTCAAGAAAGAAAACACAGAATGGACAACAACCTTTGTTTATACTGTGGCAAAGGGGGACACAGAATTCAGGAGTGCTATTCAGCACGAGGGAGTGCTGATTCAAAACATATAGCAGCCTCAGACACAGTCACAACTGCTATTCCTGAAAAACTTGAAAAATCCCTAGCAGGCACAACTTCAACTGAGACTATAACTTCTCCCCTAGACAACAAAGATGTGTCGATGGTGCTTTCTCAGAGTCTCACACACCTGTTAATCCCTATTCAACTCCATTTCAAACAACAGGTGTTGTCTACAAGGGCTATGATAGACTCAGGGGCAACAGGCAACTTTATATCTCAAGACCTCATCTTGACACACCAGTTACCTACAATTCCCAAACGCACTCCAGAGTTGCTCCGAGTCATTGATGGAACTCCTATCAGTTCAGGTTCCATTACCTGCAACACCCCAGTACTCAAACTTGAGATTCCCCTAGGAAAATCAACATTTTCAGACACCATCTCTTTAGATGTTATACCAATGAAGTACCCAGTCATCCTAGGTCTTCCATGGCTTCAAAGGCATGATCCAACCATCAATTGGAAGCATTTATCGCTTGGGTTTAGCTCAAATCCTGAGCTCAATACTGAAAAAACCCTTCAAGCCTCAGTTACCCCTATTCAGGTCCAAGACTCAGACTTGTCCCAGATCAAGGATTTTGACCAAACTATGGACGATATATCATCTCTGATATGGGTTAAACCTTTCCAACCTGTCCTGGAGATAGCAGCTACTTCAGATTTGGAGAAATCATCTCAGGAGGTCATTTTGCCTTTAGCATACCAAGACTACCAACATCTTTTTGACAAGGCAAAGGCATCAATTCTGCCAAAGCACCAGCCTTATGACCATGTGATACCACTCGCAGAAGGCTCAATGCCTCCCTACGGCCCTATCTACTCTCTATCTGAATTAGAGCTGAAAACTCTCAGAGAATACCTAGATGAGAACCTTAGTTCTGGCTTTATCAGACCTTCTTCCTCACCAGCAGGAGCTCCTATTCTCTTTGTCAAGAAGAAAGATGGCTCCTTGCATCTCTGTGTTGATTATAGGGGCCTTAATGCAGTCACTGTTAAAAACAGATATGCTTTACCCCTTATCCCTGAGCTCATGGATAGGCTCTCTTCAGCAAAGATCTTTACCAAGTTAGATCTCAGGGGAGCTTATAACCTGATACGCATCAAGGAAGATGATGAGTGGAAGACAGCATTCAGAACACGCTATGGTCATTTTGAATACCAGGTAATGCCTTTTGGGCTTGCCAATGCACCTGCTTCTTTCCAAGCTCTCATGAATGATATTCTAAGTACTCTTTAGACACTCAAGAGCATGTTCTACATGTTAGACAAGTCTTAGAGAAGCTATCTCAAGCACAACTCTTTTGCAAACTTGAGAAATGTCTTTTCCATATGTCTCAAGTTGATTTCTTGGGACATAGAATTTCAACAGAAGGCATTCAGATGGATCCTGAAAAGACAAAAGCAGTACAAACGTGGCCTATTCCTTCCAGCATTAAAGAGGTTCAGTCTTTCCTTGGGTTTGCCAACTATTACAGGAGGTTTATACCAAGATATACATCCTTGGCTTTACCCCTTACTCAATTACTTCACAAGGACACTTTGTATCACTGGGATAAGACACAGCAAGATGCTTTCGATGCTCTTAAAGGAGAATTCAAAGAAGGGAAAATGTTACTACACTTTAACCCCTTGAAACCTGCCACTCTTGAGACAGATGCCTCAGATTTTGCCATTTCTGGAATCTTATACCAAGCTCCAAAAGACAAACAAGAAGAGCTACAGCCTGTAGCATTTTACTCAAGAAAGCTATCAGCAGCCGAACAAAACTATCCCATTACAGACAAGGAACTGCTTGCCATAGTATGTTCTCTAAAGCATTGGAGATGCTACCTTGAAGGGGCAAACTATCCTATCACTATTTACAGTGACCATTCAAATCTCTTGACCTTTACAACCACTAAACAGCTCAATCGACGACAAGCAAGGTGGTCTGAACAACTAGGAGGTTTTGACTTTGTTATAAAACATGTCTCAGGGGCCAAGAATCAAAGAGCAGATCTCCTCTCAAGAAGACATGACTACCAAGATTCTGCTAAAACAAGCAATACAAAGGCCCTGCTAGACTCTACAAAGCTTATAGCAGCATCTTTAAGCAACCCTCGCACTACAGAGGACTTAGAGGGAAACTTATCCCCTCAAAACCAAGTTGCCCCCATTACCTCTTCTCAGAAACCAGAGACCTTTAAAGACTATACACCCTCAGCAACACTTCTTAAAGCATTCAAAGATGCTTACAACCACGATCCCTTTGCCAAAAGAACTTTGGAATACCTCCAGAAGAAAGGCTCCTCTCTTGAGAAAGTTGGACTACAAAATTTCTCAAAAAATCAGCAAGGACTTCTCTTATTCAAGAGCTATATCTATGTCCCAAGGGATAAACGATTACAGCTACACCTCCTACAGCAGTTCCATGATGCTCCAGCTGCAGGGCACTTTGGCTTTGCAAAAACTTATGAACTTCTAACAAGAAAGTTCTACTGGCCTAGTCTAAGGACTACTCTTCAAGACTATATATCTTCTTGCACTACTTGCAACTTGAACAAACCTACACGGCAAAAGCCCTATGGCCTCTTGCAGCCTCTACCTATACCAGAACGCCCATGGGACTCCATATCCATTGACTTTATAGTCAAGTTGCCTCCTTCTATCCCAAAAGGGGGTGCTACCCCTTATGACTCTATCCTTGTGGTGGTAGAAAGGCTCACAAAAATGGCACACTTTGAGCCTTGCAATGAGGCTATCACAGCTTCTGAACTTGCGTGGCTATTCCTCAAGGTGGTCTTTAAATATCATGGAATTCCTGGACACTGGATCTCAGATAGGGGAGCAGTTTTCACTTCAAACTTTTTTAAGGAGTTCTCGAAACTCTTAAACATGGAACAACGCTTTTCTACAGCTTATCACCCTCAAACAGATGGCCAGACAGAGAGAGTCAACTCTGTACTTGAACAATATCTAAGAATTTATACAAACTATGCTCAAGACAACTGGGCAGATCTTCTCCATCTTGCAGAATTTGCTTACAACAACACGGTCTCTAACACCACAAAAGAGACACCTTTCTATGCAAACTATGGTTATCACCCTAGGTTTGAAGTGGCAGAACTTAATTGTCCTGAAAATCTCAAAAACCCTTCTGCTACTGAAAGAATCATCTACCTTAAGGGCCTCCAGGACTATCTCAAGGTCCAAATACAGCGTGCACAAGACGAGCAGGCTCAGGCCTTTAACAGGGGGGTGGTTGCACCACAATTCAAAGTTGGTGATCAAGTCTTTTTGTCTAGAAGACATATCACAACTACTAGACCATCAGACAAACTTGATACTAAAAGACTTGGACCCTTTAAGATCACAAGGACTATTGGCAAGAATGCTTTCGAGCTTGCATTACCACCTACTTGGACTATCCATAATGTCTTCCATGCATCTCTCTTGTCTAAGGCACAAGAAAGTTCCTTAAGACCACTTCAGTCTCCTCCACCTCCTGTTCTGATTTTGGATCAACCAGAATATGAAGTAGAGTCTATCCTTGACAAAAAGACACTTAGAGGTCAGGACTACTTCCTCGTTAAGTGGAAAGGCTATCCTACAAGTGACAACACTTGGGAACCTAAGAGAAATCTAAAAAATGCATCCAGGCTGATTCTAGAATTTCTTTCTAAGAAAGCCACCTGGCTAAAGGGCAAGCACACAGCTAACAAACGTCCTTAAGAGGGGTATCATGTCATACTGACATTCGTTGCACTCAGTTTGCTATCAAACTCAAGAGCAAACTTGGAAATCTCCTCCTCAAACCTACAAGTCACTATACATATTTTGGCTTATCACACCAACAACAAGAGCAATACTACTCAACGATTGCTACAACCATCTATGATTCATTACACGTCATCGCTCCTTAGTTACTGGGCCGATATGACCACATAGCATATCTCTACAACCCTCTATGATTCATTACATGACATCACTCATACTACCACATGACATATCTCTACCAACTAAAGGCCTAGGAGCATGAACGATAGCTCTAAAAGCTCCTACGAACCTCTATGATTCATTACATGTCATCGCTCTTTAGTTACCCACAAGATTGGTTAAGTTATGACATAATTTGTCTATGACATAATTTGTCTATGACATAATTTGTCTATAGGGGTACTCTGACCTTGGACCTCCTCTTACTTCCTATAGGCTACGAACCTAAGAGATGGTTCTATGGGATTCTCTTACGTCGACTACAGTTACCAAGCCTGGTAATCATGGAAAGTCTTGGAAAATGAGAGAACTACACTCCTTTAGCATAAATAGGATTGCCCTTTCCTTAAGAAAGGGCAAGCAGACAATACAGTAAATCGACTATCACATACTTCCACGTCTTTTCCAAGCTTCCAAGCATTCATCTTGTTACTCCTTGTTTCTGAAAAGTCAGTGAGGTGTTAACCTCTGACTTACCCCTGAGTTCCCAGACTCAACATTTGTTGCAACTTGTCTGAACCACTTCACTACATCACACACCTGATTGCTGCGTTGTGGAATAGTCTAAGCTACGACCCTTTGGCTCTGTTTCCTAAGACAGTGTGTTGTCTTAGTAAATTCATCCCTTCCTTGGGTGGCAAGATTCTCACATCTGGTGCACCCACCATTACATACAGCTCACATCTCACAGCTTGTTACAGTTGTTACGGTTGTTACGGTTATTATGGTTATTACGGTTGTTATGGGGATTACGGGTGTAGCCTTAGCCACCAAGGTTACAACCGCTAAGCAGATAACTGTATGTTATGAGGAATAGCCTCACCTTCCTTCCTTCTTCTTCTTCTTCTCTCTTTAGATTCAATCTAGATTACTTTTCCTGGACTGGCATCATGACCTCTATGACCATCGTAACAGGAACCACACCGAGTCAGATTTCATGCCTGTGGTGACCGTAACAGTTCTGAGTCAGGTTCTTCGAGTATCTAGGTAAGCAGGCATCCTTACACTACCCCCCGTCTTAAGAGAGTGCTTTGTCCGCGAAGCACGCTGCCCGCCTATAGTCTGAAACCCATCAGAGTGGCCTCTGTGAGCTAGGCGTTCTTTGTTGTAGGGTTTGCGTGCGTGGCCGCATTCGTGACAACCGCATTGGTCTGATGTGACGAGAGATGGAAAAATAGTCATGGAGCAGTAATACCGTATCAGCTCCGTCTGGTATGCAACTACTTTTGTTTTCTTTGTTCGATCTCTGGCTTAATGGTGATGGTCCGAATGAGCACCGGGAGATATCCGCTACAGGTAGGCGTCGAAAATTCCCCATCGCACAAGGAGGGTGGCTGCGCTAACCCGATTCGGGTGTCATTATTGTAAGCCAAATCTGAGTTCAGAGCTTCGCCCACTTTCTCGTTGTTTTTTGCTTCACAACAACAACGCCCACAAACCCCCCTCCTGTAATGGTGGGTGCACCAGATATGAGAATCTAGCCACCCAAGGAAGGGATGAATTTACTAAGACAACACACTGTCTTAGGAAACAGAGCCAAAGGGTCGTAGCTTAGACTATTCCACAACGCAGCAATCAGGTGTGTGATGTAGTGAAGTGGTTCAGACAAGTTGCAACAAATGTTGAGTCTGGTGTAATGGTGGGTGCACCAGATATGAGAATCTAGCCACCCAAGGAAGGGATGAATTTACTAAGACAACACACTGTCTTAGGAAACAGAGCCAAAGGGTTGTAGCTTAGACTATTCCACAACGCAGCAATCAGGTGTATGATGTGGTGAAGTGGTTTAGACAAGTTGCAACAAATGTTGAGTCTGAGAACTCAGGGGTAAGTCAGAGGTTAGCACCTCACTGACTTTTCAAAAACAGAGAATAACAAGATCAATGCTTGGAAGCTTGGAAAAGACGTAGAAGTATGTGCTAGTCGATTTACTGTATTGCCTGCTTGCCCTTTCTTAAGGAAAGGGCAATCCTATTTATGCCAAAGGAGTGTAGTTCTCTCATTTTCCATGACTTTCCATGACTAACCAGGCTTGGTAAATGTATTAGAAATCAAGTGCGACCCACAACTAGCTTGCTAATCATGTAGTGAACGTAAGAGAATCCCATAGAACCATCTCTTGGGTTCCTAGCCTATAGGAAGTGAAAAGGAGGTCCAAGGTCAGAGTACCTATAGACAAATTATGTCATAACTTAACCAATCTTGTGGGTAACTAAGGAGCGATGACGTGTAATGAATCATAGAGGGTTGTAGAAGCTTCTAGAGCTATCGTTCATGTTCCTAGGCCTCTAGTTGGTAGAGATATGCCATGTGGTAGTATTGGCCCACCCCCTTAAGGAGGAGATTTTCTTAATAACTTGTTCAATGAGTGTCCAAATGATATGCCGTGATGTATGTAGCATAAACAGATGTAGTAGAAGAGTTTGCAGCAATCGTTGAGTAGTATTGCTTCTGTTGTTGGTGTGATAAGCCAAGATATGTATGGTGACTTGTAGATTTGAGGAGGAGATTTCTAAGTTTGCTCTTGAGTTTGATAGCAAACTGAGTGCAACGAATGTCAGTATGACATGATCCCCCTTTTAAGGACGTTTGTGGGCTGTCTGCTTGCCCTTTAGCCAGGTGGCTTTCTTAGAAAGAAATTCTAGAATGAGCTTAGATGCATTTTTTAGATTTCTCTTAGGCTCCCAAGTGTTGTCACTTGTAGGATAGCCTTTCCACTTAACGAGGAAGTAGTCCTGACCTCTAAGTGTCTTTTTGTCAAGGATAGACTCTACTTCATATTCTGGTTGATCCAAGATCAGAACAGGAGGTGGAGGAGACTGAAGTGGTCTTAAGGAACTTTCTTGTGCCTTAGACAAGAGAGATGCATGGAAGACATTATGGATAGTCCAAGTAGGTGGTAATGCAAGCTCGAAAGCATTCTTGCCAATAGTCCTTGTGATCTTAAAAGGTCCAAGTCTTTTAGTATCAAGTTTGTCTGAAGGTCTAGTAGTTGTGATATGTCTTCTAGACAAAAAGACTTGATCACCAACTTTGAATTGTGGTGCAACCACCCCCCTGTTAAAGGCCTGAGCCTGCTCGTCTTGTGCACGCTGTATTTGAACCTTGAGATAGTCCTGGAGGCCCTTAAGGTAGATGATTCTTTCAGTAGCAGAAGGGTTTTTGAAATTTTCAGGACAATTCAGTTCTGCCACTTCAAACCTAGGGTGATAACCATAGTTTGCATAGAAAGGTGTCTCTTTTGTGGTGTTAGAGACTGTGTTGTTGTAAGCAAATTCTGCAAGATGGAGAAGATCTGCCCAGTTGTCTTGAGCATAGTTTGTATAAATTCTTAGATATTGTTCAAGTACAGAGTTGACTCTCTCTGTCTGGCCATCTGTTTGAGGGTGATAAGCTGTAGAGAAGCGTTGTTCCATGTTTAAGAGTTTAGAGAACTCCTTAAAAAAGTTTGAAGTGAAAACTGCTCCCCTATCTGAGATCCAGTGTCCAGGAATTCCATGATATTTAAAGACCACCTTGAGGAATAGCCACGCAAGTTCAGAAGCTGTGATAGTCTCATTGCAAGGCTCAAAGTGTGCCATTTTTGTGAGCCTTTCTACCACCACAAGGATAGAGTCATAAGGGGTAGCACCCCCTTTTGGGATAGAAGGAGGCAACTTGACTATAAAGTCAATGGATATGGAGTCCCATGGGCGTTCTGGTATAGGTAGAGGCTGCAAGAGGCCATAGGGCTTTTGCCGTGTAGGCTTGTTCAAGTTGCAAGTAGTGCAAGAAGATATATAGTCTTGAAGAGTAGTCCTTAGACTAGGCCAGTAGAACTTTCTTGTTAGAAGTTCATAAGTTTTTGCAAAGCCAAAGTGCCCTGCAGCTGGAGCATCATGGAACTGCTGTAGGAGGTGTAGCTGTAATGGTTTATCCCTTGGGACATAGATATAGTTCTTGAATAAGAGAAGTCCATGCTGATTTTTTGAGAAATTCTGTAGTCCAACTTTCTCAAGAGAGGAACCTTTCTTCTGGAGGTATTCCAAAGTTCTTTTCGCAAAGGGATCATGGTTGTAAGCATCTTTGAATGCTTTAAGAAGTGTTGCTGAGGGTGTATAGTCTTTAAAGGTCTCTGGTTCCTGAGAAGAGGTAATGGGGGCAACTTGGTCTTGAGGGGATAAGTTTACCCCTAAGTCCTCTGTAGTACTAGGGTTGCTTAAAGATGCTGCTATAAGCTTTGCTGAGTCTAGCAGAGCCTTTGTATTGCTAGTTTTAGCAGAATCTTGGTAGTCATGTCTTCTTGAGAGGAGATCTGCTCTTTGATTCTTGGCCCCTGAGACATGTTTTATAACAAAGTCAAAACCTCCTAGTTGTTCAGACCACCTTGCTTGTCGTCTATTGAGCTGTTTAGTGGTTGTAAAGGTCAAGAGGTTTGAATGGTCACTGTAAATAGTGATAGGATAGTTTGCCCCTTCAAGGTAGGATCTCCAATGCTTTAGAGAACATACTATGGCAAGCAGTTCCTTGTCTGTAATGGGATAGTTTTGTTCAGCTGCTGATAGCTTTCTTGAGTAAAATGCCACAGGCTGTAGCTCTTCTTGTTTGTCTTTTGGAGCTTGGTATAAGATTCCAGAAATGGCAAAATCTGAGGCATCTGTCTCAAGAGTGGCAGGTTTCAAGGGGTTAAAGTGTAGTAACATTTTCCCTTCTTTAAATTCTCCTTTAAGAGCATCGAAAGCATCTTGCTGTGTCTTATCCCAGTGATACAAAGTGTCCTTGTGAAGTAATTGAGTAAGGGGTAAAGCCAAGGATGTATATCTTGGTATAAACCTCCTGTAATAGTTGGCAAACCCAAGGAAAGACTGAACCTCTTTAATGCTGGAAGGAATAGGCCACGTTTGTACTGCTTTTGTCTTTTCAGGGTCCATTTGAATGCCTTCTGTTGAAATTCTATGTCCTAAGAAATCAACTTGAGACATATGGAAAAGACATTTCTCAAGTTTGCAAAAGAGTTGTGCTTGAGATAGCTTCTCTAAGACTTGTCTAACATGTAGAACATGCTCTTGAGTGTCTAAAGAGTATATAAGAATGTCGTCTAAGTAGACAACAACAAAGATATCCAAGTAAGGTCTTAGAATATCATTCATGAGAGCTTGGAAAGAAGCAGGTGCATTGGCAAGCCCAAAAGGCATTACCTGGTATTCAAAATGACCATAGCGTGTTCTGAATGCTGTCTTCCACTCATCACCTTCCTTGATGCGTATCAGGTTATAAGCTCCCCTGAGATCTAACTTGGTAAAGATCCTTGCTGAAGAGAGCCTATCTATGAGCTCAGGGATAAGGGGTAAAGCATATCTGTTTTTAACAGTGACTGCATTAAGGCCCCTATAATCAACACAGAGACGCAAGGAGCCATCTTTCTTCTTGACAAAGAGAATAGGAGCTCCTGCTGGTGAGGAAGAAGGTCTGATAAAGCCAGAACTAAGGTTCTCATCTAGGTATTCTCTGAGAGTTTTCAGCTCTAATTCAGATAGAGAGTAGATAGGGCCGTAGGGAGGCATTGAGCCTTCTGCGAGTGGTATCTCATGGTCATAAGGCTGGTGCTTTGGCAGAATTGATGCCTTTGCCTTGTCAAAAAGATGTTGGTAGTCTTGGTATGCTAAAGGCAAAATGACCTCCTGAGATGATTTCTCCAAATCTGAAGTAGCTGCTATCTCCAGGACAGGTTGGAAAGGTTTAACCCATATCAGAGATGATATATCGTCCATAGTTTGGTCAAAATCCTTGATCTGGGACAAGTTTGAGTCTTGGACCTGAATAGGGGTAACTGAGGCTTGAAGGGTTTTTTCAGTATTGAGCTCAGGATTTGAGCTAAACCCAAGCGATAAATGCTTCCAATTGATAGTTGGATCATGCCTTTGAAGCCATGGAAGACCTAGGATAACTGGGTACTTCATTGGTATAACATCTAAAGAGATGGTGTCTGAAAATGTTGATTTTCCTAGGGGAATCTCAAGTTTGAGTACTGGGGTGTTGCAGGTAATGGAACCTGAACTGATAGGAGTTCCATCAATGACTCGGAGCAACTCTGGAGTGCGTTTGGGAATTGTAGGTAACTGGTGTGTCAAGATGAGGTCTTGAGATATAAAGTTGCCTGTTGCCCCTGAGTCTATCATAGCCCTTGTAGACAACACCTGTTGTTTGAAATGGAGTTGAATAGGGATTAACAGGTGTGTGAGACTCTGAGAAAGCACCATCGACACATCTTTGTTGTCTAGGGGAGAAGTTATAGTCTCAGTTGAAGTTGTGCCTGCTAGGGATTTTTCAAGTTTTTCAGGAATAGCAGTTGTGACTGTGTCTGAGGCTGCTATATGTTTTGAATCAGCACTCCCCCGTGCTGAATAGCACTCCTGAATTCTGTGTCCCCCTTTGCCACAGTATAAACAAAGGTTGTTGTCCATTCTGTGTTTTCTTTCTTGAGGGGTAAGTTTACCCCTTTTCAGTTTTTGAGGGTATCCTGTAGGCTGAGGTGCTGGATTTGCTGTAGATCTCTTTATAGAGGCGTCTAAGTCCATAGGTTCAGGTGCTGAGTCCTTAGCAGTTGGTGTAGAGGTGTAATTGTTGAAATTTCTTGTTGGATGCCAGTCTTGGTTCTTCTCCTTTCTTCTTTCAAAAAGCCTATCATCAAGTCTGACAGCTTTCTCTATAAGCGTTTGAAGTGTTGTAGGGCGTTCTTCTTTGCTGAGTTCATCCTTAATAGAGCTCTTGAGCCCTTGGTAGTAAGTGAAGACTAAGGCTTCTTCATTCCAAGTCAAGTGAGAAGTGATTCTCCTAAATTCTGTTGTATACTGAGCAGCAGAGGTCTTTTGACATAGCTTCTGTAGCTCTCTTTCTGCTGTAGCAGTTTCGTTGATGTCTCCAAAGGTCCTGGTAAGTTCCTCTTGAAACTGGTCATAAGAGGTAATCAAAGGTGTAGTGGTATTTTGGTTGTTGCCACTAAGTCTTCTAAGATATGGCTCAAAGAAGTTGAATGCAGATCCACGGAGGTAGCTGGCAGCGAAATAGATCTTCTGAATGTCTGAGGTGAACTGATGAGGCCTGAGGGTGAAGTAGATGTCCAGTTGCATAAGAAATCCCTTCAACTTCCTCCTGTCTCCATGGTATAAATCTGGTGTTTGCACTTTAGGAAGTGCACCTGGGGTACTCGAAATAGCCAGAGGAGCTGTGGGAAGCTCTGTATGATGTGTCTGAGTTGAAGATTGTGTTGCTGAAGTGTTGGCTTGAAAGGTGTTTTCCAAATTCCCAAGTTTGTTTGCTATAGTTTGTATAAAGGCAAACAGTTGTTGCATCTGCTGTTCAGCAGTAGTTGTAGGAGCTTGGTCATCCTCCATTGTAGTATCGAAGTGCTGCTATAGAAATAGTTGAAGCTTGAAGCAGGCAAGGTGTAATGGTGGGTGCACCAGATATGAGAATCTAGCCACCCAAGGAAGGGATGAATTTACTAAGACAACACACTGTCTTAGGAAACAGAGCCAAAGGGTTGTAGCTTAGACTATTCCACAACGCAGCAATCAGGTGTATGATGTGGTGAAGTGGTTTAGACAAGTTGCAACAAATGTTGAGTCTGAGAACTCAGGGGTAAGTCAGAGGTTAGCACCTCACTGACTTTTCAAAAACAGAGAATAACAAGATCAATGCTTGGAAGCTTGGAAAAGACGTAGAAGTATGTGCTAGTCGATTTACTGTATTGCCTGCTTGCCCTTTCTTAAGGAAAGGGCAATCCTATTTATGCCAAAGGAGTGTAGTTCTCTCATTTTCCATGACTTTCCATGACTAACCAGGCTTGGTAAATGTATTAGAAATCAAGTGCGACCCACAACTAGCTTGCTAATCATGTAGTGAACGTAAGAGAATCCCATAGAACCATCTCTTGGGTTCCTAGCCTATAGGAAGTGAAAAGGAGGTCCAAGGTCAGAGTACCTATAGACAAATTATGTCATACTTAACCAATCTTGTGGGGTAACTAAGGAGCGATGACGTGTAATGAATCATAGAGGGTTGTAGAAGCTTCTAGAGCTATCGTTCATGTTCCTAGGCCTCTAGTTGGTAGAGATATGCCATGTGGTAAGTATTGGCCCACCCCCTTAAGGAGGAGATTTTCTTAATAACTTGTTCAATGAGTGTCCAAATGATATGCCGTGATGTATGTAGCATAAACAGATGTAGTAGAAGAGTTTGCAGCAATCGTGAGTAGTATTGCTTCTGTTGTTGGTGTGATAAGCCAAGATATGTATGTGACTTGTAGATTTGAGGAGGAGATTTCTAAGTTTGCTCTTGAGTTTGATAGCAAACTGAGTGCAACGAATGTCAGTATGACACAATCCTACCCCCATAGGCCATGAATGGATCTATAGATTCTTAAAACGGCATCCAAACTTTAAAGGGGTCTACTCAAGACAACTAGAGTCTGCACGACATAAAGAAGCCACTCCTATAAAGATTTCAGCTTGGTTTGACGCGTTTAAAGCACGAATTGAAGAGCGAAAGTACAAGCCATGCAACATCTATAATATGGATGAGACAGGTTTTGCAGTTGGAGAGACTCAATCCACGCGAATAATTGTTGATTCTACCTTGAAATCCAATTGGAAGGTCACAGCTGGGAAGCAGGAGTGGATAACTGTACTTGAATGCATTGATGCAGACGGTGGCACTTCTCAACAGTAATAGTGGCTGGACTTCAAACAGTCATAGATTTGAGTGGTTGCGGAATGTATTTGAGCCTGAGTCATGCAAAAAGTCTGGAAATCACCTGCGAATGTTGATTATGGATGGCCATTCTAGTCACATTACTGGCGATATGATTGCACTGTGCATTGAGAATGACATCGACCTTCTTATTCTACCGCCTCATTGCTCTCATCTACTCCAACCACTTGATATTGGGGTGTATGGACCTCTTAAGTGATTTCATGCTCAGGAAGTAGATCGGTATACTCGAGCAGGAATAAAGCGAATCCAGCGCCCCACTGGGTTGAAATCTTCCGGTGTATTCTATAGAAGGGTCTTATACCTCAAAATATTAGAAGTGGGTGGAGGGCAGCAGGTTTAATACCCTTTCTCCCAGAAAGAGTTCTGGCTAACCTTCCACTTCCACCAACCGAACCCCTCGCACTCCTCAAAACTCAACAACCAATATCACTACTCTGGATCTCTCAATACTCCGAAGTTCTCCTCCAGATGGAACTGAACTAAGGCATGCAAATTTAGTATTTAATTCAAGTATGGCAACTTGTGACTCTCCTGCTTCACCAACTCGACGCTATGCCAAGAGAATGACTAGGCTGGTTGAAAGTCAGAATGCTGAACTCAGCATCCTTCGGAAGGAGGTGAAAGAGTACAAAGAGATACTTGAGACACGAAAAAAAGAACTACGGGCAAGAGAATTAAGTTGCAAGGCGAATTTGTATTCAGTACCGAGGAAGTGTTGAAAATTGTCCGGGAGGCAGAGTTGAAGTCAACCGAGAAAAGACCACGTGGAAGGCCACGCAAACGGCCAATTGAAGAAGTAGACGAGGAAGTTGAAGAGGAAGAGGTAGAGAACGATTCAAGCGACCCAGAATTGGAATTGGAGGAGTGTGTGGCACGTAGGACTCGGTCAACTAGAGTAGAATAAACTTTTTTGTCCGACTACCCCATATGTCCGACTACCCATACGTTACGTTATCAATAAAACTACAAAAAATACATCTAAACTAGCTACAAGCACACCAAACAGTGTGACGGCCAACTCAAAATAGTTGCAGGGAGTGATGGTAATCGCGGTGAAAAATCGAGAACAAATCGAGAATAAATAGCAGTAAATATTTGTCATATCATGTCGTATCATATATCATTAGCAGATCGTAGGGGTTTGTTTCGTTTCGTGAATTGGCTGGGATAGAGACGATGGAGACTCAGGTCGCTGGCACCCTCTGTGAAATGAGCAGTTCGTAGTCCATTGTATCCAAAATATCGTTGAGAGATGCGTGTCAGATATCCACGGGCAGTATTTCAGGGGTTACCGAAAATCAATGTCGTCGTTATGCTCCTGATAAGTTTATATATACTGGACGTCGTACCGCTCGCCCATTTCAAGACCGCAGAGCGGATATCCTCCGAGACCCTGGTGTGCTTATGGTGGCTGAGTAGGAGCCTGCATTTGGTGTTCTCCAAACTCCCAGTTGTAGCAAACTGCTTCCATCAACTCCTTGGAAATGATAAATATGGGGTTGCGCTTGAGAAGCAGGGCTAGCACATCTCCACCCCACGGTTGGTGTGCCACTGCCACAAGCATCTTCTGCGTAATGGTAGGTGATGGATCTCGATTAAGATACCATACCATTGCGTCATACGGCAAAACAGGCGTATGGTTCGGCTTTCTGGGTTCTGAGAACCAGACCAGCCATTGCAGTGCACCTGATCCATGGGGAGTCTCAGACGCAGCTCGAAGTACAATATCTGATACGCTCACAGAGGCTGAATGCAGCCTGAGGAGAACTTTAAATTTTGATGCCGCATGCTTGGATCCTGCTATAGTTGTAAGAATCGATTCCGAGAGTAATCCCCCGATGTCGAAAGTTAATATCAACTCCAAGGCCTTTTCCGTAAACTCATTTTTAGCAGCTGCAGTCAACAGGGTCTGCGTAATGTTTAGTTTCGGGAGGTGCTCCTTGATGGTCTTCACAACTGCTGAAGATTGTCCGCCCCGAAGAGGCAGCCATTGGAATTTCTGTGAGAGACAGCTGAGGATACTCGGCCAATAACCATTCTAGGGGCTTAATATCCCTCGATGCAATCTGGCATGTCCGCCTCAATGTTTCCTCTGTAATAGTAATTGATGGGTTCTTGGTTGTGATCAATTTCATACGGGTAACATTGTCCGTTTTGTAGGAATACACGCCTGCTGCATATTCCAGGGCTCGAGGTGTAATATGCACAACATCAGATCGGTCTAGCGCCCATCGAAGAGTTCTTACATCCTTAGACTTTGCTGATGCTATAAACAATCGTTCCGTCATTTCAACTCCTCTATTCCCTTTT